>NC_136979.1:35862465-36004965 GCF_032717465.1 Coenobita brevimanus
TCAAGTATTTTAGGAAATTTGTAATCTATTCATTTTGCTGTAGGGGAGTTCCATCTGCTAAAGAAAATAATTTCTGATTAGTCAGATTAAAACACCACTGCAAGCATATTGTAGTGTAAGTGTTTACATGACAAAACCTGAGGGAAAAAATATGTAAAAATAAAATAACTATCATAATATTTATCCACCTGTACTATGCACAAGATTCAATCCCAGACCACATTTTGAGAGTCAGGCAGCTTTCCAATGCTAAACAGTCAGGTACCAGTAAATACTAGCAAAGTCCTCCACTCCTACTGTTGCTCTGAAGGGCTGAGACAGCTCCCTGGCTCTGAGATGCATAGAAGTTGTTAAACTTCTCTCAGGGAGTATCAGGTGGCGCTAGTATAAGTAACAAAACCTACAGTGCCATGGGAAAAACTGACTAACATTTATAAATCTGTAATGTCCTAGGTTCAATCCCAGCACATTATGGATGGATAATGACACATACTTCTATTGCAAGAATCCAAGTTAAACTCTAGTTTCTAATACTGAACAGGAGTTACAATATGCATACCTCCCGCCTGTCCCTATCCTGACGATATTTCTCCTTCTTCCTCTTACACAGGTCTGGGCCCAGATGACACCGCCATGCCTTCACCCCACCAAAAATGAAGGGGACACCATCAAATGGGATCTTGGCTTGATCATTCTTCCAGTAAAGTCGCATCTTTTCTACGATATTGGGTCTCCACTCTAGAGAAAATTTATATAAACAGAGAGTGACTATGCTTACATCTATATCAAAGAAATTAAGAACACGGCACCATACATATATAATGCAGATGAAAACCTTGAGCTGACATATGGGAATCAACTGACAAACTTAGTACTGAACAGTACATCTGTGCAGACCCCTGCCATGCTGATTCTTTGTAAGGAACTTTACCTCCCCTTGGTCACTGTTTCATAACCAATGGAAATTGTACCTCATAAGAGGCTTGCAGCATGGCACATGCAGACTTTCATTGTTCGTGAGATGAGGTCTGCAGTACAGCAAGGCTTAAGTACATGGAAATGAAACCCACAAATTTGTATGGATGACTGCCTAGCCAAACTCCCAAAGCACTGTAGAATATTTCAGCTACAGCATATGCACCACTTAAACTTGTCCTTGTACAGTACGAGAAAGCAGGATGGTTATTTTGCTATAAATGAAATCTGCAAGGTAATCTTAATCATTCCAATAACAACTTTTAAAAATTTAAACCAAACTTCAAAACACCACAGAAATTGAGGACTTCTTGTTCTACAGTACACTTACAACACCCTGCATATAACAATGCATGTAACTGGATTAAAATTATAAACAAAACATGGCACACATCAGCCCAGGCCACGACGAGTGAAACAGAATTACACAAATTGTCTTCCTCCCTTTCCGTGGACAGATGATTCAGACTTATGAATTGGTAAGGTACACACACCACAAAAAACCCTGATACTCTCCTATATTTAGCTTGAAAACTTCAACATAACATAACTCTGATAGATGAAAACGTCACTTTAAAGTGACGTTTTCGCCTATCAGAGTTAATATTTTTGACTTTTCTACATCACTCAAGTACTTTACAGGCATCTTGGAATGTGCCAGGTGAAAAAATAACACTAGTAAGACGCAGGGATCAAACTGAGAATTTTTGCAGCAGGAGCATCAACAACATACACCTCCTGATGAGAGCTCGGCAAGAACTGGCAAATTTCATGCATCAGTGAGTCTGGGAGTGCCCAAGGTGTTGCCAGATGTACATTAACAGCTGGATTAACCCGGGAGATGGTTGGAGTTAAGCCTACTTTAAATGTGTTTCTCACAGGTCTCAAAGGGGTGATGGGATCAAGGTTTTTTGCAGAGGGTGTATGGTCACACTCAGATTATCTTGAGTTTGACTGTTTTTATCAGCAGACATTTCCATGAGGCTTCTTCCTTCACATGATTTTTTATGATGCATCATTAATACTGCATGACACTGTTTGAAAGTATCTGTACTGCAAGATAATCATCTGTGAACCTATAGTATAATATAGTCCCCATGCTCATGATGTCAAACAGGCTAGTAATCTGTTTTACAACTGACATTACCTGAATACCATAGACGTCTAAGTCGAATGCCACCTACTTTTAATTAATTATACTACAGTGAAAATCACTAATATTGTACCTTAATTTCAGCTCTCTTACTTTCATCCCCGAATGTGTGTGAGCAGATGTCATGGCAATACTTGTTACTGGTGGTGGCTTCAAACTTCTTCACAAACTCCAGGACCTCATGGGCAGTGCTAAATATCTTGTACTCGCCATGCATCATTCTCCAGCATCATCAGAACTGTAAAACTGAGTTACATAGCTTGAATCAGATGTATCTGATATGTATGAAGTACTCATATTCTGGAATAACATAATCTTCTGCAATTCATTTATCAACTAAAGACATTTGTGTACTACTGTACTTGTAATGTTCATCTTCACGTGCTGGTCTACAGTAAATAGCCAACTATGGTATAAAACTGTTAACTGGGCAAGGAAGGCCTCACATATATACAAAATGAGACCTTATACCTACCTAGGATATACAAGATCATGTGCTGACAAATCCTGTGGCAAGTAAAAAATTATATATATATATCAGTATAAAAAACTGGCACAAAACATTAATACAGTACCTCCTATCAGTGAAGTTGAGACCTGCAACCTTCTTTATTTTTATTTATTTATTTTTATTTTTTGTACTATATAACACTGTATGACTGAACTGGAAGTGGAAGTTAGGCCTTCTCAGACTTTTTTTTGCTGAAAATGTTTAATTTAGAACCTTTAGAAACCAAAGTGAGGTGGGCTGGGATAATTTCTCCATCTCCTAGCTCTGTCACCTGCAGCATTTGCAGCAATAGTCAAGGTTCTTAAGTCTGACCATCAAAGCTTTTAAGTTTCTTGAACCCAAGTACACTTATCAAGCACTACCAGGGGTATCCAACATTGCCCAGGTCATCCAGGTCCCAGTATTGCCTGGGACCAAGGATGATCACTCCCCCATTGAGAAAAGACCCCTGTGGTCCCATTTTACCCACTGAACCTATGTTCCTCCTTGGGGCCATTTACCTCGGGATATATTCTCAATGGACCTATTCCTACCATGGACCTATTTTCCCACTACCCACCCATCCACCCACCAACCCAGCCAACTGACCAATCCATCTACCCACCTGACCCATTGTAGCTAATAATGATATGGCTGTAGGAGAAAAAAGTAACTGACTACCATGTTTCCACCACACTGACTTTTTATTTCTAATTAGTTCTAAACTTGGCCAACAGGCACACCACTTTGGCAACTTTAATGTACACTTTTTAATTTGTTGCAAAAAGTTCCACATGTTTCAGACTTCTATACACATCTGCCATCGATTTCCACAGAGAAGGTGGAGAGAACACTTAATGGAACTGTTAAGCATAAAAAACGAAAGTAATGCGAGTATAAGTGGCTGGGGAATGGCTGGGAGAAGGATGGTGGTGAGAGGGGAGGAAGAGATCAGTAGAATGGAAGTAGTGGAAGCAATAAAGACAGTGAAAATGGGGAAAGCCCCAGGAATTGATGGAGTGTGTGGTGAATTGGTGAAGTATGGGGGAGAGAGAGTAGTAGAATGGACTTGGAAGATGTGCAGACTGGTCTTCAAGGAAAGTAGAGTCCTGGAGGATTAGAAGTCAGGTATAATCACTCCCCTGTACAAAGGAAAAGGGGAAAGAGAAGAGAGTGGTAATCATAGGGGCATTTATTTTCTTAGTGTAATTGGCAAAGCATATGGTACGATACTTATTAACAGAGTTAAGGAAATAACAAAGGAATTAGCTGGAGAACTGGAACGTTTCAGGAAGGGAGGAGGTTGTGCAGATCAGATATTCATCCTTAGGTCTTTAGTGGAAAAGTTTGTAGAGAAGAGAAATAAGTTTTCTGTAGCCTCCATGGATTTGAAGAAACCATATGACACTATGGATAAACAAGGTATGTGGAAAATACTAAGAATACCGGTATATGGAGTAAATGGGAAGTTGTTGAATACCATGATGAATATGTATGAGGGTGCTAAGGCTACAGTGCATGTGGATAGTGAACTGCGTGAATTTTCTATCTGAATGTTGGACTGAAACAGGAATGTGTTGTGTCTCCATGGTTGTTCAATCTGTGTATGGATGGGGTGGTAAAAGAAATACAAGGTAGAGCAGTGGATGTTGGTGCAGCCCTAATGAGAGAGGACAGAATTTAGAAACTTCTTGTATTGTTGTTTGCAGATGATACTGTATCGTTAAGTGAAGACGAAGGTGAACTGCAAGGCCTGGTGTGTACGAAACAGAATCTAAAGGTGAATGTAGGGAAGAGTAAAGTTATGGTGTTTGAGAGAAATGAACACACTGAATGTATGGTGAGGTTGGATGATGAGGAAACAGAAAATGTAAGTGCATTTAAGTACCAGGGTTGTGTGATGAGTAAGGATGGAAGTTTGGAGTATGAAGAGCTTGCAAGGGCAAAACAAGTAAGAAAGGTGACTGGTTCTTTCAAGGCAGTGATAAGAAATAGGGAAGTGAGTAAGGAAGTAAATAAGTTGCTGCATGGTAGTAATGTGATACCAACTCTAACACGTGGAAGTGAAGCCTGGACCTTGTTGGAAGGACACAAGTCAAAAGCGAGAGGAGCATGTGGAGCTACGTGGAGAGACTGACTGACCAATGAGGATGAGAAGATGCATTGTGGTGTGGATGTGGATGTGATAGGAAGCATTAGGGGAAATCCACTGAGGTGGTTTGGCCATGTGGAGAGGATGGAGAGTGAGAGACTAATGAGGAGAGTGTATGTGAGTGACGTGGGGGTGGGAAGACGGAAGGGGAGGCCGAGGATGAGATGGACAGATATAGTAAAGAGGTACCGTATATAAGAGAGAGGGGGCTGAGCAGGGGGGGAGGCAGTAAAATGGAAGGGGACAGGGCAACATAGAGGCAGTTTGTTTGTTGTTACCCTTATGGGATTAAGGTGTCTGGCAACAGATAGATAGATAGATTGGCAAACAGACTGACAAACATTCCTTTACACATGCACACACACACACACACACACACACACACACACACACACATTTATACAGCTCTTTCTAGCTGAAATATCTCTTCTTACTACTGTACACATTCTGGATTTACTTTGCACAGCAGCAATGATTTCTGATATCTTATGGAGCACTGAACAAATGAAGTTATTATTATTATTATTATTATTATTATTATTATTATTATTTTTGCTTTGCAGTCCTTTTTATATACAGCAGCCAGATTATAAGTTAGTTACCTATAAGACAAACAATTGTGTGGAGTTGCTGAAGAAAAAAGATTAAAACCTTTATTATGTATCCTTAAAACTTATGATCTTGTTGATGGTAATGTGATGGAGGATTTTAAGGTTCTGGAAGTGCCACTGTTCAGATACAATACTACTTATGAATTGAAAGTCTTGTTATTTCAAAGTTTTTTAGTGCTACAAAATTCTTTAGAAGAATTGGTGTTTCTGAGAAATAAATATCAACCAGTCTTATTGTTATTACTAGGTATTATTATTATCCATCTATCCATCCATCAGCCAATCCTACGTTTCCCCATGAAGAGCGTAGGAGCCCCGGGCTAGGCAAGTTGGTCCTGATATTTAAGATGAGAGTGACCAGCCTCACTCATCCCTGAGTGGCATTACATGAGCACTAACCCCAACCACCCCTTGGATATAAACATACACAGGCTCAATCCGATTGGAGCGCCTTAATTACCCACTAAACCACCAGGTGCCATAATTTGGTTATATGGTTACCACCCAGCACGGTAAATGGTTTCCTGGTGTACAGGACACCATTTGGCTTGTCACTCAGAGTAGTCACCCACAGGAAGAATGAAGAGGAAAGAATGGGGGAAAGAAAGACAGAAGAGGGAGTGTAAAGTCACCTGCAGGCAGAAGGACTAGGAAAGAATGAAGGACAGAAGAGGATGGAAGGAATGAAAGATGGAGGAGAGGAAAGGGCAGACACCTGAGAGCAGCACTACATCAAGTGAGTGGATGGTGAGTGCCCCCACCAACCACTGATTATTATTATTATTATTATAATTAGTGGCAGGTGGGGGCACTCACTATCCACTACCTCAATGTAGTGCTGCTCTCGGGTGACTGCCCTTGCCTCTCTTCCTGACTTCCTCTTATGTCCTTCTTTCCTTTCTTCTGTCTACGAGTGACTCTACACTAACATGCCAAATGGTTTCCTGTACATCAGGAAACCATTTACTATGCTGGGTGGTAACCTATCTATCTATCTATTGCCAGATACCTCAATCCCGTTTGGGGTGGCCACAAACAAATCGCCTCCAAGTCGCCCTGTCCCCCGCCATTTCACTCCCCTGCTCCCAACTCACACCCCCCTCTCTCATATACCCCTCCACCCCATCCCTCCATCTCATCCTCGGCCTCCCCCTCCCTCTTCCCCCCTCCACCTCACTCACATACACTCTCTTCGTCAGTCTTTCACCCTCCATCCTCTCCACATGGCCAAACCACCTCAGTGTGTTCCTCATAACGCTCCCTATCACGTCCACATCAACACCACAACGTTCCTTTATATCCTCATTCGTCAGCCTATCTCTCCATGTGACTCCACAGGCTCCTCTTAAATAACTCATTTCCATTGCTCTCACTCTTGACTTGTGTCCTTCCAACAACGTCCAAGCCTCACTTCCGTACGTTAGAGTTGGTATCACAATACTGTCATGTAGTAACTTTTTCACTTCCATGCTCACTTCCCTGTTTCTTATCACTGCTTTCAAAGAACCAGCAACCTTTCTTCCCTGCTGTACCCTTTCAAGCACTTCACCCTCCAAACCTCCATCCTTACTCATCACACTACCCAAGTACTTAAACGTACTCACATTTTCCAATTCCTCACCATCCAACCTCGCTGTACATTCACCGACTTCACCTCTCTCAAAGACATCACTTTACTCTTCCCTACATTCACCTTCAGATTCCGTTTCTTACACACTCTCCCAAACTCATCCACCAAGCCTTGCAGCTCCCCTTCGTCTTCACTCAACAACACAGTATCATCTGCAAACAACAGTACAGGGAGTTTCCAAACACTATCCTCTCTCACCAGGGCAACTCCAACATCCATAAAACCAAATTATGTCTCCTGGTGGTTTAGTGGATAATTAAGGCACTCTAACTGGACTAAGCCTGTGTCGGCTTATATCCAAGGGGTGGCTGGTGTTTACTGCTCACATAATGCCACTCAGGGATGAGTGAGGCTTGTAACTCTCATCCTAAATGTCAAGACCAACTTGCCTAGCCCCAGGTTCCTGTGCTTCTCACGGGGAAACACATGATTAGATAATGTATGTATTATTATTATCATTATTATTATTATTATTATACTGTATTAATATTATTAATACTATTATTATTATTATTATTATGTACTGAATTATTTTTCCTGTACTACAGCAAAAGTCGTCCAATCTGACCACCAATAATTTCAATATCCCAATACTCTGAATTTTTCAAAGTGAAATTTTTTGAAATATTCTGGTCTTTTTTTGAATTTTTAATGGCATTATCTAAGGATTTATCTGGCTTGGACTTGCTCTTCAACTTGGATGTACCTGCCTGCAACTACGGTATTCATTTACAGTTCTATGCATTTCCAGTGAGTAAAACAATAACCCATACCATTTTAAGTGTTTATTTAATGATCATGTACATATTTCTAATGTTTTTCAAGCTCCCTCCCAATTGTCTGAAAAAACAAGTAGTCCGAAAGACCCTCTGCCCCCTGCCATACGGATTACAGTACATTTACAGTATTACGGGTATTAAAGTGGGCTAGGTTAGGTTATTTAACACGGATGCCATAGCAGATTGGCTAAGCTGGAAAATGAGCCCCTCTTTCCCAATTTCCTAGCTACTAAGCAGTGCACCTGCAATGGGAAAGTCAGAGAAGACCAGATGACTCCCCTAATTCAGTCAGACACTGTAGAAAAAAAATATGTACAGTATCTTATGGGCAAAAACTGACTATTTACCTAAACTTGTTCATATGATGTTAACAAATGACAATTGTGTGTGGAAGGTGAGAAGTGTGAATTTCGAAGGTAGGGTTGCAGGGAGCAGACCAAAAAGGACTTGGGACAAGGCCATTAGGTGTAGCCTCAAGGATAAGGGACTGACTAGGGAGGCTGCCAAAGACTAAGTACTGTAGTGTGGAAAACTGCCATTTGATGACCAAGGCTAATGCATGCAAGCCTGTTGGAGCCTTTATAAATGATTCAATACGAGTAAGAGATGGAGCCTTCAGATATACCACATGGAAGCAGTGTGTGTCCACAAGTGTCTCTTGGCATACCGGATGATGGTTCTGTGAGGCTGACAGTTAAGATTGGAATTGGCCTTGGTTAGGAATGAATTACATGGTTCAGGATGGGTAAAGTAGGAGCATGGTAGACTAACATCTAAAATGGCTTGTATTCCACTCATTTTCTATGTTTCCACTGTTCAGGGATAGGCACTGGAGGGTGAGGCTTATCTAAAAAACTGGTCATTTCTGATTAAAATGAAGGTAAGCATCACATGGATCACATAAAAAACAAAAGGAAAAACCAAGACAGGGCTGAAACTTTATACTTGCTATCAGTACTTTTGACTAAAAAAAATACATTATCAGTGTAAATACTGTACAGTACTGTATATGTTTCCTTTAAGCAGCAGATGGACCTTATCAATTCAATTCCTTTACAGGTAGCTACTCCAGTTTGTTTTCTGTATATTTGTCTATTTTCAAGGTGGTAAAAAATTGTTTTATGCTGACTTTTTTCCCCTTGTGGTTATCAACATGTCCCTTGTGCCTCACTGACATCTGTAAGGGCGGACTTACTAAAACTCAGTCGAATCTTGGTTGTTAGGTTACGTTAGGTTGAATTACTAGGGCTGGTTAGGTTATACTGCAAGGTTAGGTTTGGTTAGATTGTTTGGTTAAAATGTGGCATTAGGAAAAAGAACTAAAAGGTGACCGAGATATATGTTTGTGTATTTGCCATCACATTCAAGAAACAGTCGATACAGAAGGAACACGACTGAAAACAAAGGGGGAAAAAATTAAACATGAATCATTCCTTTATCACCCCAAAAATAACCAGAAAAATATAAGACTATCGGGTAGAACTGATTTGGTAAGGTGCTTCTATTGCGTAAAGTAAAGCTTATGTTTACACATCATTCGCTGAGGTACCAAAAATAATTTTTTTTCACATTAACTCACTCCTTACTTGGTAGAGGGGTGGGGGGTTCAAATGAAAGATTTCCTTGTTTCAAAATTTATTTTACTATTTTCAATCCCCCTTCCCCCCCCCTCACACGGCAAAGATACATATCAGACAAAAATGACTGTAAAATAATCAATCAAAAACATGGAATCCTTCAAACCCCTCCTCCTCAAAAAATGAACCAAAAGCTGGTACTTAACTGGGTGGGTCAACATCCCCCTCCCCATGACACAACCATCCAAATTAAACCTTAAAAATGACATATTTGATAAAAATGACAATCATATAAAATCTAAATGCATGGAAATCTTTCATTTTAATCCTCCACTTCCCCCCCTCCCCCCCCAGCAAAGAAGGGGCGAGTGAATGTATGAAAAAAAATACCCCTTCAACCAAAGGGCCTCCTACACTCATGTACATGACTAGAGGAGACCATGTCATCCTTTGACACGGGTTGCAATTTTACAGCGGCTAAAGCAAACTACTATCTTTCCTATCAGTAAACCAAAGATATTTGTGCTTAGTGAGGAAAAATAAAGGGTACCACTCTAAATTCAACCTTACATTTCGCCCGCTACGACCTCATTTTCAGAATCTTACTTGGACACATAAGACAGCGTCACATCGTGGAAGCAACTCATCACTCATTGATAAGATTTATTTCGATCTGAAAGACAGTATAATAATGCTAGGTGGGACGTAGCACAATGTACAATCAATAATTTCTTTGACTAACTGAAATGTTTATCGCTATAAAGGATATCTCCTTTTGATGAGGGGTATGTAGCAAGGCCCGCTATTTTTTTTTTTTTTTTTTCACAAATTTAAAACTAACCACTGACTGTGTATAAGTGCTTTGCTGAAAATGGTGTGTAACAAGACCCACCACTTCCTCTTGTTGTATAGGCACTCTGTATACCTACATATTTTAATTAGGTACATTCGTGTACATAGACATACCTGTATAGGCCTACAACGAACTGTGTTGAACTTCACTTATTGCATCATACTTTCTTCCTGGAACAAAAAAAAAAAAAGTACTCCAAAACATATGATTTTGTCATGTTACTAAAGTTTTCTACTCATTTGCCTGTGACTCTATGAGTTTCACCTAATAATACAAGCTATCGCTGGTCCAAATGTAGGGGAAATCTCGGATAATATTTAGCAAGTCAAAACGGGAATTCAAGTATTTTGAAGTGTATTCTGTTTATATCCCATCATCTGCTAACAATATTATTCTATAACACTTCTGTCGCAAATGATCCCAAAGAATATTACCGACCGGGAGGGGGGGGCAGGGATCAATGACCAGGGGGGGTGGGGGCACGGAAGTGTCATAGAGGAAAAGTGTCAGCAAATGGTTAGGTATAAACAGAAAATACTTCAAACTACTTGACTTCCTGTTGTGGCTTTGCTAAATACCCACCAAGTTTCCTTGCAGATATTGATAAAGCTTATGACATGGGGGTAAATATATTTGCTCCAGCTCAAATACTATGTAATTCTCCCCTTGTGAACCAGTTGTGAATATGTTGGATACAGTGTTAATACATTTTGTTAATACACTCCTCTCTCTCTCTCAGACTGAGTTTAATATTAATCCCCATTGTGAGTACTGAACACAGGTAAAGCTCAGCTCACGTAACTAAAGCGCTACACATTAGCCAGCGAGCAACCTCCGCCCATAAAAATCGCTGCATTGGTATCGGCTGTCCCGTTGTCCTCAGAGGCAGAAAAGTTAGCCATATCATTGTACCAGTAGGCAGCTAGTGCTGGGGGGGGGGGCTTACATGTCAATTTATTGTTTTTATTGTTTTCCATACATTTTCAAGCACAAACACTTATAGTAAAATCTGTTCGCAGTATTGCTATACCTCATAAAGGTTGTAATCTAAAATATAAAGAAACGAAAGAGAGTGGAGTAACTAGACTGCAAGCAATTTCTGTGGCAAGCAAGAACTGAAGTGGTAACCTCTCATAGCGTCACAAATTAAGGTTGTCATGAGATATTTTACATTATTTCCTTGTCATGAGAATTATAATAATGTAGCACTGATGACTGACACAGCACTGATGACTGACACTTTTCAAGCACTTAATTTCTGCTAGCCAAGCATGACAGTCAAAATGTAATCCTCATGATAAGGTTTATTTCAGAGATCCAGTAACCGGTGGTGCCTGACCTTGAGGTGTTATTGTCTGAACTTCATGTGCACAGGGTAAGTCACTGTTTGGGAATTGCATCTTGCCATATAGTAAAAAAGTGCAACATCTTAGATGTTTTTGCCAGACCAGCCTGTAAAGTTATAGGCCTATTTCCAGCATGTTTACTGTTATCCACTTAAGCATGATGGCAGTTTTAGCTGCACTGACTTAATGATATGGGTCATTATTTACCTTATGGGCTCCTATATTTTAACAGTTTTCTCTTCTTTCACCATCCCCCTTGGGAGTGGGATGGGAAAGAATGCTTCCCCAGTATTCCTGCATCCGTAAGTGCAACTAAAACAGGTCCCTTTGCTAGATAATGTGGTATTATTTCACAAGTGGACAATACACATTTTAGGAATTTTAGTAAATTTTTAGAAGTAACAACGTTTTCTTTTATTATTTTTGTGTTTTCCAATGCAAAATACTGTGTTTTAATTAGTTTTGATCTTCATTTTGGGGGGAAAATCCCCTTTTTGGAATTTTGAGTAAGATTTCCAAAAGAGGGGTTATCCCCCAAAATCAAGATCAAAAATTAATTAAAAACACATTATTTTGCATTAAACGAACCCAAACTAACAACCTAACCTAGGGCCTGACATAAGACCGAATGCACACGCCTGCACCAGTCAATATAGCGCGACATTCATCCACTGCTGAGCGATAGCCTAACCTAAGTTACTATATGACTACCCCTACAGAATTTGCTCCCCCAACTCAAACTAGGCTTAAAAGGTAAGTCTTAGTTAGAATAGTTCAGCCTGACATAAGACCGAATGCACACGCCTGCACCAGTCAATATGGCGCGACATTCATCCACTGCTGAGCGATAGCCTAACCTAAGTTACTATATGACTACCCCTACAGAATTTGCTCCCCCAACTCAAACTAGGCTTAAAAGGTAAGTCTTAGTTAGAATAGTTCAGGGACGTAATATAATGAAAATTGGTAACGTTGGTTACTTCTAAAGTTATACCGGAATTTTAGCACCATTAACGTATGGTATAGTCCCTAAAGATCATAACACCAGATTCCTAAGAAGCCGAACTATCTATAGCCAGACACTTTTGTCCCGTAAAGGGTGGCCACAAACAAATCGCCTCCATGTTGCCCTGTCTCCCTCCATTTCATTGCCTTCCTCTCAACTTACACCCCCTTCTCTTGTATAGGTACCTCTCTTCTCCATCCCTCCATCTCATCCCCAGCCTTCCTCTTCTTCTTCCCCCTCCATCTCATTCACATACACTTTTAGTTAGTCTCACACTCCATCCTCTCCACATTTCCAAACCATCTCAGTGTATTTCTCCTAACACTTTCTATCACATCCATATCCACACCACAGCGCTCTTTTACGTCCTTATTTGTCAGTCTGTGTATGTACTGTGATTCCATATGCCCCTCTGAGAAACTCAGTTTCACAGCTCACACTCTTGACTTGTGTCCTTCCAACAAGGTCCAAACTTCACTTACATATGTTAGAGTGGGGATCACAATACTATCATGAAATGACTTTTTTTTTTTTTTTTTTTTTTTTTTTCCCCCCCATGCTCACATCCTCTTTCTTACCACTGCTTTCAGTGAACCATCAACCTTTCTTCCCTGCTGTACCATTTCAAGCACTTCATTCTCCAAACTTACATCCTTGGTCATCACACTACCCAAGTACAGTACTTAAATGCACTCACATTTTCCAGATCCTTTGTATCCAGCCTCATAGTGCATTCAGGGACTTCCTTTCTCTTGAAAACCACAACTTTATTACTCCCTCCATTCATCTTTAGATTCCATATCTTGCATACACTCACAGACTTATTCACCAAGCCTTGCAACCCCCCTTCATTGTCACTTAACAATACATTATCATATGCAAACAACAGAACAGGACGCATCCAAATACTGCCCTCTCTCATACTTCTGGTCTTTATTTTCCCTCTGCTCTTATCAAGTTAGTCATCGAAAAACACATTTCTAACAATCTACGGTGTCAAATTGCCCCACTGGGAAAAAAACAAGTTATTTGGAAGGAGGAATATCACAGAAAAAGAGCAGCCCATAAAGTAAATATTGATCCCTGTTTGTCTTATTGCATAGTTGTTGAATATGGGTAATTTCTAGAAATGCAGTTACCCTGTACACTGTATTGGTCATTATCTAGATGTCTTATTCATTTAATGCAAAATTCCATTTTTGAAATTAAAACATACTGGTATCTTGATTATCATAATAGTAGGCATAAAAAGTTGTAGAAATGCCTATTAACAGTTTTGAATACCCTGGGAAAATACAGTACAGGGAAGCATGGGTAAATTTTTGGATTTCATATCATTCATTCATTGCCAGATGCCATGTATCCCAAACGGGGTGGCCAAGGGCCTAGAGTCAATTGTTTTTACAGGGAGGGGCACCAATCCTCCACCAACCCCACTTGACTCCAAGTACTAACCAGACCCAACGTTGCTTAACTTCGCTGATCGGACGGGAAGCGGTGTACTCAACGTGGTATGGCCGTTGGCATTTTTGGATTTACACCCAAGAAATGGATACTGAAATTAATGTGCTCACTACTTGTACAATTCAGGGAAATTGTGCTTCTGTAAATACTTAACCAAGCATAATTGAACCTTACATAACCTGACCTAACCTAAGCTAACCTAAAAACCTATGTAACCCAGCCAGACCTATCCAAATTCAGTATAATTGAAATAATGTACAAATTTTGGAACTGGAGAATCTCCCCCCCACCATTCACTGAATATACAGTATGAACAAGTACATATATATCATCATCATTATTATCTGGACCTCCTTTCCCACCCTAGGACAGGAAGAGGAGTAGCAGTGTCCAGACAGCCCAAATTTTTCCACTGCAGTGGCACATGCTTCCATTCACTCATCATTCAAGCGCCCGGAATCCTGGCTGTATCTGATACGCCAAAAACATTCACCACGTTTTGTAGCTTCATATAAACATATCGATAGAGTCAGTTATATATATACAGTAATCCCTCCACTATCCGATATAATAGAACCAAAAGCATGTCCAGAAAGTGGTCCTGTCCGGAAAGTGGGCCTCTGACTGCTGGACTGGTACTTATGACCCTAACCCAGCCTAACTTTGAAAGCCACCTAAATAACTCCCTATCGGACATGCATAGCACTTATTTAAACCTGTTACCGGTAACCCTTAAACCCCGGACATATTTTCGACCGCCTACCCGCTCACCCGGGCATAATCGCCAAAATTTACCTACTTTTTAAAAATTCACCAAAAAAAAACCACTTAACCTAAAATAAAAAAACTACCGGTAGGTGTCAAATGAAAGTACTTTTTCAGAGAGAGCAGCCATTTTCCCCTTCTTTGGCTCCTTTTTATAAGGGGTCGAAGTTGAGAGGCCAGGTTCGTCAGTCGAAAGTGGCGCGGTGGCGAGTGACGGGCTGGGAGAGCGACAGCGCGACATGTTCACTTATCTGTGGTCAAAGGGTAACTGACTGTGGCAAGCATGGCTGCGTGGGTGGTAGTATATGGAAACAGTGAAGGTGGCAACATCATGTGACAACGTGATCCCGCCACTCCAATGCCCGGGTATTTTGAAATTTGTTTGGACGACATATGTTGTCACCCAGGGTGAGGGACTTTTTACGTAATGACGACATATGTCGTCACCCGGGGTTAAGAGGTTAAAAACCCTATTCACACCAATAATGGACATAAAGCATGAAATAAATGAAAAGATCCGGGTGATTAAGAGGTTAAAAACCCTATTCACACCAATAGTGGACATAAAGCTTGAAATAAATGAAAAGAAACCAGAGAATGAGGAATTAGAATTATGGAAAATATTTAGGCCTAGCAGTGTACAGGGTACTGTACTTACAGCATGTCTGTGGCCGCCTCCTCGAACTCTCTAAGGCTCTGTTAGTTGTGAAAATGCTCTTGAAGCACGTACAGTAATCCAGTGTTGTGCAGCACTTAATTCTTTGCACTGTGAGTTATAACTGTTTATTACTGCACATTCTTCTTAATTGAACCACGCCAATTTCAACCGCCACTTTGCACTCCACACTCACTCCACACTTAATCCTTTGCACTCTAAATTCTAATTTCTTAACATTGCACAACACTGTAAATTCCCATGTGGTATGGTGGCGAGGTATTGCAGTTTATTCAATGTTTATTCGTAAAAAAACGAGCACGTGCAGCATCCATTACGATGGACATCTTCCCTGAACGAAGGTTAGGCAGTAACTGGGGACAGGGTTGCCAGATCAGAGCTTGGCCATATTACCAAACTCCTCAATTTTCATTATCAAATTTAACTTTTCATTATCAAATTCTTAAAGGAAGCATTTATTCTTCACTAATTATATTTACAGTGGAAATAATCACTCTCCTTATAATCAGCAGCATGTTTATTTTTGCACTATGTATGGCAGCAGCTTAATCAAAGAAAGCAGACAGTCCACCATCTTCATTCTCTGTATCTTTATACATGTGAAATGGATCATGTTGATTCACTAAAAAACAAACTTTTCAGTACCAAATTGGCCCACATTTGGTAATGAAAAATACCAAATGCCAACTGTGACTGGGGAGGGGGAAGGGGGAGGAAGGAAGGGGTGAAGGGGCCATGGTGCAAACAGCTGTTTGGCGCCACGCGGCAATTTCAAAGTACAGGTGGGAAAAAATTCGGATTTTGGGGGGATCTTTTTCTTATTTTGTCCATTTTTGGGTTTTGAAGGTCCAGGCCCACAATGTCCAGTAAGTGGGGAGTCCAGTAAGTGGGCGTCTGGAAAGTACAGGGGTCACTGTATACTATATACAGTTACCTCTCAACTAACACGAGTTTAAAAAAATGCGTTTTCGTTTTAACACAAGCAAATATTTAAGGAGATATATTTAACTAACAAGGGTTTCTCGATTTAATGCGACTTTACATGTACGTGAGGGTTTCAAATTAGCCGTGCGCGCCTTGGACAGTCCCGAGCTGATAGACCGTGTGTGGCAGTTTATGCATAAATACAATTTTTTATTTGTCTGTTGCTTAAACTGGTTTTATTCGAACTATAGTATTCGAAAATGAAGTTTGGCCCCATTCTGAGCATTTTGGCTCATTTTCGGACAAAATTTGGCCAGGAAAGTGATGGTAGATCTAAATTGTTACAACTTGATGCTGCAGAACAGAAAGAAGAAAACCACTCAGACCAAGATAGAGCAGTTCTTTATGAAGAAGGCAGAAAACTTAAGGGAATTATCTTCATCACCAGTAGCACAGGAGTCAGTGGAAGAGGAAGAGGAAGAACAGCAGAGCGAGGAGAGACAACAAATTTAGGGTGGGGAGCGGTGGGAGGTGGAGTAGCGGGGTAAGGAGGGACAGCAGCAGATGACGAGTGATGCATAGATGAAGTGAGGCTGTGTGTTGTTATTGTTTGTGACTACATACTGTAATGAAAATGTTGCTTTTACTGTAGTGTTTTTATGACCTACTAATGCGTTAATAATGTTGAGGAACTTTCACAATGCCATGAATGAAGCAGAATTGAAAGAGAATCCACGTAAAAAATGAAAACAGTATGTATTTGGGGAGAAGTAAACAACGCTTCAGCCCAACTAGGGCTCAAATGTTGTTTATTTCTCCCCAGATATACTGTTTTTGTTTTTTACGTGGATTTTCCTTCAGATTAATATTGTTGCTTTTAAGTTTAGAGTAGCATAACTCCCCAAATGGGTTGACTTTCCCAGAGTCCAGGAATGTAACCCCCAATGTTACCATTGTTTCTTATGGGAAAATTATGTTTAAAAAACACGTTTTTAACTAATGCGACCTCTCCAGGAACCTAACCCTCGCCTTATTTGAGAAGTTACTGTACATATATATATATATATATATATATATATATACATATATAAATGGAACTGCAAATACTCGGTTGTAAACCAATAAAATTTTAGTGTTGTTGGTTGGGTGAAGGTCCAAGATAATACTAAAATCCGTAATGGCAACACAGTGACCTTGTGTTGAATATAATTGCCAATGCAAGTGTACCCTAACCTGCCCTTTATGTATTAGGTGTCTGTGATCCATTTGGGTACCGGTATTGGAAGTAAGTTGCACAGTGATGAGGCATAAACCTTGTCATAATCTTTTCAGTATCTGTTTATATATATATATATTCATTCATTCATTGCCAGACGCCATGTATCCCAAACGGGGTGATCAAGGGCTTAGAGTTAACTGTTTTACAGGGAGGGGCACTAATCCTCCACCAACCCCACTTGACACGTAGGGATATATATATATAAATATATATAAACAGTATATAAATTTATATTCATGTAAATAAATATATATATATACACAGTATATATATATATATACAGCTATATATATATATATATATATATATATATATATATATATATATATATATTCATTCATTCATTCATTCATTCATTCATTGCCAGACGCCATGTATCCCAGACGGGGTGGACAAGGGCTTAGAGTTAATTGTTTTACAGGGAGGGGCACTAATCCTCCACCAACCCCACTTGACACGTAGGGATGCCAACAGCATCTGGTGTTCCCAGGTGGTCACCCATCCAAGTACTAACCAGACCCAACGTTGCTTATATATATATATATATATATATATATATATTTATGTATGCTGTATCTCTCTCTCTCTCTCTATACATACAATATACATATATACAGTACCCTCGCGTCCAACATGCGTTAATCCAGCACGATTCGTGTCCAGCACGGAGAGCAATAATTAGTAAGATTTAATTCGGTTTAATTACTATAACACGGGTGCATTAGCATAACACGAATGGAGCTCTGAGAAGTGGGCGAAATCCGCAGAGTTCGCTTCTAGCACGATCACCCCTGGTCCAACACGGTCCTACTGGACGTTCCCGTGATGCTGGCTGTGCTGACAGCCAATAAAAACTTCCGATCAAGTAGCCTCCCCCGCCCACTATCGTGAGGTGATCGTGATGTCGCCCAATAAAAAACGCTTCAGCTCTCACTTGATGTTTTGTTTAAATTTCTCTCGCCACAATGCCACTCAGTCACATAATTTGCATTGGAAAGTGCTTTTTTCTTGCTGGATTTTCTGCCCTTGTTACTGCATTTTACCCTGCTCACGATGCCTAGGAAGCCTTATGAGAACCCCAAGAAGCGGCGGCACCTCCCTTAGGCCACCAAGCTAGAAAGCATCGAGAAGAAGAAGAAAGGGGAGAGGAAAGTGGACATTGCCAAGGCCTACGACATGAATGAAGCCAACGTGAGGACCATAATAAAAAACCAAGACAAGATCCTGGCAGCAGTGAAGGCTTGCAGAGTGCTAGGACAGGCAGAAGCAGGACCTTCCATGGCTGTGGACGAAGATAGTAATTCTGAGTGTGATTTCGAAGGATTTATGAGGGAGGTTGAGGAGGAGCAGCAGCCATTACCCGCTAGTGATGCTAGCAGCCATCCTCCGGGGACCCAGTAGGACTGCCTACAGCCTTGGATACCACCTTCCATTCCCAGCAAGCCCACCAACACTATCCTAAAAGGTTAGTTATCATTCATAGCACAGTACCATTTATTATAATTACAGTAGTACCAATATATGTATAGGTATATGGTAGGTATATAGGGTGACTTTTCCTAGGGTTGCTGACATAATTCATTTTTCCCTATAAGCTCTGTTGTTTGTCCAACACGTTTTTGGTCCAGCACGGGACCCATGCATGACAATATTACCGTGTTGGACGCGAGGGTACTGTATACAGGGTGTTCCAGAAATGTGTGCCGAAAATCAAGGGATGTATTCCTGACACATAATTGAATGTAAATTACTAAATGACCATATTAGCAAATCTCAATAGTTTTCGAGTTACAGCACTTAACAGGTCTGCTTGAATGTTTTTGACTCCGGGAATTGCTCGTAAATGAAACATTTATCAAGGACAACGTGATGTATTAACAAAATAAAACAGTATTTCCAGTATGACAATAACATTTACAGTAAATGTTCAAAATTCCGCCTTCCTTGCTCGATGCACGCTGCAGCCCGTCGCAGAAGTGACTGACGCACACGTTCGAAGACCCCAGGATTGTTTCGTACACGTGCCGCGCTGTCCTCCACACGGCGCCACAATTCCTCACGGTTTGGAACGTCTGTAGCGTACACTTCGCTTTTAATGTGTCCCCACAGGTAGAAGTCCAGGGGAGTGATGTCAGGAGACCGAGGTGGCCATGACACTGGGCCGCCTCGCCCAATCCATCGTCCAGGAAACACATAATTTAAGTAATCCCTTGTAATATGCCAATAATGGGCCGGAGCACCATCATGCTGAAACCACATCCTTCTCCGTATTCCAATGGGCACATCCTCCAGCACCAGTGGTAGTGTGTCCTCAAGAAAACGTCTGTATGTTGCACCATTCAGCCGCTGGGGTAGAAGGTATGGACCAATCAGATAGTCACCAATGATGCCTGCCCATACATTGATTGTAAATCGTACCTGATGACCTCGTCGAGCCATTACATGTGGGTTGTCACCAGACCAAGTATGCTGGTTATGTAAATTAATGGTGCCATCTCCCCCGAATGTTGCCTCATCAGTAAACAGCACAAGTGCTGGAAATTGTCAGTTTTCAGCATGCCTCCTTAACAGTCACTGGCAAAACTGCATCCTTGGAAAATAGTCCACATCAGTTAAAACTTGTACTTTCTGATGGTGGTATGGATGTAGATGATGTTGATGTAGAGTCCGCCACACTGTCACCACTGGCAGCTGCAGAGCATGAGCAGTCTGTCGAGTACTTATTTGAGGATCATCCTCAATCATTTGTAGTATCCGGTCCTCTTGTCCATGTGAATATCCCATGGTCGTCCTCTGTCACCCGGAATTGCACGTTGACGAACGGTACCAGTCTCACGTATACGACGATCAACTGCGAGAAATGTTTGCCAGTGTGGCACTCTGCGGTTCGGATAACGTTCCCTATACAGCCATACTGCTGCCGCAGCATTACCCCTAGCTTCACCCAGTGTCAGGTGCATATCTGCATAGTCACCATTGCAGTATTGCTCCATGTCTGCTTGCGCGTGGTTCTCTAAAACTGATTGATCCACACGTTCAGCTCTCGATCTCTGGTAGACGGGTGTTGCTGGGTGAGTGAACACCCGTCCTTCCACTACTCCTCGACATCACCTTCCTGGTTCGCCACCCCCACCCTTCCTTCCTCATACACCATCCCCACTCAACCACCCAATAACACCTTTGTCGTTTATGGCATGTTACCACGTAAAGGGTGGTAACACTATCTGATACTGCACACACGAACGTATCATTACGATTCTTATTACTAACTTATGTACAGGCTATCACATACTGTACATTCTACAGCTTTCGGCACTTTCCTGACAAATTTGTCAACTTTGCTGTGTGCCGTATTACTTTATGGTCGTTAAGTAATTTCACATCTGTCTCAGACATTTTGTACAATCCCTGGATTTAAACACATTCCTGGCAGACCTCTGAGGTGCTGTAACTCGAAAACTATTGAGAATTGCCAATATGGTCATTTAGTAATTTACATTCAATTATGTGTCAGGAATACATCCCCAGATTTTCGGCACATATTTCTGGAACACCCTATATATATATATATATATATATATATATATATATATATATATATACAGTACACACACACACACAGTAATCCCTGTACTTTCTGGACGCCCACTTTCCGGACACCCCACTTACCGGACATTGTGGGCCTGGACCTCCGGAACCCAAAAATGGCCAAAAATGAAAAAAATCCCCGCAAAATCCGAATTTTTTTCCCACCCGTAATTTGAAACTGCCACGCGGCACTGAACAGCTGTTACACCACGGACCCTTCACCCCTTCCTTCCTCCCCCCTCCCCTGTCAGGGTTGCCATTTGGTATTTTTCATTACTAAATGTGGGCCAATTTGGTAATGAAAAATTCGTTTGGTAATGAATCAGAATAATGCATTACCAAACGGATATTTCACATATATGATGATACACAGGATGGAGATGGTGGATTGTCTGCTCTCTGATTAATCTGCTAGCCTACATAGAGTGAAAATAATCAACATGCTGTTAATTATAAGGAGAGTGATTACATTTATTTACACTTGTATATATAATTAGTGAAGAATAAATGCTTCCTTTAAGAATTTGGTAATGAAAATTGAGGAGTTTGGTAATGTGGCAGAGTTCAGATCTGGCAACCCTGTTCCCAGTTACTGCCTAAACTTCGTTCAGGGAAGACGTCCATCGTAATCGATGCTGCACATCCTCGTTTTTTGTGAATAAACAATGAATAAACCGCAGTACCACGCCACTAGACCACATGGGAATTTACAGTGTTGTGCAGTGTTATGAAATTAGAATTTAGAGTGCAAAGGATTAACTGTGGAGTGAGTGTGGAGTGCAAAGTGACGGTTGGAATGGTAGTTGAAACTGGTGTGGTTCAGTTAAGACGAATGTGCAGTGTTAAACAATTGTAACTCACAGTGCAAAGAATTAAGTGTAGCACAACACTGGATTACTGTATGTGCTTAAAGAGCATTTTCACAACAACCAGAACCTTAGAGAGTTAGAGGAGGCGGCCACAGACATGCTGCTAGGCCTAAGTATTTTCCATACTCACTTCTAATTCCTCATTCTCTGGTTCCTTTTCATTTATTTCATGCTTTATGTCCATTATTGGTGTGAATAGGGTCTTAAATAGGTTTAAATAAGTGTCTGGTAGGGAGTTATTTAGGTGGTTTTCAAAGTTAGGCTGGGTTAGGGTCCACAAGTACCAGCCCAGCAGACAGGGGCCCACTTTCCGGACAGGACCACTTTCCAGACATGCCTTTGGCTCTATTACATCGGATAGTGGAGGGATTACTACCTTGCTGTGGATATATTGAAAGGTACCGAACACAAAGACAGATGTGGGTCTAGTATGACAGTAATATACAGTGTTGCTATAGACTACAAAAGTGAAGCACTTTGTGTGTGAAAATCCTCTGGAAGTGACTAACTAATCTGGCCACTCCAAAAGATGCCCTTACATAGAAAAATAAAAAGCATTAATGTAGTATATACTGTAATGAGGATTTACCGTAGACTACTTTTGCCTTTTCTTCCATGCTATAGTGTACAGTATATAATGGTACATCAGATCCCAGAATCCCATCTGGTTCTGTATCCATCTCCAAACACATTCTAGTTTCTCCACACCATCCTCACTGTCATATCATTGTTCTCTGTCTTTTCCCCAGTAACCTGTACAGGCATACCCCGGTTTAACGATGCAATTGGTTAAGTAAAAATCCATCGCCAGGTGGGGTATCATATATCGGGGTAGATTTAACATAAAATATAGGGATGCATTTTTGAGCCTTGGGGTTCCTCCCCAGCCAAATCCTAAACCCGCCCAAGTGAATCCAAAAACAAGTTTCTAGCTAACCTAAACCCCCAATAGCTTTAAAACAAGCTAAACTAAACCTAAAAGCAGTTTAGAACTCACCTAAACCCAAAAATAAAATCTGAAAATCATCAAAAATAAGTTGGGAAAAAAATCAAATTTAGTAAACTATATCCCAAAATGAAATGTTCACCCCACACATGACTAAAACACATTAATCTAAGTCTAAAAACAGTTTATAAATCAGCCTAAACACAAAATTTAAGTCTAAAATATCATCAAAATTGGTTAAAAAAAAAAAAAAAAGTTATACCAGGGGTTGGCCATCGTTTAGTGGGTTAGGGTGGTATATCTACCCCATCACGCTGCTGGGATGTAATATCTAGGGTTATCGTATCTCAGGGTCTGCCTGTATTTCGTTGCCAGTAGCTATGGTTTTTCTTACTTTTATTCTCATATTCCTGCTCTCTCTAGCTCATCTGCACATATCTGACTTACTTCCAGGTCCCACCCCTCACCCTGCCTCCTTTCAGCTTGCTCCTCTCTCCAGTACCCTGATATCTCTTACTTCTACCTCCCATTGCTGGTCCATCCATGAAAGCAGACGAAACATTCATGAAGATGTATCACTCATCCATGACATAGCTCCACCCTCCTTAGACTTTCACTCTTCTCTGGTCCTGTCGGTACTTGCACGAAAGATCTACTTATTTGATTAAAAGTCTTCACTGTGCCTGATAAAATACATATACAGTACACTCCCCCAATAATTGTAGAGTATCATAAAGCCTCTTGGATAACTCTACCATGTGCCTTTGCCAGGTCCATAATGATGAAGACATTAACCCTTTAACTGCGGGCTTGTTTTGCTTTTTCTTGCAGCTCCCGTGGGCATATTCGCGCTCCGATAGACTCTCTAAAAATATTTGCCAAAAATCAGTTATTAGTCCTAGAATATTAAAATCATATATGCTTATGTTACATACCTTCAGCTTTCTCCTGGGGTGTTTGTTGAGCTTTTGTCAAGTACTGTAGGACTTGTGGAGACCTCTGAAGTTGGGTAACAAAGTCTCCACTTTACACTTCCCAACCCGTAATATGATTACCACAGTCTGATATTATCACTAGAAACACTATTCTATGATTCTCAAATAGTTTGGAATCCATACTCCAAAAAAAAAACACTGTGTAAGGAATGAAAATTGTGAGGGCGTATGACCTTCCCACTTGCGCTAGTTCACCGCTGGTGTTCTGTCATTTATTATTCATAAAAACACTCATAGTTTATATTACTATATAACACTTATATACTGGTTTATCTACAGTCTTTATCCATAAGTTTCCTTCAGTAATAGTAGTTTATTGTCACTGTAGGCATTCAATTTCTTTCAGTAAAATACGTTGCATTCACTTTCTCGTCCTGTATACTAGCAATGAGAGTGAATGTCACTTTCACCTTCACTCTCATAACTCATAGTATTCATACATGCTAGAGTGAAACTTTCACTTTCATTACTCCGAGGGTATATACTCGTATTCTTATAATACTACTCATTTACATTTCTGTTTACTTTCTCATTTTATTTACATTATTTACATTTCTATTTTATTTATACTGTTATGCACTGTCACTTGAAGTAACTTATGAAACTATTTTCCACTGTTCATGTATATTTACATTCATTGCTTTCACTTGCTGTTTACACATTATTTACACATTATTTACAATTCCACTTACACTGTTTTACTCAATAAAAAGATCATAGTCACTCTTTATCAACTGTCAGCCCTTTCCCTCTTTCCACACGAGGTTTAGTAGGGGGTAAAGGTCACAGGACCCTTTTGCATGGGGCTAAAAAGGGGCGGATGTTAGCAGGAGCGAATCAGACATACCCTCACTTTGAAAGACGACCTTGAACTGATAGTGGTGGCCTCCTGCCGCCTGGCTAGGGTGAGTGCAATACTACCAACTTTAGCCTTGTGAGACCTGCTAATATATAGCAATGAAATGATTGGCAGGAAACCAAGACAATACATAATAAATTAGGTAGTTCCAGGTGAATGTAAATATCACTTAGGCTTCTCCCTTCCCTCCTTATATGTATATTTATTACGAAAATAGATTATACAGCATATTTCAAGGGGAAATAAACAGCGAACGAGTGCACGTGAGGTCTTGTCAGGTGATAATTAGCCAATTCCAGGTGTATGGCACTATCACTTACCTTATTCTTTTTGGTATATATTATTTGGTATAAGAATAGGGCATAGGGCTTATTTCAATGGATGAAATCAGTGGAAAATTCCAGGGAAGATTTACTTGGCGTAGAATACAGTGTGGTGGCCTGCAATAATTAGGTAGTTCCAGGTGAATGTAAATATCACTTAGGCTTCTCCCTTCCTTTCTTATATATATTTTTATTACGAAAATAGATTATACGGCATATTTCAAGGGGAAATAAACAGCGAAAATTAGTGAACGAGTGCATGTGAGGTGTTGTCAGGTGATAATTAGCCAATTCTAGGTGTATGGCACTCATACTTACCTTATTTCTTTCTTGTATATATTATTTGGTATAAGAATAGGGCATAGGGCTTATTTCAATGGATGAAATCAGTGAAAAATTCCAGGGAAGATTATTTACTTAGCGTAGCACGGCTGGACAGGTGAGAGGATAGGGTAATGGAGGGGAGGTAGGGAGGGGAGTCAAGAACGGGGAGAAATGGCTAAATTGTCAACAATGGATGGGAGTACAGATGAGATTAGGAGTGCTGACAATTGTTGGACATTGGCAGTACTGATAGATGATACAAGCCACCACTTGAAAGCCCGGACAAATTCAAAATAACACAGAATATCAAAAGTGACGCCCCGCGGTATGATCCCTTGCTCCCAAGCGTCACGAAAGTGACGCCTCGCGGTTAAGGGGTTAAGAGATCCCTCTCTTTCTGTAAATAGTTTTTACACATTTCGCAGATCAAGCATATGATAATGTGCATCATACCACATCTGTAATCTCCATGTTTTTCCTTGGCTCAGGTGGTCAGTAATCATTGCATAATTTTCAGGAAAAGAACTCAGGTGAATATCTTACAGTGCATGAGACTTTCTGGTTCCCATTCGTACAGCAGTTGCTTTTAGCAGCTTTTTTCAGGGTATGATACCGTAACTTTTCCATTTAGGTAATCGTAAGGTACAGTCACAACTAAGATGTGGCAGTGGATTTTTTTTTTTCTGCCCCATTCCTCCACTCCCGCTCCATGTAAACACAGCAGTCCCATTTTTTTGACAGGTACATTTTTCAAAACTGTATAATGATTGATTTTATAAAAAATTTGGCATTGTGGCAGTCATATAAGCAAGGAAGATGATCATACTGTATGATGAGAAATTGGGCATTATAGCAATCATATTGTATTGGTTTGTATCATTTATAAAGGCTCCAACACACTTCTGTGCATCAGCCTTGGTCACCTAATGGCGACTTTCTATGCATCTCAGTCTCTGGCAGCCTCCCCATTCAGTCTTATCCCTGAGGTCACACTCTGTGACCTTTTCCCAGGTCGCTTTGGTCTGCCTCTTGCAGCCTTACCCATGACGTTCACACTTAGCACCTTCAGCACCCAGTTGTCATCCTCCTTCCCTGGAGCATGCCCAGACCATCTCAGTCAACCTCTCCTCATTACATCACCAATACTGTACATTTTAGTCCCATCTTTCCTCTCAACTCTTCAGTCGCAGTCCTAGTCCCCCAGAGGACTTGCATTCGAGGATGCACTACACATCCATCTCATCACTGTCATTACTGTATGTTTGAACCTATGAATATCCTTTTCCTTTACTGCCCGGGTCTCATTACGATACAACGTTACACTCATAACACATGCCACATACGAAAATCCTTCTAGCATGAAAGGAGAACCCTGTCAATGATAGGAGAGATAACAACTCTCTGAACTTCCTCCAGCCACTCCTTCACCTCCATCACATAACATATCCCCCAAATAGCAAAATTCCACACACTCGAGAGACCCACCAGCAAGGTGAATCCTTTCGTGCCTGACAATCTCAGCATGCTCTCCCTAATGTGCTGCACACATGAAATCAGCATTATTTTGTAGCCTACCACCAATACCACTGTATGTCTTTATACACTCATCACAAACACTGCACAGGATGGAGAAATGCTTACCACACCCATGTGGCAAACTTCAAATGGCCACACTCCCTCTGCTTTGACAGTACCACCACCAGCCCTAGATATCATCACTTTTGTTTTATTCATATTTACCAATACTCTTAAACCTTTGTTCCCCATTGTGTTTCACCACTTCCTACATTTTCTTTCCACTTCCCTTTCATTCTCTTCAGTCAACACCAAGTCATTAGCATGCAACATCTTCCATGGAATTAATTGGTTATACCCCCCAAAAAATCATAAAAGTTATTATTTTTTAAGAATTGGTACCTTATCACCATTGGAGTAAAATAAAAATATAATACTGAACAATTAGAGTATAGTAAAAGTATAATACTGACAGGGGTGCCTATCATCCACTCACTCAGTGTAGTGCTGCCTTCAGGTGACTCAACCCTGAGTGACAAACTCAATACCATAGTTTACTGTAACCCAGGAAACCATTCGCTGTGCAGGATGGTAACCAGAAAACCAAATGACAGTCAGTGATCTCTTGGATTAAGGCAGCCTAAATGTGGTCTGCAAGGATTTACGTCTGAGGAGTAATTGAAGTTTATTACTAACAAAATGTCCCTCATGATGGTCATCCTCACCTTAAATGTTGGGACTGAGTTGCATGGCCCTCGGTTCCTATGCTCTTGATTGGGCAGTAAAGAATTGGGTGATGGATGAATACCTTATGCTGCTAATATTCATATCATCAGTCTGGTGTGTAGCCTATGTTGTAGACGTGCTATCAGTACCATAGAATGCTACCGTATGGTTTGCCTGTAATTACATGTTGTTTGTACATTTTTCAGTTGAAATATAGTGGGCTCTCCATTTTTATGTGGTCAGCCTGAGTAGCAGCTGCATAGCTAAACCAAAACCATGTAGCCAAATCATGTAGCTACTGTACAAGAAAATTAGTGAAAGCCAGACTGGCTGCTCAGCCGAAGTACCTGACCATTTTTCTCTAATTTCTTTATGATTTACTGCCAAGATAACCCAGAATACCTTCTCAACACAAATGGTGTAACAGACTAAAATGTAAAAAACACACAATGGAGAGATACAGTGTGTGTGTGTGTGTGTGTGTGTGTGTGTGTGTGTGTGTGTGTTTTGGACATTGAAGTCAGTTACATTCAAGAGAAGTGATGCCACACACAGCTGGAAATGTGATGTCTCACAGCCCCACATGATTACTATTCCTGACTGCTTTTCTGAAGGGAGGGTTACTATTTCACATGCACCAATAAAAACTGCATTAAAAATTAATGAGTGCACTGATGGCCCACTGTATTCAACATAGGCAGTTGTCATGCCAAACCTTGTCTACATTTTCACTCTGCGCATGATTGGTAACTTCTGTCGTGTTACTAATGATTTAGTAGTTTGTATATAGCAAATTATTGTTATTATTTTTTTTTACAGCAATAGAAATGGTTTATACATGATAGAAATGGTTGGAGAGAAATTGTGAATGAATAAATGATGACGCAGCCCTGAGGGGATATTCTCTTACATTTGATCTGATCAGCTGATCAGGTCAGATGCGGGTAAGGGGATGGGTCCGTTATGATTTGGCAGGGGTGAACCAGCTTTGCTGTC
Source organism: Coenobita brevimanus (assembly GCF_032717465.1). Lineage (NCBI taxonomy): Eukaryota > Metazoa > Arthropoda > Malacostraca > Decapoda > Coenobitidae > Coenobita > Coenobita brevimanus. The sequence continues at coordinate 35,891,287 of NC_136979.1, forward strand.
GGGCCCTGCTGTGGATGTCACTGATTACACTGTGCAGTTGACCCTCGTGCGGTGAGGATCTGTCCCTTCTCCCCTTGGGGCCAAGATGCGAATGAATGTATTTGAGTGGATGAGTAAATTAGGAGTGTGTCGTCCTGTCTCGGCTACCTCTCTTTTCTTGGGGGATGCAGCCTGCATATATACTGTAGATAGATACCAGGTAGATTTTACAGTAATGTTTCACTCTGCCAGATAATTCCCCAGATGAATTTTTCAGATGCATTACTAGGCTTGAACATTTGATGCAGTGAAATTATTCCATCTCAGTATATAATGTGGTTATAGGAATGGTAGGGGATGTGTGGTTCAGATATTTGCATTAGGAGAGATACCGGAGAAAACAAATAAGAAGGACTGTAAATAACTATTTACCTTACCGAGAAAAGTTTGTGGTAGTATGAATAGACAAGGAGTATGGAATGTTTAACCATACATGCTGTACAATATGGTATGATGTGGATAGAAAGCTGTTGAATGCTGCAAAGAGATATTATGATGGTAGTGAAGCATTGTAATAGTAGGTGGGTGTCTGAGTTAGTGGTGTAATAATAATGGTGGAGTGCAAGAAGGATGTGTGGTGCTCCCATGGCCACAGTAGCTATTCATTGTCTGTATACCAGTGAATGGTTTCATGAGAAAGAATAAAACTCAAGTTGTAGAGATAGGGGTCGAGTTGGTAATGGAAGGATGAAATATCACAAAATTGTATGAAGATTATGCTGTATTGCTTGCTAATAGTGAACAGGGACTTTGCATACTAGTTGCAGAGTTTTGTGAGTGTCTTTGAGCATCATGTTCTAAAATTAGCTATTTTTAAGTAAGAAGAAACCAATGGTTTATGAGGGAGGTTACTCTCAGTATGATGTTTTGGTAAATGGAGAGAGATTTGATTAGATGAAAGAACTTATGTACTGTCACGATAATTATTATTTTTTCCACCCCTAGCTCAAGGGAAGTCGAAGCCAAGTCTGAAGAAAAGCCTGACGAGCGGACATAATTAGTCTTATCAGTGTGAAAATAGTTCACGATGGCAAACTGGCTCATGCACTTTAAGCCCAGTATTGTCAATGAAGCCCACCACATAAGCACAGTCATGGAATAGGAAAATTTGCCTTGAAATGTAATAGGAAAAGGAAAACATTCATATCACCTAATGCTCTCTTTGAGTGCTTCTCGGTTTCCTATGCATCATGCGAAGACAGTTCCTGTTCAAACTATCTTTTTCGGAGTGTTCGAAGTACAGTACTGTATTCTTGATGCCACTTCAGAGTCTGTGATTATTGTAACAGTGAAGCAACTAAATCTCATAATATCATGGTTTTTCATTGTGCAGATATCTATTTTGTACACACATGCATCATGCTGCTTTCAGGTCCATCTCATTGTTCCTGACTAGTCACTAATTTGAAATTAGCTTGATGTTTCGAGAGAACTGTGAACACTTTGAAAAAGATAGTTCAGACAGGAACCTCATTCATATGATTCAGGGAAACTGAAAAGTATCAAAAGAGTGCATTAAATGATATGAATGCCATCAGTTGCTTTTCATGGCTAATTTTTCAGTAAAATTCCATGACTGCTTATTTGGTAGGCGTCAGTGACAATGTTGGGCTTGACGTGTGTAGACCAATCCGTCATCTTACCATTATCAGATTGCCAGACTAACCATCTCCGGCTGCCTGGCACTTAAGCTCTGGCTTCAACTTTTTTGAGCCAGGGGGGTAAAGAAACTAGGGATCACGATAGATAGAAAAAAAGGAGGTATATACAGTACAGTATATCGCAGAGGAAGGAAAAAGTAGAGTGACAGGAAAGGAAAGTGGCTGTTGCACAGTATGTAACATTGATTAGGTAAGAAATAATGTGATTTGTGAAGAATTTTAAATAAGGAATCCTGATGATGTAGAGAGGGTGGTAGCAGTTGTAGTTGCAGACTCATCTGAACATGGACCTGCTGGACTATAGGCTGAAGTTTTCCCCCCTCTTGCAGTACATCATCTCCCTTTCATGAGTGAGTTGAGGAGTTTTTTATACCTGAACAGGGAAGCCCCCCCCCTCTCCAGCACTGGATAGAGTGGTGTAAAAAATATATGTGAATGAGCTTGAAGATGGGAAGTGACACTGAATGAAAAAGATGGAACATGGATATGGTAAATGAGTATATAAGAAAGCACAGTAGTCTATGGAAGTTGATAAGGTTAGGAAATTGACAGGGGAGCAAGTTGCTTGGATGTACAGTTTTTTTAAGCTTGATACTTGACAGACTGATTATTTGGTAGGCGTATGTAAAGTACATTTGGTGCATGTAGAACAACAGCAAACTGTAAGTGTAGATAGTTTGCCTCGTTAGGTAGTTCCAGAATTATAGGGTCATTGAATGATGTGTGAATGATTACATGACCCATTTCATTGGACTGGCTGTGTGTAGTTCTCCCATTTTCTTGCTTTCTCTTTCCTTGTTTCTGAATCTACCTCTCTTTTGTCCATAGGTGAGGATAATATGCTTATTGTATGTCGTCTTTGCATATAAGAGATATTACTACTAGGTACGGTACTGTACTCGTATAATTACACTGTGCTCTTCAGTCCATTAAATGGGCTTAACTCTCCATCCTTTATCCCATGAATTTGGAGTGATAGATGTAGTTGTAGGGCAACTTCAGCCTGCACTCCACCAAGTTCATGTCCAAATGGGCCTGGGGCCACAACAGCAACAAGATATGAAGAGTTTGAAGGAACAATCTGATAAAATAATTGTGTCCAATTTCAGCTTGATGTGTTCAGTACTACCGGTATAAGTTAGAGGAATTTGGGGTTGAAATGGTATATTGTAGAAGATGAGACCAAGCTTTCTTTTCAGATACTGTAGCTACTCTGTACTCTACCCATCCATCAGAAAAAAAAACTTTTTTAGTGATTTGGTATGGAAAATATAAAGACAAGAATGGCTGAGATGGTAGTTCCACTTTCCACCATTGAAGATCTTAGCAAGCAGTGGCTGGAGGAGATGTTAAGCTATAAACGAGGTTGCAGAGTGACAATCATAACATGGTCAGTCAAGATCCCTGAAAAGAAGGATGGGTATCTGAGTGAGATTGGTTTTGTTAATACCAAAATGTCATTCATATCCAGTAAATATACAGGAAGTTCTGAATGTGAAGCAGGAGGAAATAAACAGATAAATACGGCAGCTGGAAATGAAGAGTGTGTGCATTTGGTTGTGAAATTAATGCCAAAGGACTCACGGATGGTGGAATTGATGAAAAGTGGAGATCTGGGAAGACGTGAGGTGGAATTCTACAAGTATGCTGGCACAGAAGAGTTTAGGGACTTCTGCCTGAGAAGTGGTCTGCCTCACCCAGTACCTGAGGTGTACTGGGTAGGTCTGAGGGATGACACATTAACCATTGTCCTTCATGACCTCCGTTCTGTTGGCTTTAGTATGGTGACCCCAATTGAGGGAAACAGTCTTGAGCAAATTAGGTGCACTTTGAGATCTGCAGCCATAATTCATGCTGCTGGTGTTGCCCACATTAATCAGCATGGTCGACACACCTTTGACATTCCATGGGACCCAAGTGTGTTAATAGATTTCACCAAGACTGGAATTGACATCCAGATAAAAATGTTTGCAGGAACCTCCACAGTTGCAACACTAAGTGCCCTGTTGCATCATATAAAGGACCTGGTGGGTGTGGATGTAAGGTACCCTTTACTGGACACCCTCATCCATGGAGACTTGTGGACTGGAAATGTCATGTTCTCTAAAGATAACACATATGCATCTATCATTGACTGGCAGTTTGCAGTGATTGGGAATCCTGTGTGTGACATTACAACACTGTTACTTGTGAGTGGTGGACCAGTTGCCTACCAGAAACATCTGCCCAGCCTACTGGAGTACTATTGGCAGAATTTTAATGCAGCATTAAAGAAAAATAATATTCCACTCAGCATATCATTGCAGCAGTTGAGGAAGAATGTAGATGACCTGTGGATATATGGCTACATGTTCACCACTGCATCACTGTATGATCTCATAAAAAACAAGAAGATATCTGAGGTCCGTGTAAAAGAAATTATAATGTTCATGGAAGAGAAGGGTCATTTTGCAAAATTTTTACATGGTAAGCAGATGCAAACTCTTTACAGCAGGTAGAATGGAGCAACTGGCAGATATTTATATAATCTGTTCTTAGGATCAATGAAAGAACTTATGTATTGTCACGATAATTATTATTTTTTGCCCCCTTGGCTCAAGGGAAGTCGAAGCCAAGTCTGAAGAAAAGCCTGACGAGCGGACATAATTAGTCTTTTGGATGCTGCGTTCAGTTAGGCATGCTGTTTTCTCTCTCTCTTTTATGGTATTCCTGACTTGCATGTATATGTTGTAATTACACTTCCTAATTGCTGATTTAAAAAAGAGCTAGTGAGAATCAAGACAGCTGGTAGAACTAGTACAGTACTAATGATCTTCTTGAGTATGAGTCAGTAGCTGTAGTCTTATTTTATCCTATGGCATTTTGTCCGTCAGCAAGTGAGTGAATACCTCTTTGGTATCTTGTCTCTTATTATCAAAAGCTGATATCTTAACAAATAGTCTTCTGCAGTTAACCCATGCATTACCATACTCTTTTAGTACCATATCCTTTTTGATTCAGTGAATTCAATGCTATGTGAATGTCAGTTTTGTGTTTCTGTGCAAAGCCATAAGTTTGTCAGTGCAAGATCACTTTTGTTTGAGGTTCCTCTACAACACTCAGTGAACTTTTTTCTAACATATGTTTGTTTTCACTTTGGTAACTAATTCACTTTTAGTATCATACACTTACCTCTTATTCATTCAGTTTGAACAACTTTCATAAATTGAATTTGTTTCATATTTTCCATCACTCGATGTAGTGCTGCTCTTGGGTGTCTGCCTTTTCCTCTCCATCCTTCTTTCCTTCCATTCTCTTTTGTCTTTCTTTCCTTCATTCTTTCCTTGTCCTTCTGCCTACAGGTGCCTTTACACTCCCTCTTCTGTCTTTCTTTCCTTTATTCTTTCCTCTTCCTTCAGCCTGTGGGTGACTCTACACTGAGTGACAAACCAAATGGTTTCCTGTACACCAGGAAACCATTTACTACGCTGGGTGATAACCATATAACCAAATTTTGGCGCCTGGTGATTTAGTGGGTAATTATTGCTCTCCAATCGGATTGAGCCAGTGAAGGTTTATATCCAAGGGGTGGTTGGGGTTGATTGCTCATGTAATGCCACTCAGGGATGAGTGAGGCTGGTCACTCTCATCTTAAATGTCGGGACCAACTGCCTCGCCCCAGGCCCCTACGCTCCTCATGGGGCAACACAGGATTGCATGATGGATGGATTTTCCATGAAACAGGGTGTTCCAATTTTTCCACTGAATTTCATCACTTTTGAGATTTATTACTATACTCTCTGCCTTTTTTTTTTTTTTTTTTTTTTTTTTTTTTTTTTTTTAATCATGGTGTTATTGACAAAATGCAGAATTTAAAAATTGTATCCAACTGACAACTCTCTTGTCATTCAGTCATTCATTGCCTCATCAGGAGTGTTGGGGTCTAGAACAATGCTGCCAGATTTGATATTTAAGATGTGAGTAATCAGTCACTCATCCCAGAGTGATATTATGAGGGAAGTAAATCCCAGCCACCCCTCTGATGTAAAGCTTTATGTCTATCTATCTGTCTATCTGTTTATAGCCCGACGCCCTAATCCCACAAAGGGTGGCCGCAGACAAAATGCCTCCAAGTCGCTCTGTCACCCACCATTTGACTACCCTCCCCCCAACTCACTCCCCCCTCCCTCATATACCTCTCAATTCCATCCCTCCACCTCATCCTCGGTCTACCCATCCCTCTCCCTCCCTCCACCTTACCTACATACACCCTCTTAGTCAGTCGTTCATTCTCCATTCTCTCCACATGCCCAAACCACCTCAGTGTATTTCTCCTAATCTTCTCAACCACATCCATATCCACCCCACAACATTCCTTCACTTCTTCATTCGTCAACCTGTCCCTCCATGTCACTCCACATGCTCCTCTCAAGTAACTCATTTCCACTGCTCTCACTCTTGACTTGTTCCCCTCTTGCAAGGTCCATGCCTCGCTTCCATACACCAGGGTAGGGATTACAATACTATCATGCATTGACTTCTTAACTTCCATACTCACCTCCCTATTTCTCATCACTGCTTTCAGTGAACCAACAACCTTCCTTCCCTGCTGTACCCTTTCATGCACTTCATCCCCCAAAGTTCCATCCTTACTCATCACACTACCCAAGTACTTGAATGCACTCACATTCTCCATATCCTCACCATCCAACCTCACTGTACATTCTGTGACTTCATTCCTCTCAAACACCATAACTTTACTTTTGTTTACATTAACTTTCAGCTTCCTCCTCCTACACACTGTCCCAAATTCATTCACCAAACCTTGCAACTCCCATTCATCTTCACTCAACAATACTGTATCATCAGCAGACATCAACACCGGAATCTTCCAAATCTCACCCTCATATCATTAGAGCCACCCCCACATCCACTGCCCTACCTTGCACCTTCTTTACAACCCCATCTATGTATATATTAAACAGCCTTGGAGACATCACACAACCCTGTTTCAGTCCTACATTGAGATCAAAGAACTCACTCAGCTCACCATCCACTCGCACTGTAGCCCTAGCTCCTTCGTACATACGCTTCACAGCACACAACAATTTCCTCTCCACTCCATATATTCTTAATACCTTCCACATACTTTGGCTATCTATTCTGTCATAAGCTTTCTCCAAGTCCATGAAGGCAGCATACACTTTTTTTCCCTTCTGTAGATACTTCTCCACTAAACATCTTAGAACAAATATCTGATCTACACACCCTTTTCCCTTCCTAAATCCCCCTTGTTCTTCTCCAACTAGCTCCTCTGTCATATGCCTAACCATATCAGTGAGTATTCTACCATATATTTTACCAGTCACACTAAGAAGGCAAATACCCCTATGGTTACCACATACTTCTCTCTCCCCTTTTCCTTTGTATAAATTATGTACTACATTAAATTGGTGTTCCATAACCTACTGGGCCATAAGGCATCCATTCTGTTGTATACCAAGTAGTTATCTCAGTACAATCTTGTACAATGATCCCTTAGTCATTGCGCATAATTGGTACAAAACCTAGTGTGTGATAATGGAATTGCACAATAATGAAAGTACAGAACCTATGAGATTTATCCTAACTGGTACTGGACATCCCACTTGTAAATCCAGAATGTCCCTATTGCAACATTTCATACCATCTGAATACATATGTACTGTTATGGTAAGTACCTGTATCAGAAACACACATAGCCATGGTTAGGTTATTAGAAAGTGATGGAAAGTTACAGTTAGGAAGAAACATACCATAGAGACCTGAGATGGTCTTGAGGTAAGGGGTTCTGAGGCTGTGGGTTGGAGAGATGTGGTCTACACCACTTGGTATTAACTGCTTTGTAGAGCCTCATTATTGACATTCTCAAAGTCATCACAAGGTACTGCACAATCATTGTCAGCACAAACCAGCTCAGGTGCACGATCACAATGTATTTTAGCCAAAAAAATGTGCAATAACGGTTGGCAGTTCCATGCTGCTGACTGAGAGCTACTTTCCTCTTTCCTCTTTTTCCACTCCACATGGTATGTTGTTGTTGTTCCTTGTCCTGGTTTTAATTGCAGCTGTCACTGCCATTCTTCATGATATGTGATCGTGTACTGCCAAATGTGTTTCTCGATGGAGCACTTCTTGTTTGAGAACTCTTTCTGTGAAACATGGTGCCTGGAAGACTTTTGTTGTGAACAGTCAACACCTGATCAAAGTCGTAGTCTCGTCATATTTCGCTGAGCTTCTGCTGCCTTCTGTTGTACCATATATCATGCCAAACGTTCAAGTTGGGAGCACTGTGGTTCATCTTTTTCTGAAAATACACCTGTTGTGGTGGTTTGGTCTCGACTTCATAGGATATCAGGCAAACATATCCCACCCTGAGCTCTTGTTTTTAATATCAATAGCCAGTCTGTGGCTGATTCTTCCGTAGTTGTGGATGCTTTGGGTAATTATTTTCATCTTATTAGCCTTGGCTCTCATCTCTCTCTGGAATTCCATTGCCTTAAATGTAACTCTGACTCCTTACCAGTCTCTTTTATGTTGTCAGCCGAGGGAGTCATTAACACTTGTTTCTCTATTTGTGCATTGTTGTCTTCACTTAAATCCTGTAAAAATACAAGCAAAGGACTTGATAGTGTTCATTATACTGTGTTAAAACATCTTTCCCTGCAAGCCATGTTGTTTCCCTTGGCTCTCTATAATAAATTTTGGACCAAAGTTTCTTTCTTCCTGTTTGTCATATAGCAAACATCCTTGTATTTCTTAAAGCTGGTAAATCTGGTTATCGTCGTCAAGATTTACCATCCCATAGCCCTGCCTAGTTGTTTATGGAAATTTCTTGAATGGAAAATTAACCCGCCCCATTCCGACGTTTTCTGGGCAGTGGTATGCCCTAGTCCCGACAATTTTGGACCTTTTTTTTTTTTTTTTCTCAAACATCCGCTTTTGGTGAGAAACATTGAAAATTCATAGAGAAATCGCTCACCTGAGGTTTAAAATACTCGATCCAGGTAGGAGTACCTCCTTACCTTACAGGGTTTTCTATCAGGCTGGCTGCAAAGAAAACGAGTTCTATGGGAGGATATCTATTCTACACCACTCATATACGGTATTTATTTATTTATTTGGTACGAATTTACGTGTAGTACGAGAGTATATTGGTTTTCAAACGGTAATATAGGCATTATAAGCATTGTTTCACTCACTTACTCATCACCATTCCTGACCTTTTTTTGCCACATTACCTGATCATCATTTCTGACTGTTTCCTCCTGTAATGTTTGTCCTCCACATTGTCATCGATTGGAGAATCACTCTGGTCCTGAATTTCGTACCGTGGCATGACATGGCTTTACTGGCCAGGTCACTGATAACAGGTGAATTGCTGAGAAAAGGTCATGCAGGGGGGGGGGGAGGAGGTCATGCTGGGTAAGGCATTGTCCCTGCCAGGCATCTTGTAGAGGAAGGTGTCACGTGTATACATACCAAAAATCACTCACGAAAATTGAAAATTGTGCAAATTAGGGACCTTGCAATTGATTCGTGTTAATTTACGTCTCCGGGAAATGAGTGCACATCATGTGAGGACGTGAATTCACGTCTCTGGGACGAGGCGGGTTAATTATCAAATTCTGGCACCTCGAATCCAATTGTTAGCATGTAGCACTGTAGATCCTCTCCATAGACTGAAATATTTTATCTGCTCTGCTTTTTCACTTCAGTCAGTCAGTGCCTTTTTTTTTTTTTTTTTTTTTTTTTTTTTTTTAAATAGTAAAGTCCTCTGATACTGCATGGATGTATCATATTCTTTGTTGTCTTTGTTCCCCTGGACTGCTTGGTTACATAGGTGTTTTTCTTTAAAATTTTCTTTTCCTCCAAACATTTCATGTGGTGTTGTGGAGTCCACCTTTCCTGTGCCTTTCCCCAACATGAAAATGTCCCCCAAGGCTGCATCCTTAGTACAATTCTGTTTCTTATAGCTAGAAATGACTGTCTCTTCTCTACCCCCTTCAGTTTCAGCCTCTCAGTGTTGTTGATTTTGCTATTTATTCTGCAGATTCAGACCTGCTTCCTCTCCATTTCCTACTCCAGTCCACCATTGATGTCCCCTCAGTGTGGGCTACTACTCATGGTTTTCATTTTTTTACCTTTTAAGTCCTGTGCAGTAATGTTGACCTGTTCATGAACCATACTGCAGCCATTTCTTTACCTGTATAACACTTCTCTTCCCTGTTGCTCCTCTTCCACTTTTCTTGGCCTCATCATTGACTCCTGATTAAATTGGAATGCACATGTTTCTTCCTGTAAGTCTTCTACTCTTCACCATCTTTACTTGCTGCAAATTCAGTCTAATTTTTCATGGGGTGCTAACTGTGTCACACTTCTTTGTCTTCACTCAGTCCTTATTCTTACGTAGCTTGATTTTGGCTGCCAAGACAGTTTTTCTGCCTCCACCTGCTCTTGTCACTCGATCTCCCATCTCCTTCTTCCGTTCCCCCTTTGAATCCCCATCCTTCTTCTGTTTATTGATTTCACGTTTCCTCCTGCTCTTCCTTGAAGTCCAGTGTCCCTTCTGCCTTGGTTCCTGCCTTCTGCTATGGTCTGCCTTTCTTTTCTCCCCTCTTCTAAGTCTCTTCTTCCCCCAGGTACTCTTCACTCCCTTTTTCTTGAACATTATATCCTGAGTGCACATTTATTCGCATCTTAGCCCTTTGGGGCTAAGATGCGAATAAATGTGTTTGAATGGATGAGTAAATGGAGAGTGAGTCGTCCTGTCTCGGCTACCTCCCTTTCCTTGGGGGAAGCAGCCTAGGTATATAGATAGATAGATAGACTTTTCTGCCATGCATAATTCTATTGATGGCTCCAAATTTTGCCATGGTGTTTGGTTTGCTGTTGTGTTCCTTGAGTCCTCCTTCCAAAGACACTCCTCCATCTGTTGCGAGGATTCTCATTGCAAAGCTGTGTGCTATTCATTTTGCTTTGAAGTCTGTTGCTAGATTCTCTTCCTCCAACTTTCTTTTCCTCTCTGATTCTCTCAGTGGACTCTCTGTCTGTACACACTCTGTCTTCCTGTAATCCTCTGATCACCCAAATTCAGGAGTTGCTGTTCTTTATGCCTGTTTGGAAAAAGTCATTTCTCTTCTGCTGGGTCCCTAGCCATATAGGAAGTTTTGGTAATGAACATGCTGACTCACTGGCATGTTCTGCTACTCTCCTGTAGGTCCTCTATGCACCCCATTGCTTCTCTTGATTGTTTTCCACTTCTGACCAGTCTCATCCATGAACGCTGACAATCCATATGGGACCTGCAGGTTAAAAACAAACTTTATGATATTAAACCCTCATTTCTTCCCTGGAACACATCAGCCCAACCCAGTCATTGATGGGAGACTATCGTTGCTCATCTTCGTTTGGGTCATACCCCACTCATGGTCATTTAATGAGCCATGACCAGCAGCCACTCTGTTCATACTTTCACAGCCCGATGACGATCCGTCATCTTTTTCATGATTGCTTGTCTCTCAGCATTTGCCTTCCTTTCGTCACTGTGTTGGCGTCCACTGCTTACTGATTTCCAAGATATTGTAACTCCATCTTGGTTTTAATTTCCAATACTCTCACTTTGCTTACTCCTCTGCATGTCATACATTTAATTACTTCCCCTACTCTCTTCTACCTTAGTGTCTTAAAGCCATATTATGGCTTGGTGCTAGTTCTTCATGATACCCTCTGTCTGTCCTTCTGTCCTTCCTTCCATCCTTCCTTCCTTCCCCCCATCCTTCCTTCCCTCCATCCTTATCACGCAATTCTGCTATTACATGCCATGTCTGGTACCAATTATATGCGATAACCAAGAGATCACTGTACAATCGCTCCGGTACGGCCTGTGGACCCTCCAAAGAAACGACGTCTGTGGCATTTTGGAGCTGCGGATTGGGAGGCCCTCAGGCAGTACTTCTTTGATTTTCCGTGGAATGATTATTGCTTCCATGGCCGGGAGCCATCTGGGTGTGCCTTGCGCATTACGGAGGTTATTCTCTCGGGCATGGAAGCATACATTCCTTTCTCATATCCTCTGTCTTATGCAAGAAAGCCTTGGTTTAATCACGCTTGCTCTAATGCTGTCCGCAACAAGGAGAGGGCCTACAAAAGGTACCAGAGCCAACCCACCCCTGAATCACATCTTTTATATGTTTCTGCCTGGAATCGTGCTAAGTCTGTTCTTTGCTCTGCTAAAAATAATTTCATCCGTACTAAATGTTCTCAACTCTCCAACTCGAATTCTTCCCGCTCCTTCTGGCACCTTGCCAAAAACCTTTCTAACAACTTTACCTCATCATCCTTCCCTCCTCTTTTCTACTCTGATGGCTCTGTAGCTATTTCTTCTACTGATAAAGCAGATCTCTTCGCACAGACTTTCTCCTCCAATTCCACCTTAGACGATTCTGGTGCTGTTCCTCCATCACTTCCCCCCTCTGACTTCCTCATGGCTGACATTAAAATTTCTTCAGCTGATGTATTTTCTGCCATTACTGGCCTCAATACTAATAAGGCATATGGGCCTGATGGAGTCCCTCCTGTTGTTCTCAAGAACTGTGCTTCTGTGCTTACACTTTGCCTAGGCAAACTCTTTCGCCTTTGTCTATCAACTCATGCCTTTCCTTCTTTGCTGGAAGTTTGCTCTCATTCAGCCAGTCCCAAAGAAGGGTGACCATTCCCAACCTTCTAACTATCGTCCAATTGCTTTAACATCCTGTATCTCAAAAGCTTTCGAGTCAATTCTTAATAGAAAAATTTTAAAGCACCTTTCCTATCACAACCTTCTTTGTGATCGTCAGTATGGGTTCCATCAGGGTTGCTCCACTGGCGATCTTCTCACCTACCTTTCAGACTCCTGGTCGTCCTCCTTTCGGGACTTCGGTGAAAGCTTTGCCATTGCACTTGACATCTCAAAGGCTTTTGATCATGTCTAGCATAAATCTTTAATTTCCAAACTGCCTTCTTGCGGTTTCTATCCATCTATCTGTACCTTCATCTCTAGCTTCCTTTCTGGTTGTTCTATAGCCACTGTTGTAGATGGCCATCGTTCCTTTCCTAGATCTATCAGCAGTGGTGTCCCTCAGGGCTCTGTCCTGTCACCAACTCTCTTCCTTTTATTCATCAATGACCTTCTAAGCTGTACATCTAACCCTATCCACTCATATGCTGATGACTCCACCCTTCACCTATCCATTCGGTTCCTGCAACGTCCATCTCTGCAGTTACTTCAACAAACAAGGGACGAGGTTATGGCACACCTGGTGTCTGACTTGGCTCGTATATCTGACTGGGTGAGAAATATCTGGTTGTTTTTAATGCTTCAAAGACTCAGGTATACCCACTAATGTTTAATAATATTCAGCTTAATCCTGCATCATCCTTGAACATGCTTGGGGTTTCATTTACTCGGGACTTATCTTGGAAAGATCATATTACATCTCTTGTAAAATCTACTTCCAAGAGATTAGGTGTGCTAAGCCGACTCCGTTCCTTCTTTATCCCTGAACAATTGTTGACTCTATACAGGGGTTTTATCTGCCCCTGTGTGGAGTACAACTCTCATGTGTGGGGAGGCTCCCCACATACAGCTCTTCTCAATAGGGTGGAGTCAAAGGCTTTTCGTCTCATTAACTCTCCTCCTCTTACTGACTTCCTTCAACCTCTGTCTCTTCGTCGCACTGTTGCATCTTTATCTCTTTTCTATTACTACTTCAATGGTCACTGCTCCTCTGAACTGTCTGCATGCATTCCTCCTCCTCTACGACGGGCGCGTAGCACCCGTCTAGCAGCAAACTCTCATCCCTTTTCTGTCCAACTCTCTAATGCAAGAGTTAACCGTTACTCTCAGTCTTTCATTTATGCAACAGGTCAACTCTGGAACTGTCTCCCTCTGTCTGTATTTCCTGCTTCATATGATCTCCAGTCTTTCAAATGCAGTGTGTCCAGGCATCTCGAAATGATCGGATCTTGAATTTGGCTCTCTCTTGTATATTGTCTTTCTCTTGGAAGGAACAATAATTGCGGGCTCATGGCCTTTGGTTCCTTCTTCCTCGCATAAAAAAAAATATATATATATTATACAGTAAGAATGAATAAATGTGAAAGTTTTTAGGTAAGATTATTAATTTGTACAGTGTACATAATTTCAGTCCTTGAATATTATGGCATCCCAAAGCATAAGTTGTTGTCATCAGATGATAAGATGCAGACCCTCTTTTTTTTTTTTTTTTTCCCTTTAATGTGTGTAAGTACCTGTACTCAAAAAAGAGGAAATGTATCTAATACAAGAGAAAAAGTTGAAAAATGGTATGAAAATTTAAAACTAAGGAGACAGTTTCAAAAAAGCACATAAAAGAAGAAGAGAAATACTGCAAGCTGTGTAACGAATTTTAGGAGGAGATATAAGAAAAAATGTGAATATGGAGACAGAACAAGTCATATTGAGACTCAGCCACTTGCTACATAGTTGTATGATTTAAGACAAAAGTGGTGCCCCTCCCTGTAAAACAACTAACTCAGAGGACAAACGGACACCTGTTATGGGATTAAGTTATCTGACAGCAGCTACATAGATAGACTGATAGATTTTGCTTTCTTTTCAGGTATACCCAGCATTCATTTAAGATCTTCGATGAGATTGAGTACAGTATGTGATAAAAATTGAGACTATAACTAGAATGGCCAAGATGTTAGTTCCACTTTCCTCCATTGAGGATCTTAACAAGCAGTGGCTGGAAGAAATGTTGAGCTGTAAACAAGGTTGCAGAGTGATGATCACAACATGGTCAGTCAAGGTCCCGGAAGATAAGGCTGGGTTTATGAGTGAGATTGGATTTGTTAAAGTGTCCTTTGTACCTAGTGACTATGTGAAAAGTACTGAATGTGCATCTGGAGGAAAGAATAAACATACAATTACAACAACAGAGAAAGAAGAGTGCCTGTCCTTGGTTGTGAAATTAATGCCAAAGGAGCCCAGCATGATGGAACTGGTGAAGGAAAATGATGCGGGAAGACGTGAGGTGGAATTCTACAAGTACGCTAGTTCAGAGGAGTTTAGGATCTTCTGCCTGAAAAGTGGTATTCCTCACCCAGTGCCAGAGGTGTACTGGGCTGGACTGAGGGATGATGCCATTACAATCATCCTACCTGATCTTACTGCTGATGGTTTTAGTATGGTGACCCCAATTGAAGGAAACAGTATTGAGCAAATTATGTGTGTCCTGAGATTTATTGCTGTGATTCACGTGGCTGGTATTGCTCACATTAGTCAGCATGGGCGACACGCAGCTGATATTCCATTTGACTATATTTCTGTATTTATAGATTTTATTAAAAGTGGACTTGACATTCAGATAAAGATGTTTGAAGGAACCTACACAGCAGCAACACTGAGTACCCTGTTGCTTCATGTGAGAGACCTGGCAGGTGTGGCTGCCAGGTACCCCTTACTGGATACCCTTATACATGGAGACCTGTGGACTGGAAATGTCATGTTCTCTAAGGGTAGCACTTATGCATCCATCATTGACTGGCAGTTTTCAAGGATTGGGAATCCTGTTTGTGACATCGTAACACTATTATTTTTGAGTGCTGAATCCACTGCATACCAGCAACACCTTCCCAGACTTCTGGATTGTTACTGGCAGAGTTTTGATGAAGCAGTTAAAAAAAATAAGGTTCCAGTCAGCATATCCTTGGAACAGCTTAGCAAGAATGTAGATGAGATGTTGATCTATGGCTACATGTTCACAACGCTTTCATTGAATGACATGATAAATAATAAGATCAGTGAGGCCCGTGTGAAAGAAATGGTAATATTCATGGAAAGGAAGGGCTATTTTGCAAAGTTTTTATCTGGTAAATAGATACAGATGTAACTTGGAATACATTGGAGTTACTGGCAGATGCTATAAATAGCATACTTTGGTCTGAAGGTCTGTAGGTAAGCATCAGCAGATACTTTCTTAATAATAGAAAAATGAATGCCAGAAATAGGACAGCTGGAGGAACTAATTATAATAAAGAACTTAAATTCGACTTGGTGAGCTGTATCCATGTACAGTATCATACTAAGGGATAGGATATGGAACTTCATCTAGACATAAGTGAATGAACATTTTTATTTTAGTACAGTATTCTTTTTTACATGGTATTTTGTATTAAGGTGATGAGTTGATGCCGCTTATACAGTACAGTGTATGGTTTTGTTGCCTTTTCCCTTAACCATTTTGGCTCGTAGCATCTTGTCTGAAAATCATTCCATTTTCAGGCTTACAGGTTTTATGATTGACAGTTTTTCATTGCTGTGCAAAAGGATGAGTTGTTAGTGCAAGACCACTTTTGTACGTTAGGATCTTTATGCAGTAATAGTTTAGTGCCAGACCACTTTTGTTTGTGAGGACAAACAATACTTGAGCACCAAACCACTTTTGTATTTGAGGACCTTTATGTGATAATTGAGTAGTCTAGTGTCAGACCACTTTTGTTTGTGAGGACATTGACAGAGTAATAATCGTACATATGGCTGGGGCATTGTGTGTAATTCGAGTGTCATTATTAACAAAGGCAAAGCAATAAAGTTCAAAATCAAAGCAGGATGAACAGTTCAAATCACTCCAATTGTTCGATTTTCTAATAAAAAATGGTTAATAAGCCTATTAAAAAATAATCTTGACATTATATACCCTACAAGGGTTGTAGTAAGAATAAGAACCATTATTGCATGATCATGAAAGAAAATTGTTCTATAGGAGAAGTTCTATCTTGCAATCCTATATACCCTTAGGTTGCCATTAGCTAATTCTAAAAGAGAATAACATTCTCATTCATAGGTCCTAAACCTAATGCATTAATCTGCCATTTTAGACATTAGAAACTTATTATTATTATTTTTTTTTTTTAATAATGTTTCTGTTAGCAGCTGATGAACTTTAGGTATAGTATTATACAGTATATGTAAATGAAGAATAAAGCCATTTTTTTTATAGTTTAATTTACATCAAGGTTTGTTTTTCAGGTTATACAGTGTGGTACCTTCTCTCTGAAGAATATTGAAGTAGTTCATGTAAAAATGAATGACAGACATATTCTACCACTTAGAACAGTGGGGGATTTAAATCAACAGTGGCTAGAAGAGGTTTTATGCTATGGACTAAATACTGATGTCAGCCTCAAATCTTGGGAGGTGAAGAAACCAGAAAAGAAAGTTGGCATTGCAAGTGAAATATGCTTTGTAAAAGTTTCATACATAATGCAAACAATGGAAAAAGAAAGAGAGGAGTGGAAGAGGTCATTGGTAGTGAAAATGTACCCAGAAAACAAAGAAAAAATGAGATCAATGCAAGCTGAGAGATTTGGAGAGAGGGAGGTCCAGTTTTACAAATATGCAGCTACAGAAGAATTTAAGAACTTCTGCCAAAAGAGTGGGATACCAAAACCAGCTCCTCAGGTTTATTGGGCAGGAATGGAAGGGGATGCTTTAACTGTTGTACTACCTGACTTACTAACTGATGGATATAAAATGGTTTTATCTCCTGAGGGAATAAAGCTGGATGAGGTTAAAATTGTTCTGAGATCAATAGCTACCATTCATGCTGCTGGATTTGCCAGGATTGAAAAGTATGGAAAATGTCCTTGTGATATTCCTTGGGATAATAATTTCCAAGGTAAACAAGTACAGAATGGGATAGACATGCTGATTCCATTATTTGATAACAAACCAATGGCAGATGTATTAAAAACTCTTAGACAACAAATACCATTGCTTCTACTTGTAGGTAAGAAAGATTCTTGCCTGAGGACATTGATTCATGGTGACTTGTGGGTAGGCAACATCATATTCTCAGCAGATGGCAAATTGGCTTCTATTATAGACTGGCAGTTCACTCACATTGGAAACCCAGTGTGTGATATCCTGACACTTCTTGTCTTGAGTGCAGATCCCTCAGTGTACAGCATTCATCTAAGTGAGGTGCTGGAGTGTTACTGGATGGCATTTGAAAATGGACTTACACAAAATGGAGTTGGATCAAACTTAAATGTCTCTCTCCAAAGCTTGGCTATGAATGTGGATGATATGTGGCTTTATGGGTTTATGTTTTTCTGTGCTGCCTACTCTCACCTGACATCTTTTAACATAATGAGTCAAAGAAGAGGCAAGGCTGTTATCTCCTTCTTAGAGGAACGTGGAGTGTTTGATAAATTCTTAGAATGTAAGAAGTAACTGTACTTTGCAGTAATTGCTAGATGTGAAACCAGATTACTCATGTAGTTGATTATTAGCACAGAGCAATGTATTATCCTGAAATACAATATTCAGTAATAAAAAAATGATAAGTAATGCATTGTACCTTATAGTACAGTAGTCTAAAATATGGAGAAAGTGTGCAGGCCATCATGAATTCCATCATTAGCCATATCACCTTGGAAGGAATTTCTTAACTGAATAAATTGGTTGGCATTAGCCATAATAGATTACAGATACAATCCTGTCAGTAATAATACAGGACAGTAATCACTGTTCCCTTCCCTCGGCATTATCAAGTAACCATGGGGAGGGAGGGAGATAGGGGAGCAGGTAATGAGAGGGTTGGGGGAGAGGGGAGACAGGGGTGTGTGGAGGGAAAGAATGGTAGGGAAGGGTAGTATGGAAGAAAGTAGATAGGGTCAAGGATGGTGTATGGAATATGATACTGAATATAAAGTGGGGATCTTTATGAGCGAGCAAACAATGTTTACTCTTAGTTAAGTTTGGAAATGAACAGCCCAACTTGACCTGGCCCAACTGTCTTGCTAAGCAGAAGATAGGAACTTTACTCCTATGTGAAGTAGAGTTGAAATTCTTTCTCCATGTGATACATTCCTTCAGTAAATTTTGTTACCAATAAAAGCTCACCCTTAAAGGCATAGGAACCCTTTGGAATCTTGAGTTTTCCAAGGGAGTGTTTGGCTCTAATTGGTGAATGCCTTTATTACAAAACCAGATTTTAAGGTTTTCTGTCATAAAACTGCATTTTTTGGCATCAGTTCTAGCAATCAAACATCAGAGATTCTGGCTATAATTTTACATTAACATTTTTTCTGTTTTGATGGTGAAATCATCAAGGGAACACACCTCGTTACTGGCTTTAATCGTCTCATCAGTAACCAGGTCTTTATAAATCAGAGGGAAATTGTGAAAATGTGGCGTTCGCTCACTCGTCACTAGCTCACAAAGTGCACTTTACTGGTAACTGTGTGTTCAACCTTCCCTCATTCAGAATGAGGAGCATGACTGAGAATTTGATTGGTAATATCCTATCAGATAAGCTACAGTATATCAGTTGAGAGCATGGAGTGAATCACTTGGGAAGCATGTTACAAGGAGGGGACGAGACATAGTTGTCCTTTTATTTGAAGAATGAACGATTAATGCACTGCAGCATCTAAGGCTTTCATTTTTGACACTCTAGGGATGTGGTGACTTTTGATAGTTTCTCTCATAATGGAAAATTTCATTCTGTGTACAGTATATTGTGCTTAGATATCATAGAGCATCAGCAGCCTCTTGCCAAAGTCTTTATTAGTTTGTGTTCTTGGATTTTCCCCATCATACATTTCCAGCTTCTGTTGGAGATTTGGCTGTTGCCATGTTAATATGGAAGTAACCAGGCATAACAATATACAGTAGGTAAACAATGGCAGTTGCATGAGTGACTGAGAAGGGAGGGGTGTCTCTGCTGGTGGCACGGTTAAAGGTAGAAACTAGGTATGGATAGTGTGAATCACATGCATGTTGATTCTTTTCCATCATTTTATCAACTTTTCAATTATTTTTTCCCAGCCGGATTGATGCTGGAGTAATGAGAGTTCCAGAGACTGGGTTAGCGGTTAAATGAGTGTACTGTACACTAAAAATTACGGAGCACTGCACAACACATACCACACTAAGACACAGGCACAACATTAGTTGTGTGGTGAACCTTTTGAATGACCCCATAGGAGCAGTGCTTATCTTCAATCGACAGATCTGCAGTGCTAGGCCTGACTGGGGTCGAGAAACAACAGTGCTGAACAAATGTACTGTAAATGTGTAAAAACTATAAGATTGCCATGGAGGTGGCCTCAAAATGCTTCTGAAGTTTATTGTAATTCAGATTAATTAACCTTATGATAAATCTTCAAACCTATTGTGGATGACCTCAAAATGTCATTAAAATTGCTTGTATTTCAAAAATTTTCCAGAGAACCTTAGAGTATCTTGTATTCTAGTGGTTAGAACACACCAATTTGAGTGACTGCTTTCCCTAGATTGATGCTCAGGAGGTAACTGGAGGCTTTTCAGTCATGTAATGCCACAAAAGGAAAAAGACTGGTCATATACCCATAAATATACTGGGTGATGGTAGCCAAGTCTTGGGCTCCTTCATCTCAGAAGGGGTAAAATGGGATTGATTATTACTGTTTCCCCTTTAATTTTATGTTGCCCCCCTCCCCTCCATCCCCTAGCTGAATCGTCTCCCATCCCCACCCATCTTGACCCCATAATTGTACCTGTAAACTGCTTTGTGGTCCCCATCCCAGAAGATAGATCTCTGGATCCTCCCAATTTCACCCATATCACAGGAAGGTTATATATATATATATATATACTGTATATATATCCATCCATCATCCAGTCCTACATTGCCCCATGAGGAGAGTAGGAGCCCGGGGCTAGGCAGTTGGTCCCGACAATTAAGATGAGAGTGATCAGCCTCACTCATCCCTGAGTGGCATTACATGAGCAACCAACCCCAACCACCTCTTGGATATAAACTTTCACTGGCTCAATCCAACTGGAGCACAATAATTACCCACTAAACCACCAGGTGCCAAAATTTGGTTATATGGTTACCACCCAGCATAGTAAATGGTTTCCTGGTGTACAGGAAAGGGCAGACACCCGAGAGCAGCACTACATCAAGTGAGTGGATATATATATATATATATATATATATATATATATATATATATATATATATATATATATATATAGTATATTTTTTCACTTCTATTATTTGTCATTGTACCAGAAGTTCTTAATATCATGCTGTACTTTAAGTCCCTCATTCACCCACTTGGTACAGTGCATAATGAGATATTATCTTTCTGCACTCATCACTTTACTCATATGTAAATTCACACTTGGACATTACTGCTTACAGATGTTTTCAGATCTGTTAACCTGTACTAATCTACAAATAAGTGTTGCACATTTAGCAAGGAGCATGGCATCATCTGCATGAATAAGCATCATAGATGTCCATTTTGCCAAACATTACCAATATCACTCCATTTTCTGTTGCTTATTAACTGTCTCATAATTCATTCCCAGTTGACATTTAGTTACGTTGGTGACATCACACACATTTTTTTTCTTTCATATATCGATATGGAGCCACTGGCTCAAATCTCCATCCTCTTTACATGTGCCTTGTTGCCATCGTTAAAGATATTAATTGTTTCGTAAAATACATGTCAGGACATTCATTTATAGTGTCTTTCAAAAGCCCTCCCTGCCTACATTTCCATAATAACTTTAAGATTAGCTTATGCTTTTTTTTTTCTTTTTTTCTTTTTTTTTAATACCTCTAAAGATCGCATTCTCCCACCTTGTCTGGCTCAAGAGCCGCATTTAGGGTCCGATTTTTTGGCTTTCACCAAGATAAATTTTGGTGTAACAGATTTCAAGAGCTTGATTTTACACACCAGGAAATGTATATTTCACTCTCATTTGTCTAATGGTTACTGCACTATTGGCCTTCAAAAAATGTCAGAAATAAAAATTGTTACCCCTTGTGTGCAGAGAGAGAAAAAAAAATTGCACCAAAATAAATTTTGGTCTCATAGATTTGAAATGTTTGATTTTACATACCACAAAATGTATATTTTGCTCTCGTATGTCTAGTGGTTACCGCACTGTCAACTGCTGGAAAAAAAAAAAAAAGCCACCCCTCACTATGAGTGGGAATGGGACGACATAAGGAGGAATAGGGAGGTGGACGGAGTGTAGGGGAGGGCATCAGGAAGGGGGGGAAAAAGGAGGGAATATGCCTGCCACACAAAGCTAATACAGTCTAGAGGGGGTATGAGGGATGATTTAGGTGGGAGGAGACATTAAGTTTCGAGCCCATTGGACTAGAGAGAGGTGGAGAAATGGTGGGGGGGGGGAGGACCCTCCGTCATTGCATCTAATCTAAGGGAACAAATCAGGCCAGACACCACCAGATAGTGTCCATTCCATTGGCTAGGCTCCATATATGTCATCAGAGAGGTGGGGATACCTTGCCAGATATTGGTAGCTTGTGTACAATCGATGATGATAGGACTGTATGTACCAAGGCCCAAACACATTTATAGATTATCATGGGACTTTAGGGGTTAAAGGCAATTTCTTAATCTGTTTCACTGCAAATAGCAGATTTAAGCATCTACTGTTAATGTAGAAACCACCTTGTTTACTACTGTATTACTGTACTGGGCTTGTTAATATTTGTTGAATCTTCTCAGTCATACTTTTAGCCTACAACACTCAGTGGTCATATTCATTATGAACATTTGTACTCTTTTTGGTTACTTATTGTTCTTTACAGAGATACCGTTACTACCCTTTTACGTCCCGCAAGTGTATATCAGCTTAAGTGGGATGTGTTGTATATTTTCCATTAAGTAGCTTGTTCTGTTTTCACTAAATTTTGTCACTTTACCACAATCTTCATTGCACTCGCCTACCTTGTCATGTTTTTTTTCTTCCATGGCCATCTTGAAGATCTGCAAAATTAAAAAACAGGTATTTGGTATCCAAAGATACATCATACATTAAGAAAATATAAGATATTTGTTGAATAAATTTCCCTTTGCTGGTACATCATATTTACTTTCATCCCATGTTTAACATTGCTTTTCAAAACATAAGTCATGGACGAAATATTGATATTTAAATACACATTCTCAGAGAGGAATGTTAAAAGTGAGAGGATGGATACAGAACATGTCGTGTTGTATCCCGTTTCTTGAGAGGCTAAAGAATATCCTAAGGTTAGATAAACCAGAGTGGAAATACTGGTAGTATATCACAGAAAGTGAGATTATCCTTTCCTTTCAGGTATACTCAGGTGTCAGTAAAGACTTCCCAAGCAGTTGAGTGCTAGACAGAAATTCATACACTAAGCTAGAATGGCTGAGGTGTTAGTTCCACTCTCTTCCATTGAGGATCTTAGCAAGCAGTGGCTGGAGGAGATGCTGAGCTATAAACGTGGTTACAGAGTGACAGTTACATCTTGGTCAGTCAAGATCCCTGAAAAGAAGGATGGGTTTCTGAGTGAGATTGGTTTTGTTAAAGTGTCATTCATGCCTGATGATTATGCAGGAAATACTAAATATAAAACAGGAGGAAGGAGTGAAGACACAAATACAGCTACTGAGAATGGTGAGTGTGTGCCCCTGGTTGTGAAATTATTCCCAAAGGAGCCCATGGTGTTGGAAATGATGAAAATTGGTGAACTTGGAAGACGTGAGGTGGAATTCTACAAATATGCTGGCCTGGAGGAATTTAGGACCTCCTGCTTTAGAAGTGGCCTGCCTCACCCAGTACCTGAGGTGTACTGGGCTGATCTGAAGGATGATGCATTTACCATTGTCCTTCATGACCTCACTTCTGATGGCTTTTGTATGATGACTCCAGTTGAGGGAAACAGTCTTGAGCAAATTATGTGCACACTGAGATCAATCGCTATTATTCATGTTGCCGGTATTGCATACGTTAAGCAGCATGGTCAGCATGCACTTGACATTCCATTTAACCATAGTTCTGTGGTAGATTATATTAAGGCTGGAATTGACATTGAGATAAAGATGTTCACAGGAACTCCCACAGCAGCAACCTTAAGTGCCCTGTTGCCTCATGCACTTGACCTGGTGGGTGTGGCTGGCAAGTACCATTTACTGGATACCCTTATCCATGGAGACCTGTGGACTGGAAATGTCATGTTCTCCAAAGATAACACTTCTGCATCCATCATTGACTGGCAGTTTGCAATGATTGGGAATCCTGTTTGTGACATCATAACACTGCTGTTTGCAAGTGCTGAAACTAGTGCATACCAGGAACACCTACCCAGCCTACTGGAGTGTTATTGGCAGAGTTTTGATGAAGCATTGAAGAAAAATAATATTCCAGTCAGCATATCCTTGGAACAGCTCAGCAAGAATGTAGATGATCTATGGATTTATGGTTACATGTTCATCACAGCATCATTGGACGACTTCCTAAACAACAACAAGATATCTGAAACCCGTGTGAAAAAAATAATAGCATTCATGGAAGAGAAGGGCCATTTTGCAAGATTTTTATCTAATAAATAAAGGGAAATCATAAGTGAGACAGGAGTAAATGGGTTATACTCAGATCATAATGCATATGCAAGATCAGTTTTGGCTTTAATATTACATATGTGTTAGCATGTAATAATCATTTTGTTATTCCTGATGTCATTAAATAATATAGGTACAGTACCTTACATTTTAACCCGTTAACTGCGCATGGCGTTTTTTTTTTAGGTCCTTGGTGCGCAGACATAGGGGTAAAAATGAAATTTCCCAGAGGCCAAATTTTGTCTTAGGAATTGAGAGAACACATGCCAAAGTATATAGTAACAAAATATTAGCTCAATATTTACCTTGGTAAAGCCATGGATGAACATCAAAGTGCCTGATTCCCTGTTGGAATGTATGGTTTTCGTCTTTTTCTATTTCGGTTTCAGTTTCGGTTTTGAAGGCTCAAATATGCTTTGCATGGGTCGGCCATGGTCACCATGGCATTATATTCGAACTTCATCTGCACAGCCAGGGCTGTATTGAGCAGTTGCACTCAGAACAGCCCAGGCTGTATAGAGCAGTTATCAGGTTAAAATCACAGAAGAATATTCACATGTGAGACAATTGAAGAATATTGTGATACTCACCTGCAAAAATTTTTATCTCAGTAGATATACAACACTATTTCCAGCTATCATCAAATGACAGAGAATGTGGGACAGCCATATCCAAGATGAACAAGTATGGGATGAGATGGATGTGCAAATTCCATAGTAAAGAAATCAGTAGCAGAAGTACAGTATTAAAAATTGTTGAATAATACCTGCCAGAGTTCCAGCATGTGGGCAAGGAAGACTCCTGCCTGAAGAAATTGGTCCATGGGTACTTGTGGCTAGGCAGCTTCATGTTCTTGGCAGATAGCAGATTGATCTCCAGTACAGACTGGCAATTCACTCAGTGGAAACTTAGTGTGTGAATCCTGACACTTCTTCTTGAGTGCAGATCCTACTGTGTACAGTAATCACATGAGTGAGGTGCAGTAGTGTTACTGGAAGTTGCATGAAAATGTACTAACAGAAGATGGAGCTGGATCAGATTTAAATCTCTCTCTCCAAGACATACCTAAGAATGAGGATGATGTGTGCCTATGGGTGTATATTTTTGTTTTACCTACTCACAGTGTCATTTAACATTCAGTAATGAGTCTGAGTAGTGGCAAGGCAGTTGTCTTTCTTGGAGAAGCATGGTATTATTCAGTTTTTGAAATCAGACCATTGTTATGTACAATTACAGATTATCAATCCTGGTACATTATCCAGAAGTAGGCAGCATATCCAGGGTGTGAAAAAAAAAAAAAAAAAAAGTTCTAATCTCTCCAGTTGGTAATAGTTGTTGATAATTGGCATTGCTGGTCATCCTATATCAGCCACACTTCAAGTTGTTATATAACACCTGAAAACATGATACCACATGCCTTTGCAACAAAACATTGACAAAGCTGAGGCTGTGTGATACTTCAACTGTAAGTTTTTCACAGCTAAGTTTGTGTCACCATCCTTACAGATGACCAAAATGAACATCAAATTATTTCTGGCTCCATCCTTATTTATTGATGTGCATCAGATCCAGCATTCATATCCAAGGTCATAACAAGGTATCAAAGTTGAGTTTACGGATATAACTTAGAGACCAAAAGATAGAACTCCCAGAGGGAGATACACTGTAACCAAAACCCCCCTAAATGCTTGTCAGTCTAATTCATAAGTGAAGCTTACATTTTTTTCACATGTAAGGAATCTTGTATGAAAAATCTCTCCCCTGACATACAGAGATACTGTTAGTGCGTCATTTTACCAGGAACTTTTGAAACATTTGCATGAGGCATTGAGAGACAAGTGACATGAAAAGTGAAAAGGCAGGTGACTATTGCCTGAGGACATCCCAGCCATGCATTGCTTTAACCAGCAAATTATGATCAAGAAAAAATTTCATTAGTACCATATCCGTCCCGTTCACCTGACTTAGCACAATGTGGCCTCTTGTTTTTCCCTGAACTGATGCTTGTAAGGAAAGAACGTTGTTTTGACGTGACTAGAAATATCCAGTCTGACATGAGCATCCAGGGCATCGTTAAAATGGAAGGATTCTAGCGATGCGTCCATCAGTAGAAAGAGGGGTGAAACATTTATAGATGTAAGAGGGGAGTACAATGTACTTTGGAGGGGATAACTAAAGTATGCATCTAATATTCAGTTAAAATGAGTATGCCACCCATTTTCAGAGCTTTTTGATCAAAGGGTTTATGGTACAGAAAAAGCATGGTTATATATAATGCACTTAATTTTATAAGAGACTAAGATATGGAGAAATGATGCACAGCGGTCCTTTGTGAGTTACACTGTATTTTAATATGCAGCGTAGTAGCTGTGATGATAAGAGCCTTCTCTTATACTGTAGTGTTTAACTGTTGCACTAATATTATCAAAAGTGCATGTGCAGTATCTTTGTAGTACTTTACTGATTATAATACATGTACTGCAGAAATATTTACTGCAGAAATATTTTTTTAAGTTCGCAAAATCTATGTTTAAGTCTTAATCATAAGCAGTAGCTGCCATAGGAGACAATCAGTTGTATACTGTATAGGGCATATTGCAAAAACTGAACCACATATGCTAACATTGACCAAATAAATACTTAAGTTTACAAGTTGTTCATAATTATGCCTTTTAATTATTGCAGTACATGACAGTATTGTGATACCAACTCTAACATATGGAAGTGAAGCTTGGACGTTGTTTGAGGGACCCATGTCAAGAGTGAGAGCAGTGGAAATGAGTTATTTGGGAGGAGCCTGTGGGGTCACATGGAGAGATAGACTGACAAATGAGGATGTGAAGGAGCGTTGTGGTGTGGACGTGGATGTGATTGGAAGCGTTAGGAGAAACACATTGAGGTGGTTTGGCCATGTGGAGAGGATGGAGAGTGAGAGACTGATGAGGAGAGTGTATGTGAGTGAGGTGGAGGGGGAGAGAGGGAGGGGAAGGCCAAGGATGAGATGGAGGGATGGAGTGGAGAGGTATATGAGAGAGAGGGGTGTGAATTGGGAGCAGGGCAGTGAAATGGCAGGGGACACGTTGATGTGGAGGTGATTTGTTTGTGGCCATCCCATATAAGGGATTAAGGCATCTGGCAATGGATAGATAGAATTACGTGGTACTGTAATATATATGCACACACACACACACACACACACACACAAATGTACAGGTATATATATTTACAGTATGTGCCCCTATTCCCAATCATTCTGTTTCATGTAACCCATCTACCTTTTACATCCATTAATAATCAGTGTAGTATCTGGCCCATTCATACCCATGGACCTTCCCTACTTTTGCATTTAATGTTTTACTTTTAAGAAAATGAAAGCAATTGCTTTTCCTTTTTTTATGCAGACATTCTTTTACACAGAAGATGCTCATTTGTCTGTATTTATATTCCTTGTTTTAGGAGAGGTTGATGTGCATACAGTAGATCATTAAGTCTGTTTGTTGAGTGTTATCCTTCTCTTCATTAGATAGAGGATCCTAGGAGAGGTTTTCACTACCGACACTTCACTTGCATTGATATGAATATGACAAGGAAGGCTGCTGTATAGCTTTATCACCATCACCAACTTTAGTGTATAACTTTTTAATACAAAATTATGATTTATAAATATAAATGGATGATGAAGGTTGCTGTACAGTATAGCTGGGTCACCATCATCATCTTTCTGTTACATATAATTTTATAATATATACATTAATGTGATGAAAATATGTTACTGATAATTTTTTGTATGTGATTTTTATATAAAGGCACCAAAACTTTATGATATATATAATTCTCGTCAGAATAAGAACTTAATAGTATCATGATAACAGATTTGCACAGTATTCATGGTTCTTCTTAGTATTTCATATACAGGTGGCTGCCAATTTTTGTTTAAATACATATTTTTACCAGTAGGTGGTGGTGGCCATCATCCACTCACTTGATGTAGTGCTGCCTACTTCTTCCTTAGCCATTATCATTCTTTTTCTGTGCCTGCCCTCCACTCTTCCTATTTCTCCCATCTTTCCTGTCACTTCATATTGCTTTTCTTTCCTTTACAGGTGGCTTTACATTGAGTGACAAGCCAAATGGTTTCCTGTAATCCAAGAAACCATTTACAACGCTGGGTGATAACCATATAACCAAACCATACGTGCTCCCTACGTCTCAACAAGTGGGTTGGTGGAGGGTTAGTGCCCCTTCCCATAAAACAAATAACTCAAAGTCAAATGGCCACCCCTTACGGGATTATGGCGTCTAGCAGTAGATTGGTAGACAGACCAGTTTTGGGCTTGGATGGTTAGAATGTACAAGTTGTAGGCTACTGCTCTACAGGTATCTAGCCTTTGTGCAGCACACTTTTGTAGCACAGTTTCATGGCATTTAAGTAACTGGTATACTGAGCATATTCTAAACAGGGTGGAGGCAAGGCTATGCAGCCTGTTCCCATGAAGCGCGGCTGTGCAACAAGTGCCCAATAAAATTCACCCAAATGTCCCTTTGTTTAGATGCTTGATGGGTTTATAGGCTGTTAAAATACAATAATGATAAGTATGGATTGTGAAACAATGTTATTAAATAAGTCACCTGTCACTCACCTTTGATTTGTATTGTTTCAGTATGTAGTACCAAACTTTCCTATATGCACATCCAGTTGTATACATTAATATGCACAGATTATCAGAGACAGTACTAGAGAAGCCAAATGTAGAACAGTGGAATGATGGAATATGACAGGTTGTAGAATAAAATGCTCTGTTTCCTGGCTGAAAAGGTGTATCCTATGTTAAGCTTGAAATGAGCTTCCTGTACTGTTAATCTGTTAGCGGACAAGAAGAGTATCTTGGATAAAAAATTATCAGTTTGCACCTACCTAACCCATGAACCTCCCCTAGACTAACCCTGTAAATTCCAGCACTGGCTGTGTTCACTGTATTTAGTTATTTTAGTTTACTCCCTCCACATCCATATGATTTTATTAATTTTAAAAAACCATTACTAGTATTAGGATTAAAAACAAGTCTCTGTTAACTCCTTTCCAACTTTATTTCTCCCTTAAGCTAAGTAAAATTACCTGAAGGTAGCAAAGAAAAAAATGTTTAAAACATGTCACTGGACCGAAGGACTTAATATACTGTATAGACACTTCTTCAGAACTTCATTTTCTTTATATATGTTGTGTTACCCTCACAAAAAGTCTTCATAGTGTTAAGCAGTGTTCCATCAACACCACACATATATACTACCTAGTCATTACATATATTTCAGGATTAGTAAGTGCCCTGATTTTTTTTTTTTTTTTTTTAAATAAGTTTCTATTAACTCCTTTCCAAGTTCCATCATCACCACTCATATATATTCACCTAGTCATTACATATACTTCAGGATTAGTAAGTGCCCTGATTCCCCCCCCCCTCATCATTTTCAGTGTAAGAGAAAGCAACACTAACATAGCACTTAAGAGTGTATTGACGTTTCGCCTCATGGCGTCCTCAGAATACAATTGCTGAATATACACCATATTTCCTACATATATAGCAGAAGACAGTGGGGATGTGAGGGGGGCTAGAGGCACTGGTAGGAGGAGTGGTAGGGGGGCAGGTAGGGTAAGGGACGTAAGGTCACAGGGGAAAAAGGATTACAAATTACAACACACAGATGACAAGAAAAGAAAACAAACAAAGGACGGGTGAAGTGGGAAGTCCTTTGGGTGAGGAAAGGAATAGTTCAGGTAAGGAAATCAAGGTCAGAGGGGAAAGGGATTGCTGATCGCAGCACATTGTGTGTGTGTGTGTGCAAGCACAAGTGTTATATAGGTGGGTAAGAAGCTGGGTGAAGAGAGGGGATGGAGATGGATGGGGAGGGGGCTGGAAGGGAGGGTGATGTTTTGAGTTTAGGGGGAGTGGTGCGAGGAAGATTTCATATTAACAGTATATTTGGCCACAGAATTTGATAGGTGATAAGATCCACTATTTTGTTCTTTGATACAGGAACATGCTATTACAGCTGCCTCAAGACACTGCATCTTTTTAAGTTTGCTTCCATTTACAAAATTTTTGCATTTTCCCATTTCATTACATGACCTGTATTAAATCTGTGAGCAATACATGCATTGTTGGTGTTGTACTGGCTCATCACATACTTGTGTTCTTTTATTCTCTCTTCATAATCATGTCCTGTTTCACCTATGTACAGTAGACCTTATCACATACTGCACATGGAATGTTATTGTGATGCCAAGCTCTTATGAACAATGAATCTGGTGGACTGCATGCAGAAATTGCTTGTCTTTTGCAGTCTGTCATCCTCCTCTTGAAGGATAGGGAGGGAACTGAGGGATTTTTATTGTTGTTGTCATTGCTGTTGATGTTAAGCAGCCCCAGTCTGTCTGGGTGAGCAAACCCTTGAATGGCAGGCAAGCAACATCCCCTCCAGGGCCATCTTGTGCATTTAACCAATGCTCCCTTGTGGTAGACTGCACCTCACCCTAGCAAGACACAGGGAAGAGTGAGGAAGTTTGGTTCCTGAATGGACACTGCGTTTTTGTCTCTGCATTCAGTTAGCGGGGGCACCATAGTAGGCTCCATATCACTCCATTATTTGGGTATATTGTTACCACCCTGCATCACCATCATCATCATCATCCAGTCCTGCGTTGCCCCACGAGGAGCCTAGGGCTAGGCAAGTTGGTCCTGACATTTAAGATGAGAGTGACCAGCCTCACTCATCCCTGAGTGGCATTACTTGAGCAATAAACCCCAACCACCCCTTGGATATAAACTTTCAC
This sequence comes from Coenobita brevimanus, assembly GCF_032717465.1. Taxonomy (NCBI): domain Eukaryota; kingdom Metazoa; phylum Arthropoda; class Malacostraca; order Decapoda; family Coenobitidae; genus Coenobita; species Coenobita brevimanus. The sequence continues at coordinate 35,922,265 of NC_136979.1, forward strand.
CGGCTCAATCCGATTGGAGTGCCGTAATTACCCACTATACCACCAGACGCCAAAATTTGGTTATATGGTTATCACCCAGTGTAGTATGTGGCATGGTTGTTATGATATAAATCATGTGATTTAAACTGATTTAAATCAGAGTGAAAAAATCATGATATGTCAAATTGAATTTTTTAAAAATAAAAATACAGTAAAAATGAAGAAGACACAGAATGTAATGGATGTGTATTGTACAGATGCATCAAGTCTGCTTGGCCTGTACTCTTCCTGTACTGATCTTGATCAAGTCAGTCACCAGTGATTGCTTTTTGTTACAAGGCAAATATTGAAAAACAGAGGAAAGAAGGCTCATTGATATCTATAATAATAAAGGCGAGTGTCTGTATGTTTGTTACCTATAAACTTGGCTCCCTTAGAGTCTACCCCCACATATGGTACATATTCTGAATCAGCATGATCCAGGGAGTGTTTTGGTATATAATTTATTAGGATTAATTGTATGTTGAAAAGTTACATTAGGTATATTGGCTGAAGGCCCAATCAGCCCTGCGCAGGAGCTAGCCGAAAAAGTCCTCCTGGAGGGCAGACCTTTTCGGCTAGTTAACAATAAAAATGTGATTATACTCAGTGTTAACATATGAACTAAACTCTTTTTTTTAATACACTGTAACATGATTCAATCTAATGATTATGATTCCAATTAGACAATATATAAGAGACAGGTTGACAACTTTCTTCAGTATTTGACAGTGTGAGTAACCTTCCCCATACCAAGGAGTGCTAGCCTGTGGTGCACTGCCTTACTCCCTCTTCCCATTAACATTATTATTTTCAATTTTGTAAGTCTGTTTATTTGAATCATGCCTAATGGATGCTTTGCAGCAAGTGGGAGGAAAAAGGACCCAGTATGATACTCTTTTGACAGAATTCCCAAAGGCACAAACAAGTTTGGAAGAAAAAAATCACAGATTAAAAAAAAAACTGATTAAATAAATAAGTCTGATTTAAATTTTAAAAATTTATTTAATTTTTTAATAAAATCTGTGATTTTTTCCAACCCTGGTAAATGGTTTCCTGGTGTAGCCTACAGGAAACCATTTGGCTTGTCACTCATTGTAGTCACACACAGGCAGAAGGAAGGGGAAAGAATGAAGGAAAGAAAGACAGAAGAGGGAGTGTAAAGTCACCCTTAGGCAGAAGGAAGAGGAAAGAATGAAGGAAAGAAAGACAGAAGAGGGAAAGTCACCCTTAGGCAGAAGGAAGAGGAAAGAATGAAGGAAAGAAAGACAGAAGAGGGAAAGTCACCCTTAGGCAGAAGGAAGAGGAAAGAATGAAGGAAAGAAAGACAATATAAATAGTTTTGTGGATTACTTGATACCACAAGGCTTGTTACTTGGTTTAGAGTCACCTGAAGTGGAAAGATTAGTAATATATGATGACAAGAGGGATGGAAGAAAATAGGAAGATAAAGATAAAGAATTATAAAGGTGAAGGAAGAAGTAAGCAGCACTGCATCAAATGTGTAGTTGATGGGCATCTTAATATACCCATTTGAAGAGAGTTTGTATAACCAGACAGTGGAGCCACCTGGTTTTGTTTGTGCTACCATTTAAAGATGGCCCATCCCAGTACAGTACCATTGTCTTTCTGAAAACAAGCTTGACTCAGGCATCTACTACCACGACAAAAAAATAAAGTACCACCAGATGTTTTGATGTCTGGAATATTTTCTGTCACAATTCATATGTATCTACAACACTGAACTAATTCCACACTAATGTTTTGACTTGCTTTCAGTACTCTTTGTGTTGTGGAGGGCAAAGATACAGTTGCTACATTTTTCATCTTTAGTAATAGAATTTTATTTGTCCAGGATTCATTATATATTTTCCTCTGAAGGACTTATTACATGCTTATCATTTACGCCTGCTTTCACTTCATCTTCCTACCTTCATTTTCAACTCATTCATAGTCTACTTGACTAGAAGAATTTGAGGTATATTGTATTTAGTCACAATAAAGTATTTTGCAATTTAGAAAGATTACTTGGCTTTAAAAGTGTTGTATCTCTTGTCATAAATAATTTAATTTTTTGTTTTAAATTTGATAACAATCCTGTATACAATATAAGTTTGCCAAAGGATAAGATATGGGTATATATGAATGCAGAGTCTCAGTGAGAACTATTTGTATTTGCAGGCTGGAGTAAGTGCTTGGAAGAGATTGTGTGTTGTAGAAAAGTTGAAAACTTACAGTATCAGCCTGAAGAGACAGCTCAGAAGAGGCACTTAGGAGAAGAAGAAATTAAGTAAATTGAAGAAACATCAAGAAAGGACAGAAGTTATAACAAAAAGATGGAGGCAGAACCAGTCTTGGTCCCTCTGAATTCCCAAAAGGATATAACACATGACTGGTTGCAGCAGGTTATGAGAAATGGGCTAGATCCCAGCCTTAAACTTGTATCGTGGACAGCAAAGCCCTTAGAGAAGGGAGCTGGATATGCATCAGATATGTCCATTGTCAGGGCATCTTATTGCACACAGGCAAATGCAGACGTTGTAAACAGTTCGCTGTGTGTCAAACTCTTGCCAGAAAATGAAGGAGCTGCAAACTTTGTTAGAAATGGAAATCTTGGGATGAGGGAAGTTGAATTCTACAAGTATGCTGCATCTGAAGAATTTAAAACTTTTTGTCAAAAAAGTGGGTCACCAAATCTAATTCCATGTGTGTACTGGGCTGGAATTGATAATGACAGATTTACTGTAGTCTTAGAAGATTTAACCCTTAAAGATTTTAAGTCACTTGTACCTCCTGAAGGCATTTCATTAAAGCAGGCAAAAGCCACATTGTCTGCAGTTGCAACGGTACATGCAGCAGGGTTCACAGCCATCAGTAAGCATGGAACACATCAGCTGGATATACCCTGGGATGCACATTTTTTACAAAAGGAGGTGGAAATGGGACTCAAAAGGTTAGTTAAAATGTATGCAGACACTCCTATGGCTGGCACTCTGAAAACATACTTTTCACAGATCCAGAACCTGGTTTATGTTGACTTGACTTACCCCTTCATGAAAACTCTAATCCATGGGGACTTATGGACAGGCAATGTATTGTTCTCTAATGATGGCAGTGATGTCCGAATTATTGATTGGCAGTTTGCACACTTTGGTAACCCTGTGTGTGATATCCAGATTCTTTTATTCCTTAGCTGTAATTCTTCTGTGTATGAAGATAATCTAACAGAAGTCTTGGAATGCTACTGGAGTAGCTTTGAGCAGGCTCTGCTGAAAAATGAAGTGACATTAGAGCCAAGCTTCACATTCGAAGACCTGCTGGAGACAGTAGACCACTTGTGGCTCTTTGGATTCATGTTCTTTGCAGCTGCAGTGCCAGACTTGCTTGATTACAATAAGATGAGCGTGGCAAGAGCTCAGTCTGTCATCTCGTTCTTAAACAAAAGAGGAGTTTTCACCAATTCTGTACCTTTGGTAAGTCATCATTTGATCTGCAGTAATGGAGCTCTAAGTTTCATTGTACAGTTATGTGTTGTATTATATGTACAGTATCATCTTAAGTAAGACCCCCATATGATAGACCCACAATATTTTGGCAATCCATTATTCTGATTGACTTCTCCAAAATTATACTTTGTAAATGGATTTCAAAGGCATTATAAAGGTATGTACAGTATTTGATTGTGAAGTGATTGAAATCGATGTTTGACAAAAACAAAAATGGAAAGTTAAACTTACTCATGATTAGAAACAAGTCATTTTAAAAACTCAACAATTACAGCCAAGTCTTTTATGTTTTCATTGTTTTATCCCATCTTGATGTTCCAGTATTTAGGGTATTCCATTATTATACAGTATTGACCATTATGAAAGGTTTGAGATGGAGATCTCCAGGCTGATATTATTTGATGTGTGAGATTAAAGTTTTTTCATCTGTATATACATATATATATATATATTTATCTGATGTGTGAGATTAAAGTTTTTTCATCTGTATATACATATATATATATATACAGTATATACCATATATATATATATATATATATATATATATAATATATAGTGGTAAGTGGGGGTGCTCACTATACACTCATTGAATGTAGTGCTGCTCTTGGGTGACTGCCCTTTCCTTTCTTCCTTCCTTCCTCTTCTGTCTCCTTCCATAATTCTTTCCTCTTCCTTCTGTCTACGGGTAACTCTACACTGAGTGACAAGCCAAATGGTTTCCTGTACACCAGGAACCCAGTTACTATGCTGGGTGGTAACAATATAGCCAAACTATGATGCCTGGTGGTTTAGTGGGTACCGGGTAATTAAGGTGCTTCAACCAGATTGAGCCTGTGTAGGTTTATATCCAAGGGGTGGTTGGGATTTATTCCTCATGTAATGCCACTCAGGGATGTGTGGGGCTGGTCACTCTCATCTTAAATGTCAGGACCAACTTGCCTAGTCACAGGCTTCTGCGCTCCTCTTGGGGCAACACAGGATTTGATGATGAAAATATCACCATCATCATCATCATCCAGACTTCCTTTGCCACCCTAGGGCAGGGTGAGGAGTAACAATGTCCAGACAGCCCAAATTTGCCCAGTCCAATGGGACACGCATCCATTCACTCACCATTCAAGCCCCCGGAATCATGGCTCTTTCAGATTCACCAAAACATTCACCATGCTCTGTAGCTTCACATAAACATATCCGATACAGTCAATCCGGACGCTGTCACGTTAAAAAGGAATGCCAGATCCCTGATCATGCACTTCTCCTCACAATATTAATCCAGCCAGCTCTAGTCAGTCCCCTAGCCTCACAGACTTCCAAACCTCTCTTCCTCACACACTCATCCACCATAACTCTCCACCTCCTTGCCCAACCTCATCTCCTCCCTCCTTCAAATTTGCTCAGATATACCTTTTTCACCACTGTTGTTATCTGTTCTCTCCACATGACCATACCATCTCAGTACACTTACTTCGATTCTGGTGTCCACAGACGTCCTCACTCCACACCTTTCATGAATCACATTATTTTGTATCTTATCCACTCTCTTTACTCCACATACATTCCTCAGCAGTCCCATCTCCACTGCTGTCATCCTTGACTTTTCATTTTCATGCCACATCATAGTCTCACATCCATATGTTAAAGTTGGCACTAACACTCCTTCATGTAAGCCTCATGGAGCTGCAACACTCAAGCCTTTGTTTCTTATCAAGGCCTTCATTGCACCAGCAACTTTCCTTCCCTGAGTCGCTCTAGTTTCCACTTCTTTTGTACATTTTCCTCTCATTTCTGTTGCTGTACCCAGGTATTTGAACTCTCACCAATTCCAGTCTCTATCCATTCACTGTACCATCACACTGGGAGTCACCTTCTCTCTCAGTAACCATCACTTTACTCTGTTCTACATTTAATGTCAAGGCACGACACTCACAGACATCAGCAAAACTCTGCACAAGTCTACCAAGTTCTTCTCCGGTATTTGCAAGCAGTACTGCATCATCAGCATACAACAAATTTGAGATATTCCATCCATCACCATTCATTACCAACACCGTCCCCCTCTCCATTACTTGTATTTTTACTTCTCTCATCACCCCATCCATATATATATATATATATATATATATATATATATATTATTATATATATATATATATATATATATATATATATATATATATATATATATATATTTAACAACCATGGGGACATCTCACAACCTTGATGCACGCCCACACTGATTGTGAAGCATTCACTTGGATGCCCATTAATTCTTATACATGCTTCACTACTATCATAAAAACTCTTCACGTCACCTAGCAGCTTACCATCTACATCGTACATGCGCAAAACTTTCCACAATCTGTTTCTGTCCACTTTGTCGTATGCTTTCTCCAGATCCATGAATGCCATAATTACTCTATGGTCCCTCTCACAAGCCTTCTCTGCAATCTGTCCCACTGCAAATATTTGATCTACACATCCTCTGCCACTCCTAAAGCCACCCTGTTCATCAGTCACTAGGACTTCTGATATCTCTCTTAATTTCTCTGTAATAATTCTTCCATATACCTTCCCTACCACATTCATTAAATTTATGCCACGATAATTCATGCACTCACTTTGCTCACCTTTATTTTTGTGCAGGGGTACAATCACAGCTTTTTTCCATTCTGCTGGCACAGTTTCATTCATCCATGCTTTATTACATATCTCCAACAAGCACTTCATTCTGCTCTCTCCACTACACTTAATCATCTCTGCATACACCCCAGTTGCTTTCCCATATTTCAGCCGCATCACAGCGCTCTTCACCTGTGTGAGTGTCTGTCACGTCTCCTGGCACTGCATTCCTTCTCTGCACACCCCCAAAATCAATCGTGTACAGCGGCTCTGCTCTCACTATTCCCATTCATTAGGCTTTCAAAATATTCTTTCCATCTGGTCCTTTCTTCATCCCCATGGGTTAATAATCTACCACTTACATCCTTCATATCATCACATTTCTTTCCTCTTTCACTTCTACATTTCTGCACCTCTTTCCAGAATAACTTCTTATTTTCAGAGTAGTTTGCCTTCATTTTTCTTCCTAGATCATCATTTACCTCCTTCCTTTTCCTCTTCACAAGTCTCTTTACATGCATCTTGCTCTCAATATATTCAGTTCTTATTTCAAGTGAACCCCTGTCCTGTAACCACTCTAGCCACGTCTCTTTTCCTCCACTGCATTCTTAACTTCATCATCCCACCATACCGTACCTTTCTTCTTTGTTGTTACTCTTGCTACACCACACACCGTTTTAGCATTTCTAACTAAGCAGTCCCACACACTGTTTTAGCATTTCTAACTAAGCAGTCCCACATACCGTTTTAGCATTTCTAACTAAGCAGTCCTTATTTGCATTCCACAGGCTGTCCAGTTCCATTTCATTCCAATTCACTGATTCTAACTCCTCCCCTACTTTGGTCCTGTATTCATCTGCCATTTCTTTGATCCTCAGCTTCTTGACTTTCAGTCTTTCTCCTTGACTGCTCCTCTCTCTCTTGGTCCACCTCACTCCTCCCAGCTTGATCTTGCATACCACAATCATATGATCTGACAGACTTCCACATCGTCCTCTCACGGCCCTCGTGTCAGCAACCTTTCCCAGCATCGACCTCTCTATGAGCACGTAATCAATCAGGCTCCTTTCAACATGATCCCCGTACCCTCTGTACCATGTATATTTATGTGCATCTTTGTATTTGAAGTACAAGTTACAAATGCACAACCTCCTTTCCTGACACATATCCTTCAGTTGCTTCCCATTATCATTTTCTCCTGGTACTCCATTACAACTCATTAAGTTATCCTCCAGACCAGTGCTTACTCTTCCATTCATATCACCCATTATGATCACTTTATAGCTCCTGGGCATTTCTCCCACTGCTTCATCTAGCTTTTTCTCTCTCACTCCTGTCCTCACACGGTGCATATGCTACAATCACTGCTACTTTCAATTTCAAACTTGACCTTGACATACATACGCCTCGAGCTGACACATTTGTAATCTCTCATTCCACTCTGCCACACCTCATTCATCAACAAAGCAACTCCTTCCTTGCATCTTCCTCGCCCATTCGTGCCCGAGCTTACACATTTCACATCCTCCCGCTCCTCCACCCCCTTTCATCTTTGTTTCACACAATGCCATCACAGCATATCTCACATTCTTGAACACATTCACATCTTCCACCCTCTTGCTCTCCTCAATCACATCTCTCACATTCCACATGGCCATATGAATCTGCCCATTTGGTTGGGGCCCTGGGCCCTCCGAGGCTCTTTGAAACAACCGCCATGATTTAGTGATTTTGGATGGGGGAATCTGGGGGACACTTAACTTAGCCAAAAACCTCAGTTATATGGTTATCACCAGTGGTGTACCTGAGGGGGGCAGGGGGGGAGGGGCCTGTTTGAAACTGTCCCCCGGGCCCCCAAAAGCCTTAAAAATTTATAAGCTTTTTTTATTAATATTTAAAAATACATATATTTATCATCCTGACAATCCCGGCTGAGATATTATATAAGTTTTGAGAATGAGGGGGGCTAGGTTCTTTGTGGGGCCCCACTCCAGGAGGGGGGCCCCGCAAAGAACCTAGCCCCCCAGGCCCCCAAATCTCTAGGTACGCCCCTGGTTACCACCCAGTGTAGTAAATGGTTTCCTGGGTACAGGAAACCATTTGGCTTGTCACTCAGTGTAGAGACCATAAGGCATCCCTACATTGAGTGAGTGAATGATGGGTGCCTCCATCCACCAACAGATATGTATATACAGTATATATATATATATATATATATATATATATATATATATATGCAGTATATACAGTATATATATGTGTGTATAACATGGCTCATTTGCCGTAACTCCCAGGCAGCCTAATATTTTTATATGATCGAATTTTCAGTGTGCACCGTAACATTATTACAGTGGAACCTCCTAAATCGCGCGATCATAAATAGCGGATTCATAATATGCAGCAGTGTCATGCAACAGTTTGCAGTATCAGTAACTTGCAGAAATTACGCAAAATTTGGGAATGCAACCTTAAAAATGAAGCTTCTCCAATGCCTCGTTTATAAATGCCACCATTACCTCAAGCCTGTGTGTCTAGCCGGGTGTAAACCAATCGTAGTCAAGCATGGCAGTTACTAAACCAATCATATTCAAGTCAAGTCCGGAGTAATTCAAGGTGGTGTTCTATCGCCTTTACTATTTATATTGGTCATTGATTACATTATGAAACGTGTTGGAACAGAAACCGGTGCAGGTATACTTTGGGGAGAGAACAGGAAACTTTTGGATTTAGATTATGCAGATGATATAGTTTTGATTTGTGATGGGCCAGAAGAGATGCAGAGAGTGTTGGACTGTTTGGTGAGTGAAGGTCGCAAGGTGGGTTTGGTTATTAATTGTGGAAAAACTGAAATAATCAATATGAATATGGAAAATGCGCAGGAATGTGTAATTGGAGGTATGGTTGTAAAGCAAGTTGATAGGTTTAAATATTTAGGTACTTATTTAGCCAAGGATGGTTCTTTGAACTTTGAATTCGAGGAAAGGTTAAAGAAGGCTAATCAGGCAATGGGAATGCTTAAAAATATTTGGAATAATAACAATTTCTCTGTGCATACAAAAATCAAACTTTATAAGGTAATGGTTAGGAGTATCTTAATTTATGGACACGAGTCTTGGTACAGCACAGTGACTATGGAAAATAAATTCTTGGTGTTTGAAAATAAAGCACTTAGAAGAATATTAGGAGTTAAGTGGTGGGAAAGGATACCAAATAGTAGAATTAGAGAAATAACGGGAGTGCAGCCGATCGATGAATATGTTAGATTCTCACGATGGAAGTGGCTAGGACATGTGTATAGGAGACAGGGAATAGTACGAGGTACACCAGGGTGGGTGGCACCTGGTAGGAGAGGTAGAGGAAGGCCAAAAGAGACGTGGGTGAGGACAATGAGAGGGGAAGCTGGAGATGAGTGTTGGGGAGATCTTGAGGAGTTAGCACAAGATAGGATGTGGTGGTGTGAGTTCATCGAGGCCCTATGCATCCCCGAGGGTGCCACAGGAAATGATTGATTGATTGATTGATTTATAAACCAATCACAGCGCTTCCCTCTCATGCCAAGCTTGAAAGATACAAGCTTGGCGCCCTGGCGCCAGGCTCAGTGCTTTGTCTCCTCCCCATTGTTAGTATGTGGTTCCAGTGTGGTTAATGCGAGGATTTTTTTTTTTTTTTTCCTTTCCCCGTGTTTCCTCTGCCTGCTCGTTGTTGCCATGGTCGATCGTAGCCCTCCTTAGCCTACAACTTCTTTGAGGAAGGGGAAGAAGAAGCCAACATTAACTTACACCCAAGAGTTAGATGTAATAAAGAGGATTGAAGGCAGTTAGAAGAAAGCCAAAGTTGCCTACAATTATAGACTCAACGAGGTCATTCTCTACCGGATAGGCTCGGCGATTCCACCTGTATTATAACAAACTCATGGTCTCAAGTTAAGTAATTTTAGTACATATGCAACACAGTGAACTGTTGAACTGTGACTGCAAGAAGTGAGTGGAAAAAAACAAAATACAGGTATACCCATTTTGAGGTATTTAAGGAAGCAAGCAGGTTGCCCACCACTGATATCTCCAACTGGCTGCATTGTGTATGTGTACCAACCACTGCTCAGACTGGACACGTCAGTGTATCATTCATTCTAATTTCTCATTTATAGCTTTCAGAGGTAAATTTATAAAAATGCCCAGTAACTATGGTAATCCAGGAATAACAAGTAACCTGTGAAAGACTCACTGCAATAGAAAATATGGAAAGACTGCGCTCATTTGGTAAAGAGTTTATCTCAATGAATCGACAACTCTTACAACGACATGGAGGCAAATGAGGGTGATGACGACACCGCCTCCGTTGTTTTCACACTGAACTTTGAGGGGTTCCTGAGGGAGGTAGATGAGAAGGAAGCGGCACAGAGGCAGCAGCACGCACGCTTCATGCTGAGGGAAGGGCAGTAGTCTGCCTCAAGCCTCAGAACCCCTATCCCCTCCCCTGTCCATTCAGGCAATGCCATCAGACAGATACAAATAAGAATCTTACAGTGTTATTCGTTTCCATTAAGTATGCTTTACTAATTTCTTTTCCAAGGTGTTAGTGTTTGCCGGTGACCAGTGAGATGTAGGTTTAGGGGTAAGGGAGGCAACTTTTCCAAGATGACGGACCCATAAGTAATTTTCCCTATAAGATTACCCAGTAGCTATTTCTAACTTACGGAATTCTCATACTGTGGCATGTGCTGAGCCTCATAAAGCTGTTGTGCTGAGCCTCATAAAGCTGTGATTTAGGAGATTTCACTGTACATACAGCCCAGTTTTTGTGTTGTCATGTCCAAATTTTTCAAAGCTTTCAGAGCTTTCAGTCCATACTTCCAAGTGTGGAAATGTAGTAAGGTTGCTGAGGAGGCTTATTAATTTAAAGCTATGTGTTACCCTGTTTTAAAAAACAAAAACATTCCAGGAGATTGCCATGAGCTAAATATGAGTAATGCAAGAAAACTTTTCCATAATTGAATGTAATGTCAGAATTTTGGAAGTAGTGTTAATTAAGAGAGAGGGAGAATATTAATTTTGTAGCTTTATTTTTAGTTGTAGTTAAATTATTACTGTATTTAGCTATGATCTAAACATAATTTCTGAACTTCAAAGATGATATAGGTTTGACTATAGTCACGGCGCACGACTCTGGGGTTGTTATTATCGTACCCTGGCAACCTCCCATTCAAAAGTGCGTCCAATTTTGTATCTTATTATACACAAATCAAATTATTATGTACGAATATATTCTTTTCTCATTCATTCATTGCCAGACGCCATGTATCCCAAACGGGGTGGCCAAGGGCTTAGAGTTAATTGTTTTACAGGGAGGGGCACTAATCCTCCACCAACCCCACTTGACACGTAGGGAGAACGTTAGGGAGAACGTTATGCCAACAGCATCTGGTGTTCCCAGGCAGTCACCCATCCAAGTACTAACCAGACCCAACGTTGCTTATACACGAATATTATTATACACGAACATATTATACACGAGTCACATGCGTCTTATATTATACACGAAATCAGACGCACTTTTGAATGGTAGGTTTGCCAGGGCACGATAATAACAACCTCAGAGTCGCGCGCCACAACTATAGTCTTATGTTTGTGTACTAGAGAGGTAACTGATAATTCTCAATCCATATAGGTTCATCAGAGAAAACTTAACACTCCAAAGGTTATGGAGCTACCACCGCTGAAGAGTGACAAGGAAATCAGTCAGCGCTGGTTGGAAGAGATGCTAGCAAGAAAGATTGGTTGTGCAGTAGGGGTGAAATTCTGGTCTGTACGACTCCCGGAGGGTCGTGAGGGTTTCCTTAGTGAGGTAGCTTTTGTGGAAATCCAGTATGAAGTAATAGAAGGTTTAATGAGGGAAGATAGTGGCTCAGATATACAGAAGGGATTAGAAAATGAGGGAAGTAAGGAGGAAAAAAGAGAGAAAACTGTGGAGTGTCAAAGCAACAAGAGTCTTCAAGAAGGAGCCAGGTATACTGAAGAAGGCAAGATGAAAGGATGTAAGGCAACTATGAAAGGAAGTAGATGTTGGAGTCAAGAGGAGGAGATAGACAGGAAAGATGAAAGCTGCCAACTGGTGTTCAAGTTTCTTCCTCATGATTCTGATTTACAGAGTTTCATGGCCAAAGGAGGACTGGCTGAGAGAGAAGTGGAGTTTTATAAATTCATAAGCAGTAAGGAGTTCAAAGTCATCCATACAGAACTGCCAGTGCCTGAGGTTTACTTTGCTGACTACAGTGAGGATGCAATCACTCTGGTTCTTAGAGATCTGAATCAGGATAAATACAGTAGTGTTATAGTGAGAGATGGCAGTACTCTTGATCAGACTAAGACTGCCCTTAGGGCAATGGCCATTATCCATGGTGCTGGTTATCTTTACTTGTGTCAATATGGCAAGCAAAATAACTTGGCAACTTTGGCAGCTGAGTTCAGGAATGATTTCTATGACCAGTTTTTTTTGCCAAATCTTAACACATTAGTTGAAATGTATAAAGGAACATCCCTGGCTGATATTTTTAAGGCTCTCATACCACTCACCAAAGAGATCCGTTCCACTTCCCATAGAAATCCTTTCCTGGAAACAGTTGTTCATGGGGATTTATGGGCAGGTCAGCTACTCTACTCTCATGACCAGCAAGCAGTTAGTGTCATTGACTGGCAGTTCTGTCACCTGGATAACCCTGTTAGTGATCTTATGTCTATGTTCTTCATGAGTACTGACCCTTGGGTTCTTGAGAACCACCTTCCAGAGATCTTAGAAGATTATTGGAAAACTTTTTGTAAGGTCCTTGAAAAGGGTGATGGTGATAAGATCATACAAGGTAGACCTGTGGATACTCCAGTATTATTAAAAACCAGAAACAACAAAAATTATGAGCAAGAAGGGAGTAGCAGTTTAGATGTGAGTGGCTTTAAAGAACCTGAGGGAGGATTGGAACAACTAGCAGCAAATGTGGAGGATATGTGGATGTATGGGTTCATGTTTCTTGCTGTCAGCCTGCATGACTTCTTGAATGGTGATAATATCTCCAGAGACAGACTTGATGGAGCCATGACCTTCTTGGAGAGAAGAGGTGTTTTTAGTAAGTTCTTAGCAGAATTTGGAGATAAATAAGTGGGGAAGTAATAAAGAAATTAGTCTTTTCATGACAGTGGGCAGAAAAAGTATCAGCCCTCTCATATCATGTATCATTCTGAAACATGGATGAAAAATAGTGATATATGTGTCACTGTGATTGTGAGTAGAAATATCATTGATATTTTTAACTCTAAGAATTGCATATCATCACTTTGGGTGCAATTTTGTTTGAGGTACCAGGTTAATAGATCCATTCATGTTCAAAGAATTTGCTCAGCTTAATAACCATCGAACCCTGGGGGTGTGATATTAATTTCGATATTTTATGTGCTTATTTTTTATTTTTATTTATTTGCTCTGACTATGGACACAGAAAATGCTTGGGTTTGCTACTGCCATATGAAAAAATTTGTAAGTAGAGCGCTTAACAGCTGGACAGCTTTATGTTGTTGTGGTTGCTGTTATTGTTGTTGCTGCTGTTGCTGTTGTTATTGCAGACCCAGGTCATTGTGGTGAGAACCCAGTGGACTGTAGGAAGCCAGCCACTTTTTTTTTTCTTTTTTCTTTTTTTTTTTTTTAAAGGTTATGTTGAAGGAATGTCTGTGCAGTGGTAGTGTGGTGCATGTGCTGGGTGGTGAGTTGCTATATGTGCTGTTAATGTAAATATCCATAGGTACTAGGGAGAATGACCAATTCACACATATTCCCAGTATATTATACAGTAAAATGTTGCCAAGAGGATGAGAGCAAGGGACTAGATGCCCACTCACACCTCCATTGCTTTTACCTAGGGCTGTGGCATGGTGTATCTTTCTGGAAGATTTATCTCCATTACAAATGCCTGGGACTTCCATATCCTTTTCACCCCTTTGGCTTGGGTATGCCTTTTATATTATTCTGGTTAATGTCTGATAGTTTTATTCATATTACATGTCACTGGGCTGTAAGGCTTAGAATTAGTCTCATCAGTCCCTACAGCCTGAATACATATACAGTATTATATTTTTCTTACTTTACCTAACATCAAACACTGTTTTTCTGCCATGATTTGACTTTCCTAGGCTTTCAAGATCAGTTTGTATTTTCAGCAAAGTTATGATGATGATGATTTAAGTAAACTTGGAAAACATGATTTGAGGGGTACGATGAATACTGAATCATTCCATGCATGTGTGAAATAAGTACTGTAGTATGGCAATCTGAGTAACGTAGAGTGTAGTAGCTATGTTATTATTATACAGTCTGAGTTGTTCAATTATTTATTAAGTAACATAGAAAGCACTTTACCTTTTTCTTTACTGACCAAAGTCAGTACAGTAATACTGGTGAGAGAGAAGGAAAAAATGTTTGAGAGAGTGAGAGAGAGATGTGAGGACCAACAGCTTGGAGGCAGTTCTTTCATGGTCATTCTCTTGGAAGGTTTCCAGGAAGGAGCAAAGCATTAGATCAATTAAATTAAAACACACACACACACACAGTATATATATATATATATATATATATATATATATATATACAGTACCCTCACATCCAGCACGGTATTATGCATGGGTCAAGTGTTGGACCAAAAACGTGTTGGACTAACAATAGAGCTTATGGGGAAAAATGAGTTATGTCAGCAACCCTCGGAAAAGTCACCCTAAATACCTACCATATACCTAAACATATATTGGTACTATTGTAATTATAATAAATGGTACTGTGCTATGAATGATAACTAACCTTTTAGGATAGTGTTGGTGGGCTTGCTGGGAATGGAAGGTGGTATCCAAGGCTGTAGGTAGTCCTACTGGGTCCCCGGAGGATGGCTGCTGGCGTCACTAGCGGGTAATGGCTGTTGCTCCTCCTCAACCTCCCTCATAAATCCTTCGAAATCACACTCAGAATCACTATCTTCGTCCACAGCCATGGAAGGTCCTGCTTCTGCCTGTCCTAGCACTGTAATCCTTGGCAAAGTGCATGCTTCTCACACTGTTGCCAGAGTCCCGTCTCGTGCCTGTGGAAAGTGATCGCTGTCGCTGATTCGGTGGAGAATAAGGAGAAGCAACTTTGTTTATAAACTGGTACGCACACCGATGAGAAGGGTTTCAAAACGATTGATATTTATTCTAAAATATTAATATGTATTCAGTGTCAGGCTAAATGTTCAATGCTGTAGTACGATACATTCTCTGTCGAGTCGCCTGGGTTTTGGTCACATTGTTTTGCCCATCGTATGCTCGGCAGGAATCCATCCAGATGAATTCCAAATGCCCATGGTATCGTCGGCAGTTTTACCATGTTACTATTCCGATTTACCATCGTATCCTCGGCAAACCTGGTATGAAGTGCCGTGTGATAGCCTTCGGCTGCCAGGATCTTGTCTTAGTTATTTATTATGATCATGTTGGTTTCATTCATGTCGTAGGCCTTGGCAATGTCAACTTTCCTCTCCCCTTTCTTCTTCCTCTCGATGCTTTCTAGCTTGGTGGCCTGAGGGAGGTGCCGACGCTTCTTGGGGTTCTCAGAAGGCTTCCTAGGCATCGTGAGCAGGGTAAAATGCAGTAACTAGGGCAGAAAATGCAGCAAGAAAAAAGCACCTTCTAATGCAATTATGCGACTGAGTGGCGCTGTGGCGGGAGAAATTTAAACAAAACATCACGTGACAACAGAAGCGTTTTTAATTGGGCGGCATCACAATCACGTCACAATAGCGGGCGGGGAAGGCTACTTGATCAGAAGTTTTCATTGGCTATCATCATCATGGGAATGTCCAGTATGATCGTGTTGGACCGGGGGTGATCGTGCTAGAGTGAACACTGCGGATTTCGCCCACTTCTCGGAGCTCTGTGCGTGTTATGCTAACACACTCGTGTTGCAGTAATTAAATCGTATTAAATAATACTAATTAATTGCTGTCCGTGCTGGACCCGAATCGTGCTGGACTAATGCATGTTGGACGCGAGAGTACTGTATATATATATACAGTATACAGTATATATAGGCCTATGTATATACAGTATATATATGTATAATGTACTGGACTACAGGTGATTTTTAGTTGATAATTTTGTATATGAGAGAGGAGGGTGTGAGTTGGGAGCAGGGCATTGAAGTGGCGGGGGACAGGGCGACGTGGAGGGGATTTGTTTGTAGCCACCCTGAACAGGATTGAGGCATCTGGCAATAGATAGATAGGTAGAATTTTGTATGGCCCACGAATGATGTTAAAAATATCCTAATGGCCTGTAATAGGAGAAAGGTTCCCCACCCCTGCAATAAAGCATGTGGCCATGTATTGCATATACTGTATACAGATATTACAATAGAAGAAGGGAAAGACGAGAGGAAGGAGTAGTTGCAAGGAGAGTGGAAAGGTTACAAGAGGATGAGAAAAAGGCAGAGTATAAGAGAGAAGTGGAGGAACGATTGGGCAAATATGAATTGGAGCAGATGGGAGACGTGGAAAGTGTGTGTAGGATATTTACAGAAGAAATATGTGCAGCATGTGATGTGGTGTGTGGAAGGAAGAAAAGACGGAAGGGGGTGCAAGGAACAGCATGGTGGACTGAAGAGGTGAGACAGGCTGTGGCACAAAAGAAGAAAGCATACGATGAATGGATGAGAAATAGGGGCGTGGAAGAAGTTGAGAGGCGGAAGAGAGAGTCATATGTAGAAAGAAAGAGAGAGGTGAAATGATTAGTAAGAGAGAGTAAGAAGGGAGTGGATGAGGAATTTGGAAGGAATTTGAGTGTAAAGTGGAGGGACTAAGAAAATGTTCTGGAAAGAGGTGAGGAGAGTAAGACAGGGTGGAAGTGAAGTTAGCAGGGGAGTGAAAGATAAAAATGGTAGATTACTAGTGGAGAAGGGAGAAAAATTGAGCAGATGGAGAGAACACTTTAAGGAATTGTTGAACATAGAGGATGGAAGTAATGCGAGTATAAGTGGCTGAGGAATGGCTGAGAGAAGGAGGGAGGTGAGAAAACTGGAAGAAATCAGTAGGATAGAAGTTGTGGAAGCAACGAAGAAAGTTAAATCAGGGAAAGCCCCAGGAATTGATGGAGTGTGTGGTGAAATGCTGAAGCATGGGGGAGAGATAGTAGTAGAATGGATGTGGAAGATGTGCAGATTGGCCTGGGAGGAAGGTAGAGTCACGGAGGATTGGAAGTCAGGTATAATTATTCCCTTGTACAAAGGAAAAGGGGAAAAAGAAGTGTGTGGTAATCATAGGGGCATTTGTCTTCTTAGTATAATGGGAAAAGTGTATGGTAGGATACTTATTGACAGAGTTAGAGAAAGAACAGAAATTAGTTGGAGAAGAACAGGGAGGCTTTAGGAAGGGAAGAGGTTGTGTAGATCAGATATTCCTTCTTAGATCTTTAGTGAAAAGTTTCTAGAGAAGGGAAAGAAGTTGTATGCAGCTTTCATGGATTTGGAGAAATCATATGACAAGGTGGATAGACAAGGATTGTGGAAAGTGTTAAGAATATATGGAGTAGATGGGAAGTTGTTGAATGCTGTGAAGAGTATGTATGATGGTGCGAAGGCTGCAGTGCATGTGGATGGTGAACTAAGTGAATCTTTCTCTTTGAAAGTTGGGTTGAAACAGGGATGTGTCATGTCTCCATGGTTGTTCAATCTGTACATGGATGGGGTAATAAAAGAGGTACAAGGTAGGGTAGTGGATGTTAGAGTGGCCCTGGTGAGAGAGGATAGTGTTTGGAAACTCCCTGTACTGTTGTTTGCAGATGATACTGTGTTGTTGAGAGAAGACGAAGGAGAGCTGCAAGGCTTGGTGGATGAGTTTGGGAGAGTGTGTAAGAAACGGAATCTAAAGTTGAATGTAGGGAAGAGTAAAGTGATGGTCTTTGAGAGACGTGAAGTCAGTGAATGTACAGCGAGGTTGGATGGTGAGGAATTGGAAAATGTGAGTACGTTTAAGTACTTGGGTAGTGTGATGAGTAAGGATGGAGGTTTGGAGGGTGACGTGCTTGAAAGGGTACAGCAGGGAAGAAAGGTTGCTGGTTCTTTGAAAGCAGTGATAAGAAACAGGGAAGTGAGCATGGAAGTGAAAAAGTTTCTACATGACAGTATTGTGATACCAACTCTAACATATGGAAGTGAAGCTTGGACATTGTTGGAAGGGCACAAGTCAAGAGTGAGAGCAGTGGAAATGAGTTATTTAAGAGGAGCCTGTGGAGTCACATGGAGAGACAGGCTGACGAATGAGGATATAAAGGAGCGTTGTGGTGTGGATGTGGATGTGATAGGAAGCGTTATGAAGAACACACTGAGGTGGTTTGGCCATGTGGAGAGGATGGAGGGTGAAAGACTGACGAAGAGAGTGTATGTGAGTGAGGCGGAGGGGGGAAGAGGGAGGGGGAGGCCGAGGATGAGATGGAGGGATGTGGTGGAGAGGCATATGAGAGAGAGGGGTGTGAGTTGGAAGCAGGGCAGTGAAATGGCGGGGGACAGGGCGACTTGGAGGCGATTTGTTTGTGGCCACCCCAAACGGGATTGAGGCGTCTGGCAATAGATAGATAGATAGACAATTTTGTACAGTCACAACCTGGTATGCAGTGGTGTAAAGGGAACACCTATCACAAACTGATTATCATGAATCAATGTTGGCCTAATGTTGGGGGACAAGGGTCATGTAGCCTAAAATCTAAAAGAACTTTACTCTCTTAGGCTTGCCCCTTTGCACTCTTATGAGCACCATTCTTTCCATAAGGGGTAGCATCCGTCCCAGACAGGATTTACAAGTGTCAAGTTTCAGTATTTCACACAAAAATGTAATCACTCCATACAGCACTATTTGTTACAAACTTGCACTGTTATTTGGCGATAGTGGTGATGTTTTAGTGGCCTTGCATGCTCGAGATGAAACAAAAGGGAGACCATTAGGTATAACTTTAGAAGTAACCAACGTTACCAATTTTCATTATATTACGTCCCTGAACTACTCTAACTAAGACTTACCTTTCAAGTCTAGTTTGAGTTGGGGGAGCAAATTTTGTATGGGTAGTCATGTAGTGGCTTAGGTTAGGCTATCGCTCAGTAGCGGACGAATGTTGCGCCATATTGGCTGGTGCAGACGTGTGCACTCGGTCTATGTCAGGCCTTAGGTTAGGTTAGGTTATGTGTTATGCTGAGTGTTTTTAGGTCGACTCCTCGTCCTAAAAACACTAGCGACTGAGCGGGGTCCTCTTTCCGGACCGGAAGTAAAGCACCAACAAAGGAACAGGACATAAAAACCAGGCAGTATACCTTAACACATCTATT
Organism: Coenobita brevimanus; assembly: GCF_032717465.1. NCBI lineage: Eukaryota > Metazoa > Arthropoda > Malacostraca > Decapoda > Coenobitidae > Coenobita > Coenobita brevimanus. The sequence continues at coordinate 35,941,788 of NC_136979.1, forward strand.
GCGTTAATTCTAAACCGTTGCAATATAACACAGAGTGATATTTAAGATACAGGGACACAGAGCTAGACTTTGATATCACAAAATACAGTTGCACTTAACACATGATATGATACACGTATACCAATGTCTTTCGTTATATATATATGGAGATACCCGTATTTCATTTAAAGCCAGAACATATATGCACTTGAGAACAAGGGGAATAAACAAGGTTAAGAGTCCGTGAGGGAAACACTACTATAAAGAAGACAGGGTGCGGATCGCGACACTCGACACAGTCACCTAGTCGCGGCGGCACTATACACAGGCTTTTGATTCTCCCGCGCATCCTGGTCTTCGTTCACAATTACTGAAAGTTCTTTTACTCTGGGGCAGGTATAATTACTCTACTTTCTATGATTGGGGGTCTAAGTACTTTTCTATTCTGCCGGGTATGGAGTTCTTTTGGATTAATAACAATTGTCACTGGTTTTACATTAGTCGCACTCTGTCACTGTTCTTTTCCCCTGGCTTATTCTCGGGATAAGGGGCGTCACTTATTTACCCGTGTTTCCTGGGTTTGATACACTTTGTCGTCGGGGCGTGAGGAGAGGGCCTTAGGGGGACTCTGCCTGCAATGGGCAACACACTACCCGCAGGGGAGTCACTGCCCGGGTCCTGGTCGTCGGTGAGGTGCAGGAAGGCCCCTCTGGCTGGGGGCCTCAACCTGAGGCGAGGCCCTTACCTCGGGGCCTCGTCGGTGGGGTGCAGGGAGGCCCTCCTGTCTGGGGGCCTCGACCTGAGAGGTGGCCCTTGGGACTGGGGCCAAACAGCTGGAGGAGGCGGGCCTGGCGTCTGTGGCTCCGCGGAGTGAGGGAGTCAGGGTCGCCCTCGCCTGTAGTCTGCTAGTCTCGCCTGGGGCTCCTGGGGGTGCGATCGTCTGCTGGAGGACGCGCCGTCAGGGTTGGACTGCGGCCTCATCTCCGTCTGGTGTCTGTAAAAGACAGAGATTTCCCAGGCGTGGGAGGCAGGTCCGGTCTCGGACTTTGCCACCACTCTGGCGACACCTCTGGGGCAACACTCCCGGGTGGTGACGAACAGTTCCCACAGGGGAACGAGATAGGTAGAATGTCAACAGAAACCGTGTCCTCTCCTATATACAGGGAGGGAAGCACAGAGGCGACTCTCTCCCCTGGGTCTATTACAGCCGTGGCTCCAGGTCTTCTTGCCCTGGGACCCACTTCTAGCCGTCTGCTAGGGCCTCCTGCCCTTGGAGTGGCTAAAGGCACTAACGCCCTGGTGCTCACATTAGGGCCTTCTGCCCTGGAAGTGGCTAAGGACACTGACACCCCAGTGCACACATTAGGGCCTCCTGCCTTGGAAGTGGCTAAGGGCACTGATGCCCCGGTGCTCACATTAGGGCCTCCTGCCCTTGAAGTGGCTGAGGGTACTGACGCCCTGGTGCTCACGTTAGGGGCCTCCTGCCCTTGAAGTGGCTGAGGGCACTGACGCCCTGGTGCTCACGTTAGGGCCTCCTGCCCTGGAAGTGGCTAAGGGCACTGACACCCTGGTGCTCACTGTAGGCCATAGCCTTGGGCCTCCTGCCCTTGAGGGTATAACTATAGCCGCCGCCAAGACGTTACTTGGGACTGAACCGTGTTCAGTCCCACCCCCTCCTGACGATGGTTTGTTTGTTTGTTTGTTTGTTTAAAGATTCCCTGCACCTGTAGTGCAGGCCGGGCCATCCATTAGCCCGGTCAGTGGGGTATGGGCTGGTTTAATAACAGTAAGTGGGGAGGAGAGGACCTGGGGATTGCCCAGCACACACGTCCTGACTCCTGGCTGGCTTTGTGGTGTGTGTGGAAGACGATGGTTGTCCCGCCTGCAAGGTCGTTGTTGTTCTTCGGTCACCTGGTGTCGGGGCAGTTGCGGGGAAGAGGGGCTCAGGTCAGTAGTGGACGGGTGACCCTCTTGACCTGGGTCACTAGCCCCCCCGTTGTGTCCTCCTGGGGTGGTGGTGTGGTGGTGGCCCGGTGGTGGGGTGGGGGGTCCGGCGGCGGGCATTTTACCACCCTCCATGTTGAAAAAGTCACGACCTCGTGACTGCAGGTGTTATGGGACGGGCGGCGAGGAGACGTCGGACGAGTTGCAGGTCCTGATCCATGTCCCCTGAGGGATCATAGATAGAGAAGTGCTCCCTGACTGTGCTAGGGAGAAGCCACAGGAGGGTATTAAATGTGTGGGTATCCTGAGTATTCGTTGCTGCCTCAGGATAAGCGGCACTGACGAGGTGCCGAGCCTGGACGAAAGTGTCGTCCAAGTCACCGTCGTAGGTGAGGGCGTCGAGCTGTGAGAGAGTGACAACTCTGCCCATGGAAGGCATGAAAGCCTGTCTCACAATTTGCGAGAACTGGTCCCATGTCAGTTCTGGGACGACTTTTGGTGCGACAGTGGCGATTATTTTTCCCATGTTAGGCAATGTGACTGCAATTTTCTCCTTGTCCGAGTCAAATCCTATGTCTAAGAGGGGTTTAATCATATCTAAATACACATCAATGTCGCATTGGTCCGCGTTGAATTTTGGCAATTGAATGTGCAGTTTGGCTGCCATTGTGCAAGTTTCCTTTTTCGTTCCTTCGTGATTTCGTGCTTTTACTCGGATCCAGAACCACCGCTTGCCACCAGTGTTATGCTGAGTGTTTTTAGGTCGACTCCTCGTCCTAAAAACACTAGCGACTGAGCGGGGTCCTCTTTCCAGACCGGAAGTAAAGCACCAACAAAGGAACAGGACATAAAAACCAGGCAGTATACCTTAACACATCTATCGTGTTAATTCTAAACCGTTACAATATAACACAGAGTGATATTTAAGATACAGGATACAGGGACACAGAGCTAGACTTTGATATCACAAAATACAGTTGCACTTAACACATGATATGATACACGTATACCAATGTCTTTAGTTATATATATATGGAGATACGCGTATTTCATTTAAAGCCAAAACATATATGCACTTGAGAATAAGGGGAATAAACAAGGTTAAGAGTCCGTGAGGGAAACACTACTATAAAGAAGACAGGGTGCGGATCGCGACACTCGACACAGTCACCTAGTCGCGGCGGCACTTTACACAGGCTTTTGATTCTCCCGCGCATCCTGGTCTTCGTTCACAATTACTGAAAGTTCTTTTACTCTGGGGCAGGTATAATTACTCTACTTTCTATGATTGGGGGTCTAAGTACTTTTCTATTCTGCCGGGTATGGAGTTCTTTTGGATTAATAACAATTGTCACTGGTTTTACATTAGTCACACTCTGTCACTGTTCTTTTCCCCTGGCTTATTCTCGGGATAAGGGGCGTCACTTATTTACCTGTGTTTCCTGGGTTTGATACACTCTGTCGTCGGGGCGTGAGGAGAGGGCCTTAGGGGGACTCTGCCTGCAATGGGCAACACACTACCCGCAGGGGAGTCACTGCCCGGGTCCTGGTCGTCGGTGAGGTGCAGGGAGGCCCCCCTGGCTGGGGGCCTCGACCTGAGGCGAGGCCCTTACCTCGGGGCCTCGTCGGTGGGGTGCAGGGTGGCCCTCCTGTCTGGGGGCCTCGATCTGAGAGGTGGCCCTCGGGACTGGGGCCGAACAGCTGGAGGAGGCGGGCCTGGCGTCTGCGGCTCCGCGGAGTGAGGGAGTCAGGGTCGCCCTCGCCTGTAGTCTGCTAGTCTCGCCTGAGGGTCCTGGGGGTGCGATCGACTGCTGGAGGACGCGCCGTCAGGGTTGGACTGCAGCCTTGTCTCCGTCTGGTGTCTGTAAAAGACAGAGATTTCCCAGGCGTGGGAGGCAGGTCCGGTCTCGGACTTTGCCACCTCTCTGGCGACACCTCTGGGGCAACACTCCCGGGTGGTGATGAACAGTTCCCACAGGGGAACGAGATAGGTAGAATGTCAACAGAAACCGTGTCCTCTCCTATATACAGGGAGGGAAGCACACAGGCGACTCTCTCCCCTGGGTCTATTATAGCCGTGGCTCCAGGTCTTCTTGCCCTGGGACCCACTTCTAGCCGTCTGCTAGGGCCTCCTGCCCTTGGAGTGGCTAAAGGCATTAACGCCCTGGTGCTCACATTAGGGCCTCCTGCCCTTGAAGTGGCTAAGGGCACTGACGCCTTGGTGCTCGCGTTAGGGCCTCCTGCCCTGGAAGTGGCTAAGGACACTGACACCTCGGTGCACACATTAGGGCCTCCTGCCCTGGAAGTGGCTAAGGGCACTGACGCCCCGGTGCTCACTGAAATGCGTGGCTTTGACGGACACACATACGGTACTCCGGAATATTCCGGAGAATACCATAGTATCCCCGACAACGAGGCGAACCAGAAACAACGGAGTTCGCCCACAAGAATGCCGACACTCCCACTCGGACCCCACGGGGTAGCCGCCACCAGCCACCACCACACCGGGCAACAACAACGTATGTCAGCCCGGGCCGTGCGCCTCTGCGACATTCAACCACCACGCCGCCGCCACCGTAGGCGAAAGACACTACCTTCGCGTGGCGGAATCACCGAGTTAGCTAGGGGTGGAGTCAGAAACAATACTCCAGGCAGCGCCCCTCAGGTAGAGACGATCTATGGTCGCTCCCACAGTGAACAGGTAGAGACGATCTATGGTCGCTCCCATAAAACCCCGGTAGAGACGATCTATGGTCGCTCCCATAAAACCCCGGTAGAGACGATCAATGGTCGCTCCCATAACACCCAGGTAGAGACGATCAATGGTCGCTCCCTTGGCCCTCCGGTAGAGACGATAAACGGTCGCTCCCACCGTGCTCGGGTAGAGACGATCAATGGTCGCTCCCCCAAAATCCGGTTAGAGACGATCAATGGTCGCTTCCCCAAAATCCAGGTAGAGACGATCAATGGTCGCTCCCCCAAAGCTCAGGTAGAGACGATCAATGGTCGCTCCCTTAGCCCTCCGGTCGAGACGATCAATGGTCGCTCCCCCAAAACTCGGGTAGAGATGATCAACGGTCGCTCCCCCAAAGCCCAGGTACAGTAGAGACGATCAATGGTCGCTCCCCTAAAATCCAGGTAGAGACGATCAATGGTCGCTCCCCCAAAATCCAGGTAGAGACGATCAATGGTCGCTCTCCCAAAGCTCAGGTAGGGACGATCAATGGTCGCTCCCTCAGCACTCCGGTAGAGACGATCAATGGTCGCTCCCCCAATGTCCAGGTGGAGACGATCGATGGTCGCTCCCAGGGTGTAGTGAGGAGAGGGACGTCTCCACAACCGGAGGTTGAACTCCAGGGGTCTCGCTCCAGAATATCTCGGAGAGACCTCCCTGTTTCCCCCGGCCTCTGTTCCCTACGCGTGGCCTTCGAACAGACACACCTGTCGGGCCCCCGTGACAGCCGCTGCCGCAGTCCTCCCCTGACGGCGCCCCTGGTCGTGGGAGACCGCAGTCTGTCGCCTCTTCCGGCCCGCCCTAGGACACCCGGGCGAGACCTCACCACGCCCCCGCGACGCCGGGACCTGACCCAGAGGTTCCTAGACCTCTTCGGCCCCAGTCCTACGGGCCTTACGCCAGAGCCCAGTCCGGAAACCCCCGGACGCGAGAGGACGCCCTCGCGAGTCGCCCCGTGCCCTCTCGGCTCACCCCGCCCTGACGACGCCCTCAGTCCGACCGGATCGCCGATGACGTGTCCTTGTTTCTCTCCATGAGGAAATACGAGTGACCCTGTAACAATCGTGAAGTAGGTTAAGTGTGACTCCCTTTCTCTTAGAATAAGTATTGTGCAGTAACTTTATGTAATCTCCATTGGGGTAAACCAGAACACAATACCCAGTTGAAGGACGAGAATGTGGGTTGAGACCTAAAGTGAAAATAAGTGCGAGTGTCACCCCGAATCTTTCTAAAGACATATCTCTAGAACCCGAAGAAAGACTAAAATATTATTGGAGTTCTATTGGCTAGTCTCTAAGTAATATGGTGGAATAGTATTTACGAGTATTCCGACTTTGTTACGCGTTGTGAAGCGAGAGTCTACATATACCTAGGAGATGTGTAATGAATAAGTTTGTGCCTACAGAAACCTATTTCCACCAAAATATCAAGGAAGGCGAGTATTAACGATATTCCCCTCCTCCGCACGCTATTCCTAAAAACTCTCTCCATTCCTCGCTCCCGCTCTTAAAGCCAAAGTAAGAATCAGAGTTATTTGTCAAAGAATCTTCGCCAACAGAAAACACCTAAACTCCCTTGCTAATATCGGGCATCCTTCAATATTACCATAACTGTCTCCTCGCCGTTTTAAGTCACTCTCCGTGTCTCCCCTACCTCCTCCTGGTGGATCAAAAACCCCCACACACTCACTCCTCACGCGCTCCGCACGCACCTGTATTTACTGCACTCCTAGTACTAAGATTTGTTGTATTGTCATTAGTATCTAGAAAAAAACTCTCTCCATTCCTCGCTAATATATTATTGGAGTTCTATTGGCTAGTCTCTAAGTAATATGGTGGAATAGTATTTACGAGTATTCCGACTTTGTTACGCGTTGTGAAGCGAGATACACAATATTTTAGATAAGGTTTTTGTATTGCTCTATATTGTGATGTAATGTCTGCTGAAGTGTCCTGTGTCTGACTGTAGTAATATAGTGTATGGTGTTGCCGAAGGTTTTTATGTCCTACCTCTCTTTATTGCACTAGCTCCGGTCTCTAAAGAGGACCCCGCTCCACGTTGGGTGAAATAGGTACGAGAAGTCGAGCCTAATTCAACCCAGCATTACACTCACGTTAGGGCCTCCTGCCCTTGAAGTGGCTGAGGGTACTGACGCCCTGGTGCTCACGTTAGGGCCTCCTGCCCTTGAAGTGGCTGAGGGTACTGACGCCCTGGTGCTCACGTTAGGGCCTCCTGCCCTTGAAGTGGCTGAGGGTACTGATGCCCTGGTGCTCACGTTAGGGCCTCCTGCCCTGGAAGTGGCTAAGGGCACTGACACCCTGGTGCTCACTGTAGGCCGTAGCCTTTGGCCTCCTGCCCTTGAGGGTGTAACTATGGCCGTCGCCAAGATGTTACTTGGGACTGAACACGGTTCAGTCCCACCCCCTCCTGACGATGGTTGTCCCGCCTGCAAGGTCGTTGTCGTTTTTCGGTTACCTGGTGTCGGGGCAGTTGCGGGGAAGAGGGGCTCAGGTCAGTAGTGGACGGGTGACCCTCTTGACCTGGGTCACTAGCCCCCCCGTTGTGTCCTCCTGGGGTGGTGGTGTGGTGGTGACCCGGTGGTGGGGTGGGGGGTGGGGGGTCCGGCGGCGGGCATTTTATTAGGTTAGGTTGGGTTAGTTTAATGCAAAATAGTGTGTTTTTAATTAATTTTGATCTTGATTTTGGGGGATAAACCCTCTTTTGGAAATCATATTCAAAATTCCAAAAGGGGGATTTTCCCAAAAAATGAAGGTCAAAACTAATTTAAACACAGTATTTTGCACTGGAAAACATAAAAATAATAAGAAAAGAAAACGTTGGTTACTTCTGAAAATTTACCGACCATTACAATGCATGTCAGCGCTGGATAGCTCTCTTGTCTCAAACATCTGGCCATCAACTTGTGTTGCCTTGTAGTCGGCACAGCACACATGAGATAGTTGTACACATCCACCACAATTATCGTATAAACAAATTCTCCTATTGTTAACCCAAAATTGGGTATGATTTGTGTTTTTGCTCAATTGAGTTGTAGCACACCAAACTGTTGTGTACCGAGTTGTGACTGCACTTAATTCCGGCTAATTTCTAGATTGTGTTCACCTGTAGTAAACCATTTTGAATTGTTATTGTTGTTCTGGCCCCTGACTCACTTCCCTGGACGGCAGGGTGCTTCGGCTAGGTGCACCCAGAGATATATTTTTAGAGAATAGGTGTGATATTTATGTTGTGAGTATGAGATGCATGAGGTGAGGAAGTCTGTAGTGGCATGATGGTCCACATTACAGTGAGGAGTGAAGTGTTTTTTTTTTTTTTTTTTTTTTTTTTGTCCGACTCTGGGCATAGGCTTCACAGCCAGCTATCAAGGCCCAGCAGTCCTCCTACATACCATACACCTCTACATGTCACCACTTCGGCGCTAACACCCACCGTCCATATTGAATACATGCTAGGGCTGTCTCATACAGGACTGGTGTATTGGTATTAGCGGGGGTATTTTTACGACATGTCGGCGGGTCTTCTGGTAGATCAATAAAGCCTGATTTAATGAAATTCAAATCCTTAAACTGTTCCCTGCCCCAGCCGGGATTCGAACCCTGGGTCCGTAAGGACTGCAGACCACCTGTCTACCGATTGAGCCACCGCCTCCCCCGAATTGTGTTAATAGGGAAGTGGAGAGAGTGAATGCCATATCATAGTCTAGGTAGATGAACTATATGTCTCTCGGGGATGGACATTTCTTCTGTTATGAATATTTGGTAGGGTTTCATGGAGGATGGTGTTTAGCTAAAAGTTTCAGTTAAATGTTGTGGCTGTGTGTTTGTGTATCACAGTGTTGTGAGGAGGAGGTCGGGGGGGGGGGGATACTTTGAAGTCATTCTGTGTAAAGAAATGTTTCTGTGTTTCTATATAGAGAGTAATACAGCATGTAATTGCATGGATGGATGAATGTGCTAAAGCAGTATGTTCCTCATGCTCATGTGGTTTTTGCATGGGAGTATTTGTATTTTTTACAATGACAGACAATGTTATTGTTATTCTTTAAGAAATGTGTTAGTTGTTTATACTTACCCACACAGTATATTCACTTGTATTTCCATAAATTATTCACTAACCTTAGAGAGTTACATTATTTGAAGTTGCCTTTAATAGAGAAATTTAAAATCACAGTAGCTAAATATATTTTCATAACTCTTAGTTGAAAAATACAATAGACCCCTGCTTTACCGTACCCCACTAGACTGGATATCAGATTCAACGAACACGTTGAGGTTCCCAGACAAACTGTCATACTTACCTGATACCATCCAGTAAATAGGAAAAGCCACATGGACGTTCCGGATAACCCTGGGACCACTGGACGTTTTGTTGCCTTTAACATATACCATCCATTGCATGGGGTATATAATGCTGGCCTACGGGATCAAACTTGATCTCTTCCACTGAGTATGGAGAAGCTATCTCCGCAGCAAGTGTGTAACTTTGGCTGTCACATTGAAACACCTGCACTCGTCACCTCCACCATGGAAACTTCTTAGCTTGCTGTTTTTGTTTTGCTATTGCTTACATAAGCTGAGCAGTGGGCCATGGGACTATATTTTAGCTGTGCGGTGGACAATGGAACTATATTTTCCTACTTCATTTCCAGATTTCAAAAGGCACTGGCATCAGGTATAATGCATAAACATCATCAGCGCCACCCTATGCCTCTGGCAGTGGGCACGCGAACTATGCGGTGCTACCTGTAATGTTAGGTGTAAATAGGCTCGACTTCTCGTTCCTAAAACACCCAGCGTGGAGCGGGGTCCTCTTTCGAGACCGGAGCTTAGTGCAATAAAGAGAGGCAGGACACAAAAACTTCAGGCAATAACCTTTACACGTATATTACCACAATCAGACACAGGACAAATCAGCAGATATTACAACATAATATATAGCAAGAAATAAAAACCTTATCTAGGATATGTGTATCTCGCAGGATACTAGGTTATCTGATATTAATGCCAACACAATTAAGCCTAGTGTATTCAGGGTACAGTGAATATAGGCGCGCGCGTGAGGCGCGGGGAGTGAGTCTCACAAGGGGGGGAGGAGGGTTTGGGTACGGGGAGTGACTTGTGACGGCTAGGACGGAGTTATGGTAATACTGGAGAGAGGCAAGTATTAACAATGGGAATTACACGTTTTCCAATAGCAAAGGGACTTTGGTAATTGATTCTATTCCTGGTTTACACTTACACTAGGTACTGGGACGAGGGAGTGTCGTACAGGATTTACGGGTAGCGTGAGTGGGGGAATATCATTAACACTTCCTCGTATTATTTCTTTAGGGTTTACAGCAGTGGGGGTGTATTACCACGGAGGAATTTCCAGGCGGCACAGTCTTACTAACTGTAAAATGCGTGACTTACAAAGCAGTGCCCCCGAAATGGAAACAGAAGAATACCATAGTGCCCCTGACAACGGGGCAAGCAAGATACAGCCCAGTATGCCCGGGAACGTGCCGACACCCCCACACGGACCCCACGGGGTAACCGCCACCAGTCGGAACAACCCCCGGCAACAACGGCATATGTCAGCCCGGGCCGTACGCTCCTATGTCGCGCAGCCACCACGCCGTCGCCGTCGTAGGAGGACACTACCTTCACTGAGTGGGATTGTTGAACCAGCTAGGGGTGAAGTTGTTCCAGACGGCGCCCTTCCTTGTGAGACGGCCTATTGTCACTCCGAAATTGTCCTGGTAGAGACGGCCTATTGTCGCTCCCACCCTCGTGAGACGGCCTATTGTCGCTCCGAAAGTTTCCCGGTAGAGACGGCCTATTGTCGCTCCGAAAGTTTCCCGGTAGAGACGGCCTATTGTCGCTCCCCTCCTCGTGAGACGGCCTATTGTCGCTCCGAAAGTGGGCATGGAAGTGGCACAGGGTGTCATGTGCCGCATCGGGGGTCAAGAGGATATGCCCGGACGGGGTTAGGAGGTGGTCGCCCTGTCGGCATAGCTTAGTGAATAAGTGGGCAGGGATCCAGGGGGGCCGTTCCTTGTGGTGCCAGAGTTGTAGGAGATTCGGGTCTGGCTGTACCGCGTGGATGGGGAGGCGGGAGAGGGCATCTGCATTGGTGTGGAACTTTCCAGGCCTGTATGAAATTTCGTACTGAAACTCCTCTAGCGTGTCGCGCCACCTGACGAGTTGGGCATTATGGGAGTCCGACTGGCGTAACCACTGGAGTGATTGGTGGTCAGTGTTTATCGTGACTTGGGTCCCGGAAAGATAAGCCCTAAAATATTGGAAGGCCCAGATTATGCCGAGGCATTCTCGCTTGGTGGCGGCATAATTCTTTTCAGCCAGATTCAGAGTACGACTGGCGCATGCAATGATGTGTTCTCTGCCGGCCTGTACCTGGGCTAGGACGGCGCCTATCGTGGTAAGGGACACATTGGTGTAGAGGCGAAAAGGGAGGGCATAGTTGGGGAAGGCTATGATGGGGGCAGAGACGAGCTCGTCTTTTAGCTGTTGAAAAGCAGCTCGCCGGTCCTCGGTCCAGAGAAAAGGTTCCCCTTTCCGTGTCAAGTCATGAAGAGGCTTGGCAATCTGCACGAATCCCTTCACGAAGCGACGGTAATAGGACGTGAGTCCCAGGAAGGCGCGGATGCCGTGGACATCCTGCGGCGGGGGTATGTCCACTATGGCACGGAGCTTGTTGGGATCTGGGGAGATTCCTGCTTGGGAAATAGTACGTCCCAGGAATGAGATGGTTCTGGCGGCTAGGACACATTTAGAAGGATGTAGCTTGAGGCCTGCCTGGCGAATTCTAGTGAAAACTCGGCGGAGGCGCTGGAAGTGGTCGGCCCAGGTTTGGCTAAAAACAATGACATCGTCAAGATAAGCTAAACATATTTCCCAAGTGAGGCCGCTCAAAACAGATTCCATTAGCCTGGAGAAGGTGGCAGGGGCGTTGCAGAGACCGAATGGCAAAACATTAAATTCGTAATGTTTGCCATTACTGGTGGAAAAGGCCGTCTTGCCTCAATGGTCCGGATGGATGGGGACCTGCCATTATCCAGACTGGAGGTCGAGGGTAGAAAACCAAGAAGCCCCGTAGAGGGAGTCTAGGGAATCGTCAATGCGGGGGAGGGGGGTGGCATCTTTAATGGTGATGTCGTTCACGCAGCGGTAGTCGATGCAAAACCGCATCGTGCCGTCTTTCTTTTTTACTAGAACGACGGGGGAGGACCATGGGCTGCTGGAGGGGGAAACGGCACCTGCCTCTACCATTTCGTGCACCTGGCGGTCCTCTTCCTCTCTCTGTCGGAGGTTCTTATGTCGGGATGGTTGTTGTATAGGTGGGCCTGTCGTATGAATTTCATGCGACAGGTACGTGGTATGCCCTATATCTGCTGGTCCTGTCGCAAACAAATCCTAGAAATCCAGGAGGAGGCGGCGTAGGGTGTCTGACTGCTGGTCTGAGAGATGGTCGGGAATGGGGGGTAGAGGGGTAGGGAGGTGGGAGGAGGATGGGGCACAGGGCTCGGCTTCCTCCATCTTTCCGATGATAAGCCCTTTGGGGAGGGTGAGAGGGAACGGGGCGAGATTGGCGATGCGGATGGCGGTGTGGTGGGGTGGGAGGAAGGTGGGGGATACAAGGCAGGCAGAAAGGGCTCCGGAGGGGAGGAGGGGGGAGAACAAAATAGAAGGACCTGAGGGCCTGTTGAGGGGCACCCAAGCCTTGTGGTGGGAGGGGATGGTAACAACGACGGAGACGGTGGTGGGGAAAGAAGGAGCAGGGGTGGGGTGAAAGGGCACGGGAGGGGGAGGAGAGGGGGTGGGGGAAGGGGGGCACTGGAAGAAGGAAGGGGGCGAATCCTCCGGTTGGGGCTGCGGCGTACATGTGCAAACGGCCGGGGTGGAACGGGGTGGGGGGCAGAACTGAAGTTGTCGGTGGCGACAGTCGATTGTAGCTCTGAGTTTTTGGAGCAAGTCCAGTCCTAAATACCCGTCATAACTCCGGCAGGAGGAATAAGAAATGATGAATGGATGTTGGGTGGACACTGGCTGGTGGGTGTCGACCCATAGGGCCCGAGTCTCCCCATGGATGGGCAGGGGGCCATCCCCCGCGTCCACAAGGTGAGTGGTAGTAGGGCAGAGTGGGCCAAACAGCGATCTGTAGCGGGAGAAATAGTGGCTGTAAAGGCAGGACCTGGCCATTCCCGTATCGACTAGCAGTCTGGCCTTCACGCCGTTTATTTTTATCTTGTGGTATACTGGGGGGCGATACTTAGGGGTAATGGCCCCCGCCACCATGGGTTGGTGCGGGGGTGGGCCTAAAAATCCAGCTGTCTAGGGCTTTCATTCTCCTGTTCCTGCTCCGGTTCTCCTGAATGGGGCTCGTCCATGGGCATCAGCTCGTCCCCTGGGGCCTCGCCTTCTAAGGTGGACACTTTACGCAAACCCGGGGCTGTGATTCTGCAGCGAGCAGCTTTAAGCTGGTCCCGTATGTCATGAAAGGGGCAGCGGGAGTTGCAGGCTGTGAATTCCCACGGGTTGACAAGGATCAGGTTCGGGTTTTCCCGCGGGGCGGGGCGCCGACGGGAGGGGTGTGCCCTGGGTGGGCTAGGCACCAGGGTCGGGCTGGTGTGAGGCAGAGGTGGTCGTGGTGTGGTTGGAGGAGCCAGGGGTCGGGTGGGGAATTTCTTAACCACATTGATTTGCTGTGGAGAAGGGCAGGCGGTCAGGAGGCGCTGTATCAGCTGTATTTCTCTATCCATGTCTCCTGTTGGGTCATGGATAGTGAAATGTTGTTTAACAACACTCGGAAGCACTCTGAGCAGAGTGTTAAATGTATGCTGATCCCGGGTTTCTTCATCTGCCTCCGGGTAGGCAGCAGTAACCAGGCGTCTTGCCTGTATCAGGGTATTATCCAAATCCCCGTCGAATGAAAAACTATCCAACTGGGATAGAGCCACCACTTTCCCTAATGATGGGGTGATGGCTTGTACAGTGAACTTTGTAAAGTTCTGCCAGGTGAGCTCTGGGATGATTTTCGGTGCTATGTTCGCCGCCGCTTTACCCAATAGTGGTAGTGTGACTGCAATTTTCTGTTGGTCATTTTCAAAACCAACATCCAGTAAGGGTTTAATTATTGCCAGATATGTGTGTATATCATACTGGTCGGGGTCAAACTTGGGTAACTGAATGTGCGGTTTAGTTGCCATTTTGCCAAATATTTCTGACTACCTCTCTTTTACGCCCGGGTCAAGAACCACCGCTGGCCACCAGTGTAATGTTAGGTGTAAATAGGCTCGACTTCTCGTTCCTAAAACACCCAACGTCGAGCGGGGTCCTCTTTCGAGACCGGAGCTTAGTGCAATAAAGAGAGGCAGGACACAAAAACTTCAGGCATTTACCTTTACACGTATATTACCACAATCAGACACAGGACAAATCAGCAGATATTACAACATAATATATAGCAAGAAATAAAAACCTTATCTAGGATATGTGTATCTCGCAGGATACTAGGTTATCTGATATTAATGCCAACACAATTAAGCCTTGTGTATTCAGGGTACAGTGAATATAGGCGCGCGCGTGAGGCGCGGGGAGTGAGTCTCACAAGGGGGGGAGGAGGGTTTGGGTGCGGGGAGTGACTTGTGATGGCTAGGACGGAGTTATGGTAATACTGGAGAGAGGCAAGTATTAACAATGGGAATTACACGTTTTCCAATAGCAAAGGGACTTTGGTAATTGATTCTATTCCTGGTTTACACTTACACTAGGTACTGGGACGAGGGAGTGTCGTACAGGATTAACGGGTAGCGTGAGTGGGGGAATATCATTAACACTTCCTCGTATTATTTCTTTAGGGTTTACAGCAGTGGGGGTGTATTACCACGGAGGAATTTCCAGGCGGCACAGTCTTACTAATTGTATATAAGGGACGTCACTCATAAATATATTTCATCAGATCTTGGTTCATACACTCGTTCTTTATTCTCTCACTGTGATCTTACTGGCCCCGATATTCACTATATTAAGTCACTGCACGTTATTACACTAGGTTCGGCAAAGTCACACTTAACCTAAATCACTTGCACTGTTTCTGGGCATCATCACACATATTCATCGTGGGGGGGCAGGGGCGGGAACACGCCGTCGGCAATCCTGCCAGGCTAGGGGGCACCGCCAAGGGGAGGCGTGCCGAGAGGGCACGGGACGCCTCGTAGGGGTGTCCTCTTGCGTCCTGGGCTACCCGTGGCCTCCGGGCTGGGCTCAGGGGTGTGGCCCTCGGGACTGGGGCCAAATAGCTCCAGAAACCTCTGGTGTAAGTCTCGGCTGGAGGTGGGAGCCTTACGTCGTCATGGGGGCGTATGGAGATCATGCCCAGGCATCCTGGGGAGGATCGGGAGAGACTGCGGACTGCGGTCTCCAGCGTCTAGGTGCACCGACAGGAGAGGACTGCGGCACCGGTTTACACTGGGGCCCGTCAGGTGCGTCTGTTCCAGAGCCAGGCGTAGGGAGTGGAGGCCAGGGGAGGCTGTGAGGCCTGACCGGGCTGCTCTGGTACGGGAGGCCTGGGCTCTCGTCTCCTGCCGGGGTGACGTCTCGCTCCTTGCCTCCTTTCGTCCAAGGGGGCTGGCAATTGGCTGTGGCTGCCCAGGGGCAGGGCTCTCAGGTGTCTGGGCCCGGCAATCTGCCGTGGCCTGAGTGGGGGAGTCAGTGCACCTCTGTGCGCCTTCGGAGCGACAGTGGGCCGTCTCACGAAGGTGGGAGCGGCCGTGGGCTATCTCCTTCTGCAGGAGGGGGGAGCGACAATAGGCCGTCTCTACCAGGGCACCTTCGGAGCGACAATAGGCCATCTCACGAGGGCGGGAGCGACAATAGGCCATCTCTACCAGGGCACTTTCGGAGTGACAATAGGCCGTCTCATGAGGGCAGGAGTGACAATAGGCCGTCTCTACCAGGGCACTTTCGGAGCGACAATAGGCCGTCTCACGAGGGCAGGAGCGACAATAGGCCGTCTCTACCAGGGCACCTTCAGAGTGACAATAGGCCGTCTCACGAGGGCGGGAGCGACAATAGGCCGTCTCTACTAGGGCACCTTTGGAGCGACAATAGGCCATCTCACGAGGGTGGGAGCGACAGTAGGCTGTCTCCTGAGGGGCGCTGTCTGGAGTGTCTAGAACAACACCCCTAGCTGGCTCAACAATCCCACTCCGTGAAGGTAGTGTCCTTCTCCTACGACGGCGACGGCGTGGTGGCTGCGTGATATAGGGGCGCACGGCCCGGGCTGACATATGCCGTTGTTGCTGGGAGTTGCTCCGACTGGTGGTGGCCACCCCGTGGGGTCCGTGTGGGGGTGTCGGCACGTTCCCGGGCATACTGGGCTTTATCTCACTTGCCCCGTTGTTGGGGGCACTACGGTATTCCTCTGTTTCCATTTTGGGGGCACTACGGTATTCTTCTGTTTCCATTTCGGGGGCACTGCTCTGTAAGTAACGCATTTTACTACCTTTGAGAAAGCTTCTCCATATAATTGAGCTCAGCGATCTCTTCCCGTGTGAGAGGTGACTCAGAACACAATAACCGCTGGCAGCATTTTTTTTTTTTTTTTTTTTCATCCGCTTGGACTAGTTATGAAGTACTATGAAGATGTGAAATTATGGGCCAAGCAAGTGTAAAATGGGTATAGTTTTTATTTTTAGTACTAGCATATGCTGTTTCACTCATTTATTTTACTCTGTGTGCTTTAAATACCACTTCAGGAAGGTACCATCTAACTTACCAGATATCGGCTTGGTCGGATCAGGCTTCCCTCTAATTGAACCTGTATAGAGAGGGTTTGCTGTATTTGAAGCTGAAAGCCATAGGCTATTCACTGGCATGAAATATGAACATATATATTTTTTTCTCTCTGCTTATTTGATTTACTAAGCTTTTGTCAATAAATTAATAATGTTCTTTGTATTATATTTGCCCTCAGAGTATGGATAATTGGAATCACTGGGAGGTATTCAGCTCAGTTTGACATTTGCTTTAACAAATGATACTACATTTAGAGAGAGAGAGAGAAAAAAAAAAAGAATGCTGTCATGGAGTTACAATGTAATTGTGGTGCAGCAGGATAGAATATCTGTCTGTCTATTGCCAGACGCCATAATCTCTTTAGGGGTGCCCATTCGTCTCTGAGTTAGTTGTTTTACTGGGAAGGGCACCAACGCCCCACCAACCCACTTGCTGACATGTAGGAAACATGTATGGGTTGGTTGTATGGTTGCCACCGAGCACTGTAAATAGTTTCCTGGCTTACAGGAAGCCATTAGATTTGCCATTCAATGTAAAACCACCTGAAAAGGAAAGATGTGCAATAAAAAAAGACAGGAAAGATGAGAGAAATAGGAAGAGAAGAGGGCAGACAGAAAAAGACTGATGAAGGTGAAGGAAGAAGGAGGCAGCACTACATCAAGTGAGTGGATGATAGTTGCCACCACCTAAATGTAGCTTGGAATTTTGCTTAGTTGAAAACAAAGCCCTTGTCATCCAGCAGTTACTTTCATTGCAATTATTAAAAAAAATAAAATAATTTAGGTCATTTACAAAAACACAAAAAAGTTTGAAGACTAACATAAAGTGTTATTTGATTAACTCAGGATCTGTCTACGGCCTGACACATCTAAGTTCACCAAAGTCTTGGTCTCCACTTAGGGTGAACTTGATTTGCTCCCTTTCCTCACATACCTCATAAGCAGTTGTTGAACTGTTTACTTGATAAATTTGTGACAATTACTTTTTACTAATCACATACAGTACAATAATTATGTTCAGTGAGTAGCAGCGGCAGCAGTGAAATAAAATATGATAGGGAGTAAAACTGCATCTTGTGGAGCTTTACCTGACGGAACATCATAATATCCTAATCCTGTTTCCCACAAATACACTGGATGGGAAGAATCCAGAAATAGGAACTAGAGGTCACAACTGCACCTGGTAAAGTGGGACACTAATCCTACTCATCATACAATCCAAAATTCTTGGCTCCACTTCAAAGACCAAACACTATAGATGCAAGAATGCGTTGTACTGCTTGCCAAATAGAGGTCATTCTGTCATCTGTTTAGTTAAAAGAGGGGGTGCAACTCTTTTCATGTGCCTAATGAAGCACTTCATCCATCGATTTCTTATCTTCGTCGGCTTTTTTTTTTTTTTTTTTTTTTTTATCCGTTACATTCCATTTCCATATCCATTCACCTTACTTGCCTTCCAAGCTGCCTCCAAGATTCTTACTCACACATTTTGCCCTATTTACCACACTTTCCACATCCATTCTCTCACTGTGACCAAATCAGCTAAGCAGTTTCCTTCCTTTGATCAATACGAGGTCTGTTCAGAAAGTATGAAACCTCTCTCTCTCTCTCTCACACACCAATGAGTTGGAGGATAGGAGTGGGGTTTTGTGAAGCGCAATGCAGGACATTCATGTGCATGTGTGATTAATGCTAGCCACCACAACCACGAGTGATTTGTGGCCGTCAATCAGCCGGTGTTTATGGTCGTGCACGGGCATCGCTTTCCCATGTTCGTTATGATGACCGAAAAAGTCGAACAACGTTACTGCATTAAATTTTGTCAAAAATTATGTGATACCCAATTTGTAACTATCAGGAAGATCAGCAAGTTTGGAGGAATGAAGACATTGGAACAACGCAAATAAAAGAGTGGTATAATTGCTTAAAAAATGACTGAAAGTCGAGAGCGACCCACGTCCTGGGAGGCCAACAACAAGTAGGAGTGCTGAAAATGTGAAGAAAGTCGGCGATTTGGTCATGGGAAATCGTCGGTTGACTGTCAGACAAATTGATAATGAAACTGGATTCAGCGATGGATCAGCACACAAAATTTCAGCGGATGATTTGGGCATGCGAAGGGTTTGCCGCCAAGTTCATTCCAAAGCTCCTTTCATTTGAGCAACAAGCTTTGTGGGTGAACGTTGCTCAAGTCGTTGGAGCGTGCAAATCGCGATCCAGACTTTCTGATGACTACTGTCACTGGCAGTGAGACTTGAGGGTACGAGTATGACTCAGAGACCAAAGCAGTCATTCCAGTGGAAGCATGGAAGGGTCACCCCGGCCAAAAAAAAGCCTGACATGTCAACAGCAAGGTGAAATACATGTTGACAGTTTTTTCGACTATCATGGTGTTGTGCATCTTGAATACGCACTGTCAGCAAACATTACTACCTCGACGTTATCCGTCATCTTCATGACGCAGTGCGTGGAAGAGACCACAGACCTTTGGAAAGTGGGAAGTTGGAAGCAGCACCATGACAATGCCCCTGCCTGTCCTTCTCATCTGATTCAGGAAATTTTGGCCAAGCACAACATCCCGCTGGTTCAGCAGGCTTCCTACTCACAAGACATATGGCTCCGTGCGACCTTTGGTTATTCCTCAAGCTCAAAATTCCACTTAGGGGTTCCTAATTTGAAACAGGAGGTACTGAAAACCGACTTTGAAAAAAGTTTCAGGCAGTGGAAAGAACGCTGGGCTATGTTTGTCAGTCAAAAGGGGCCTCCTTTGAGGGGATTGGTGTCCTAGCTCAACAGGTTAGGTACTGTATTTTTTTTAGAGCATAAGGTCAGATACTTTCTGAACAGACCTCGTATTCTTCCTAATTCCACATCTTTCTTAAATCTTACTGAAATACCCACGCAACGTTGTGAACCCGATACCACCACCCCAGGGGAAGAGTATAAGGGGATGATACCCACCTCACAAGGAGATGACAGAGGCTGGCTTACTTGGCACACCATCCAGGCAAAAGCGACATATCTCTCCCATGACCCAAAGCCCCTCTTCCCCGCAGCCAGACCACCCAGCAGTGTACAGGAAAAGTACACTACTCTCCAGCGGAGGGAATGCTTGCCAGAATCAGGGTGGGACTTGCAGTGGCAAGACCCCAAGCAAACTCTTGGACGCTGAGTCCCCTGGATCGTGCTTCTATTTAACAGAGGACTCAGGAGGAGCCTCAAGGGTTGCTATCCCCCTACCCCAGTGGAAGGAGGGCACGCTCCGCTGGAGCTGTGGCATAAGCTGAGAGAGTTCGCCAGGCCTCTTCCTTCCAACGTCGCAGGGACAGGAGTCCCTACCCCGATGGAAGGAGGGCACGCTCCGCTGGAGCTGTGGCTTAAGCCGAGAGGGTACACCCGACTTCTTCCTCCCAGTGTCACCCAGGGCAGGCGTCTCAGGCCCTATGACAGGAATACAGACTCCGCCGGAGCCGTGGCTGTTGCCGGGAGAGCATGACGGGCACCTACTCCCAGCCGCCAGGGCCGGCAGTGTCCGGGAGAGTCTCCCCCGACTCCTTCCGCACCCCTGCCTCCTGTAGGAGCACAGGCAATGCCTAACGGAGGTAACGTTCCCCGGGCCTCCCCCGCTCACCCTGGACTGGAGTTCTGGTGGGGCCTCATGGGCCCGCCAAATAGGAGGGCCGGCCTTTGGCTGTCCTTCCTCCGCTAGTCCCCAAGCTCCTACAGAGGGAAACATTTCTTGTTCCACTCACCACTCCTGCGGCGGAGCGAGGCGCCCCTCTCCCCGTCTCTCTTCTCAAGAGGGTGGGATTTGCTTCACTACAGGCACCTCACCCGAGACCAGACCGAGTGAGACGTTCCCAAGGCCAGGTGTCTGGTCCTTGCAGCCCTGCCCTCCCCAGGTGCTGACGGACTCCTCCAGGACAAGAGGCCACAGTCCAGCCCTGACGGCCTCCTCCCACAGACAAGTCTGCAGTTCCTGGAGTCAGCGGGCCTCCCCAGATGCCCACTGCAGCAGCCTGATCTCCCCCGGAGCAGGTGGCCACAGTTCCTCCCTGACGGTCTCCCCTGCTGGATGTGACGGCAGCCCAGCCAGGGCACTGCCCTCCCCCCCGGCCGACCCTAGGCCAGGGCCTCCCCAGGTCCTCTCCCAGGACCTTGACAACGATGGGCCAATGCCGAGCAATGCATCTCCTGGCCCTCTTCGGCCCTAGCCGGAGAGCCCTGCCTCCTGCTGGGCCGTAGTGGCTAGGGAGTCACCCAACACACCACCCGCCCACTCCTCCAGGACTAGTGGTGACCTCACGGACCACCCGCCCACTCCTCCAGGACTAGCGGTGACCTCACGGACCACCCGCCCACTCCTCCAGGGCTAGTGGTGACCTCACGGACCACCCGCCCCTGTACTACTCACCGGGCGGCCCACCTCCCACACCCAGCCGCAATCTGGAACTCCCGGCATAGGCCCTCCTGCCCCGTGGGCCATGTCTTCCACTCCGCTGGACTCGTGAGTACTTGATCCTATGACTGTACACTTCCCCAGTGCTGTTGAACCAACCCCTGTGACTGCTTCCCTGTATTCGTGGTGCCTCTCCCCAGTGCCGTAACCCCCCCCTCTCTCCCCCCCTGGCATCTGCAGTGTTATCCCCCCCTTTTCCCACAGTGTGCCATAGTGGACTCCACTACCTGTGATCACGCGCACGGAGTGTTCAACACCTACCCACTGGTCGGTTCCCCGACAGTGACAACCCTCCCCGAGTGTCGCCTCCCCCCCGGACAACATATGTCAGTGTAACACTCCCCCACTGTGCTCTCCCTTCCCCCCCAAGCCCCCAGTCCCCATCCCCAAGTGAATAGACCCATCCTAGCACAACATCCCATTGGCCAAACGCAACATCCCGCTGGTTCAGCAGGCTCCCTACTCACAAGACATATGGCTCCGGTTATTCCTCAAGCTCAAAATTCCACTTAGGGGTTCCTGATTTGAGACAGGAGATACTGAAAACTGACTTTGAAAAAAGTTTCAGGCAGTGGAAAGAACGCTGGGCTATGTTTGTCAGTCAAAAGGGGCCTCCTTTGAGGGAATTATCCCCCTTTCCTTCCCCTTCGATCCAGAGCAGGACATTATATACTCTAGTCTTATGTAACACGTACATAGCCTAAGATTAGCTAAGGTATCGTCCATGTCACACGGATCCATTATACTAGCCAGGAATTCGTCTATGTCACACGGATACCTAGACTTAAGAGCTTGAATATATATTGCCGTCCATGTCACGCGGCTGTTGCATTGGGTATACTGAACTATACTGTCCGTGGGTGTTGAATATGATGTACTTGACATACTTGTGAAATATTGTCTGTGACATTGTGTGGACATAACCCTACATCAGGAAGGTGTAACTCTGTGTTCAGGTCAGACTTGCTGAACTAGGTGGAAAGTGATTGTTGTGAACATTACTTGAAGTCATTGTAAATTTCCCAGTTTTGCTCACAAAACTGTGTGTGTATTTGTCTTTTGCTAATTGTTATGCTAGGTGTTTAAGGATCAGCTTCCCGTCCCTTGAGCTCCTAGTGTGCTGGTGGGTTCTCTTTCTAGACCGGAGCTTAGACAAATAAGAGAGAGGCAGGACACAAAAACTCAAGGCAGCAACCCTACATGTGTATTGACTAATGCTTTATGTGGAACAGGTAGATGTCACAGCAACAGGAATCTGGGTAATTATAAGTCATATGCAAGTATCATGAACAGTAGTATCACACAGGATACTATTACAATTAATAGTTCAGGATAGCAGGTGAACGGCACAACGAACAGTGTTTGCAGTCTTTTGGGCAGGGGAATAGATCACTGTCACTTGGAGGGAAATACAAACTGTGCTTAGGCTGGGCAACTAATTCACAGGTCTTGCAGTGCAGAGGAATTACACTATGAGGGCCGAGTCTGTTGTTCACTGAAATCACTGCATTTTTATTAAATCTTCCTTCTTGCTCTCACTGTTTCACTGTCTGCCCAAATCGTAACTATCACACATTAATAGGCCTTGGACTTAGATGCCCTCGGATAATACACTGCCCAATATTCAAGTCACTGTTACACTGTCACTGCACTTTTCACTGTCACTGCACTTTTCACTGTCACTCACTGTCGGTGGGGAGGCAGCGTGGTTAATGGGGGGTGGCAAGAGGACTCACAGCCCAACTCCTGATAGGGGCTGAGTCCCGCCTGTGGCCTCTGTATCCAGCGGCCATGGGATCATTCATAGAGGCGTCCTCTCTCGTCTGGGGTTGTGGGCGGCTGCACTGTCTGGGCTTGGAGCTGGAGTGCAGCCCTCAGGGATGGGGCCGAACAACCTCCTGAAGTGCTCACTTAGGCGCCTGATGGAGGACGAGGGTCATCTGCGTCGGGGTGGGGAGAGGCCTCGCCCGGGGGTCCTGGGGGCAGCCTCGGGGGCCCAGTGGCTGCAGTCTCCTGCCATTGGGGATGCCGTCAGGAGTGAGCTGCGGCATCGGCCGTCATCAGAGTCCATCAGGTAGGGTCCCTCTGCAGCCAGCTGGGTGGAGAACAACCCTGGGGATAGCATAGGGCCTCTCCACGGGTCCTCGGGACTGGGAACCCTCCTTCTGGAGGTTGTCACGTTGCGAGGGTGTGGCAGAACCTAACGAAGGAGCGGCTTCTGGCCGTCTCCTGCTGTAGGGCCCGGCTGCTGGCTGTGGCCTTTTGGAGGCACGGCTTCCGGCCATCACTGAAGCCTGGCTACTGGCTGTGGCCCATGTGGGGGAGTGGCTACCAGCTGTCTCCTGAAGGATGGGTGAGCAGCTACTAGCCATCTCAGGGGCACCTTCAGAGCGGCTACCGGCCATCTCCTGACGAAGCTGGGAGCAGCTACCGGCCTTCTCCTGAGGAAGAGGTGAGCGGCTACTGGCCGTCTCAAGGGCACCTTCGGAGCGGCTACCGGCCATCTCCTGACGAAGGTGGGAGCAGCTACTGGCTGTCTCC
Organism: Coenobita brevimanus; assembly: GCF_032717465.1. Classification (NCBI taxonomy): domain Eukaryota; kingdom Metazoa; phylum Arthropoda; class Malacostraca; order Decapoda; family Coenobitidae; genus Coenobita; species Coenobita brevimanus. The sequence goes on from NC_136979.1 coordinate 35,965,263, forward strand.
AGAAAAAGGGGTGAGCAGCTACTGGCTGTCTCCAGAAAAAGGGGTGAGCTGCTACTGGCTGTCTCTAGGGCACCTTCAGAACGGCTGCCGGCCATCTCCTGACGAAGGCAGGAACGGCTACCGGCCGTCTCCTGAAGATGGGGTGAGCAGCTGCAGGCCATCTTGAAAAGGGCGCAGCTACCAGCCGTCACAGGGGTGCTGCCTGGAGCTATAGGAGTAGCTTCTCCCTGATCCTGTCGAGGGTCATTTCGCCTGCAAGGTAGTCTCCTTTTCTTGCTATGATGGCGGCGGATGAGTTCCAGGTCATAGAGGCGCGTGGTCCAGGCGGACTTATGTCCCTGTCGCCTGGGGTCAGGTCACGCTCTGTCTACCCCTCCGTAGGCTCCTCCCGGGGGTGTCGTGTTGCCCTCAGTCGCTATTCCCGGCATTTTACTAATATATAAGTGTGCCTTTTGACCTGTGGTGTTTGTGTTTTTCCTTCCTTGCTAATACTGACCCGGTCGGGAACAAAGAACCCAGGACCGCACCGTGTCTGGACCCGAGAAGTCGGGACTCGGAACACACTGCATAACACTTACTTTATATTTCGTATCCCCTCTAAACATTTAGCCCACTTACATTCCATAACCCATCCTTTCTACTGCTCTCAGTGTTGGTTTTTAAATGCGGTAGCATCGCTAGGAGGCCTGGTCAGTCAGTCACGCCTAAGGATTTTCACACAAGGTGGTTCACTCTAGCGAAGTCCCAGCTAGTGTTCCACTTTAGTTTTCTAAGGATTTTCAGACAATGTGGTTCGTGCCAGTGAAGCTCCATATATTGCTTAACATTAGCTCAACGGATTTTCACATGCAAGGTGCTCACTTTAGTGATGCCTCATATACAGAAGTGCTTAACTTTAGCCAAGGCCCATTTGGTCCTGCTTCAATTTAGTGCTTCAGTACTTGATACTCATGCCATTCAAGAGTCTTTAATACAAATGAAAGGTTGACGTAGGCACTAACACACCATCATGCAGTCTGTACGCAAACCTCTTTCTTACACCAAGGCTACCTCAGCACTAACTACTGTACTTCCATGGGTAACATTACTCTCCATCGCCTAACACCCATTTCTTTTTCAGTTCACTTCAGCACATCCCACTGAGAATCCCCTTTTCTCACATTAACCATTGTTTTATCAATAATTGCTTTCATATCTTGCAGTTCACAAACTCTCAAAACTCTGAACCTGTTTACCACCCACTCATCTATCCACCAGCCACCTATTCAGTATCATCACACATCCTTTCTCCACCCACGTATCCACAACCATTCTACCTAACCATCTTTCCATATAACCATCACCCATCGACCTAACTAGCCACCCACCTAGACACCATACCCACCCAACCTCCACCTGTGCCTGCCTGCTTGTCCACCACTCCCTCACCTATTCCCCACTTAGCCACCACCCGCTAATCTATGATCCATACCGGTTCAGGTATTAATAACTTTTTGGACAGTGGTGTGTTATATAAGAAATTCTCTCTCTCTCTCTCTCTCTCTCTCTCTCTCTCTCTCTCTCTCTCTCTCTCTCTCTCTCTCTCTCTCTCAAAACATCATCCAATTCTTAGTGCCTCATTTGTAGTGTAGGCGGACGGCACTAAACCTCTCAATGCAGACAGAGGAAGCTAATGACCGGTCACTCTTTCCTAAGTGGCATAATTTGGGCAAGTAACACCAATATCTCTTTCTTCCTTCTTCGGCTTGACTGGTTTTGTCCCACCGTAATGACGGGGAGTAACGATAGTATGATGGAGTATGGGTGGGTGTTTGGTCACAGAGTGAGAGAGAAAGAGACTGACGACATAGACGGAGACAGAGACAGACAGAGTTCCCCTCTTCTCCAAAGAGGTCATAATGAATCTCTGATAGATAACACACACACACACACACACACACACACACACATATATATATATATATATATATATATATATATATATATATATATATATATATATATATATATATATATATATATATTGCTGATAAAGTCGTCCTCTCTAATCAGCCAGTGTGATATCAAATAAATTTCAAAATGTTTTCTCGATGTCGCCACAAGTGGAGCATGGGCGCAGCCAGATGGGGGGCCAGGGGCCATGGCCCCTACCAATTCACAAAACGTAGTAAATATATATATATATATATATATATATATATATATATATATATATATATATATATATATATATATATATATAATACGATTAATGTCAATTAATCACCCATGTTGCTCAAATATTCTGGAACTTTTGCATGCCAAGTCGCCATTGCCTAAACAGTATCGTTACCCTTATATCTTGGTGGTTTTCTTTCAAAAACCAGCATTTATTTATTTTTTTTAAATTTTGAATATTGTATATGTTATTATCTGAATAATATCTCATATTACAGATTAGTAAATAATAACACATTCTGATAATTACTTTACTATTATGAGAGACCAACAAGACAAATTATTTTTATAATTTTATTCGAATGTTCGGCACGAGCATTGTTGATGATTAGTAGTTGCTACTTGATGTGCTGGCGCTGCATGAGAAGAAGACCTGATAAAGGACTAGGAGGTACATATATTTACTTTTCTTATGTCTCTGGTTTATCTGCCGTTACCATATACGGTCATTTATACAGTTTGTTCCCTGATTCTGGCTCCAAAGCAAGAATTTATCCAAGTCGGTGCTCAAGCTTGGTATTTCTCGGATCTCGTGTATGGGTGTTATCATTTACACAATAGACTGGACCAGTGTGTTAGGTTTAGATATTTTCTTGTCAGTCATGATTGTTAGTTATGCTTGACTGTCTACAGTTTATGGGGGGCCTTTGAAATGATTTTGGTCATTGATACATTTAAGGAATTTGATGGTCTAACCTCCATATCATTTGAAATTTGAATAGGCTAAATCTATCTGTCTATCTATTGTCTGACGCCTCAGTCTTGTAAGGGGTGGCCCCAAACAAATCGCCTCCATGACACCCTGTCCCCCGTCATCCGGCTGCGCTTTTCCCAACTCACACCCCCCTCTTTCATATACCTCTCCACTCCATCCCTCTATCTCAGGCTTGGTCTGCCCCTCTCCCTATTCCCATCCACTTCACTCACATACACCTTCCAGGTCAATCTTTCATTCTCCATCCTCTCCACATGGCCAAACCACCTTAGATTATTCCTCATAACCTTTTCAGTCACACCTACATTAACATCACAACGCTCTTTCACTTCCTCATTTGTCAGTCTGTCTCTCCATGTAACTCCACATGCTTCTCTCAGATAACTCATTCCATAGCTCTCACCCTAGACTTGTATCCTTCTTGCAGAAGTTGCAGGGTCCAATCTATACATCACAACACGATTATCAGATCTACGCAACATTTTCCCTTCCTAAACACATCCTGTTCTTCTCCAACCAATTCCTCTGTTGTTCCCTGACCCTTTTAATAAGTATCCTACCATATATCTTTCCTGAGGAGACATATACCTCTATGGTACCACATACTTCTCTTTCCTTCATACTTTTGTGTAAGGGTACAATTATTGCAGACTTCCAGTCCTCTGGAATCCTACCTTCCTCCCAAACTAATCTACACATTTTCCACATCCAGTCCACAACTAACTCTCCCCCTGTTGCTCAAGTAGTTCATCTGTTATCATGTCTTCTAAATACATGACGTGCCAGGACCATTCCCCCCCCCCTTTTTTTTTTTAAATAGAAATGTGGATATCTCCTTTGCTCACTTACCCAAGAGCTTCATTTCCTGTCTCTCCAAGTTATGCCTAGCATTTACTGTTTATTGTCTCCATTCCTCTGGGCATTCCTAAGCTTGCGTTATAGACATTTTGTTACACTTCAAATTTCAGATCCGTATATTAGTACAGGAACACATTGTAAACTTTTTACCAGTGTTCGGCACTACAGCGATAATACGATAATAGAAAATTATCGAAGTTATATATACATTTTTTTTTTCGTCGAACTACTGTGGCAGGTTAGTTTCTGATTAGTGATCATCTTATATATATTTGGGAAAAAAAAAAACTTTGGCAGCTTACAGTTGTTTAAAAAAAAAAAAATGAGATCAAGCGGTAATGTAGGTATATTGGGTAATCATACTGGTACAGTTACAGTGTACATATAAAAAAAAAAATCAAAATATATTGGTGCATTTCATGATGTAGCCTACAGCCGTGGACATTAATGCTGATATAGGCTATACATTATCGAAGCTGTCTCTACCTGGTGGGTTGAATATTTTTTTTCTTTCCGCAAAATTTGTTTGAATTAATATTCACGCCTGTAGCCTTGTATGGTATTTCTCATTTTATTTTGCCAATAAATCATCCAGTGATGCAAAGTTACCAGTGGAAATTTTTTTGCCCCCCCCCAATTCATTTTCCTGGCTACGCCCATGAAATGAAGGTAGATATAAAGAAAGGGAAGACTCTCTTGCTTAGGACTGTATTTCGCTTCATCTTGTGTTCTTTGTTACACATGTAGCCCCACGGTCATCTGAAACGTGCGCTTGGTGGATTGCGGCCTTAAGTTACCTTTTTGCTGCAGTTCATCCTCCTCCTTTCGGGGACATGGAGGGAGTTCAATATATATATATATATATATATATATATATATATATATATATATATATAAGTGGAGCATCGTATTCTATCAGTCTATGAAACCGACCCTCTCCAGCATCTTCCACTGCGGTAATTAAACTGTCAGATCGACTTCGTAGGTAGAAATAAGACTGCAGTAGGCTGTGCCTTTTTTCTTTTATTTCCTCGCCGACTTAATAGGAAAAACGAACGTCAAAAAAGGTCACAATAACGAGGTCTCTCTCTCTCTCTCTCTCTCTCTCTCTCGTGTGTGTGTGTGTGTGTGTGTGTGTGTGTGTGTGTGCTATAAATTTGAAGTACGAGTTTACTCTAGCTTCCATATTACAGTATATCACAGATATTCAATAATAATGACCGTTCAAACCCCATTTCCGCCCCAAACAAACGACCATATTGAGTGGAGACTTTTTTTTTTTGAGGGGGGGTGGAAGTGGGTGATAATCTGGCCCGTGCAAAGCCATACTGTGGCTGTGAATGTAACACTGCAAGGAGATTTGTTGTAAAAAATTGTTATAAAAAATTTATTTAAAAAGTGGAACAGGCGTGGACCAACAAATGGAACGTCTTTCTCAAAGGGTATAGGCTACAGACCGATTGTCAGCCACTGTTTATGACTCGTTTATGCTAGTTGGCTGCAGGCGTTTTTCTTTCTCTATTCCATTTTTCTCTTCAGTGCCGGATCTATAACCGTGGAAACGGGGGAACTTGATTCTTAGCGGAATTACCACACGTTTAAGAGTTAATGTTGGTTCGTGACCGATTTCCTCGAAACTTATTGACAAATAACTTTTAACTGAAATTATTATCTTATAGCATTCATGTAAGCTATTAATTGCATTTATTTTGGCAAATATCATTGTTCTTTTATTGTATGTAATCACTGACCTCCCGAAACTGGGGGTATGCGCACTCCCCCTTCCCCCCCTCCCCCCAAAAAAAAGCTTAGTCTTCACTTCTCTTGTTGCTCTCATTTCCTTCTAGTTCCGTTCCGAGCTCTTCCTCTTTTTCCAGTTTTCTCATTCCCCCCCCCCCCTCTCTCTCTCTCTCTCGTCGTCTTTTATCGTATTATATGTGGCTTCAGAGGCTTCGTAGCATCTCTTCCATATCGATTTATTTGCAGATTCACATTACCAATCTCTTGCAGTTTGTTTATATCGCCTTTATAGCGAGATGTTATCAGTAATATGCAGGAGGGTACCGAGATGTAATATGCAAAATAAATCGCATTGGAAGAGATGTTACAGAGTCTCCCAAAGTCAGAAAACGTCCCTCAGCCTCCTCTTCTTCGATATCTCATGCCTTCGTGTTTCTCTATTCCTCCAGTGTCGGAGTGGCGAGAGAGGAGGCTGGAAATGGCACAAGCTACCGACAACAAACATATCCACTCCGACGTCTCCTACCGCACCGAAAATCGTCCCACTACCTCTTCTCTCCATCCCGCCCCTCTCTCCAACGCCTCCGAGGTGACTAAGGAGTGGCTGGAAGCAGTGCTGGAGGGGTGGATGATAAGAACAAAGAGAGAGGAGAAAGAAGAGAGGAAAACAAGGAACAGGAGCGAGGAAGTAGTGTTGAAGGATTATACAACACAGTCACCCGACCACACCTCAGGTTACCTCAGCGATATCCTTTTCCTCTCTGTCAGGTAACGTGCTTTATTTTATTGCGGTGTGTCATCCTTATCCGGGTCTGAAACTGCCATCTCTCTGTCTTTAATGCTGAGCTGTAACAAGAGATTAACACTAGAATTATAAAATTATTCGTGAGGAAGTGCTATGGAAATGATTGTAGAAATGTATTTTTGTCATACTCTGCCATTTAGCTAATTGAATTAACAGCAAAAGGACGAAATATACGCCTAGTTAAGCTGAACGAACTCTTGTGGTTATTCCGTATTTGTTTGTGGATCTATATAATACCATCAGATATCAGGAAAACGTTGTCACATACTTAATGGATATACAGGACTAGGATATACGGTGTGCCAAAGCTGTTTAGCTGTACAATATTTTACACACTGCTTCATTATGTGGGTATAATTCTTCCATTTAACATCTTCAGTTCGGTGACATATTTTTATATTCGTGTCTTCATGCGATTTTATTCAATTTAGGGCAGATGTGTTATATAGAGGGGGTTAGGGAAGGCCGTCTGTAAGACCTCTACGGTACCTCAAGAAGTCTGTCCCAAGTTGAACAAAATCGTCTGGAAGTAATAAAGTGGAAAAGTACGTCACCGGACTGAAGGGGTTAAACATTTCACGAAACTTTGAAATTAAGACCCAGTTACGAGGTTAATACCTTGCTCACCTAGACATTTTTTAGGTTGACACTGGACGATTTTTTATTTATTTATTTTTTTTTTTTTGCCTAGGGAAAATTCTGGTTGTAAAGGTACAAATAATAATAATAATAATAATAATAATAATAGTAATTTTAGCTATTATGACCATATTTAGATACATTATTGTTACATTAGACGACATTTCTCTTTTGAGGGATCTTTTGGCAGTGTCAGTGTTAATGGTCGGCCGTAGAGAGAATGAAGAGCTGCACTTTTATGGGCGTGTGTACGTACAGTATATAATAAACAGCTAGGAGCTTAAGAGTCACCTACAGAGAGAATGTTGGTGCTGTCATCCTTGTTGCTAATACAGACACACACACACACACACACACACACACACACACACACACACACACACACACACACACACACACACACACACACACACACACACAGACGTCTAAGACACGGGACAGTACGAGCTTGACTCACACACACACACACACACACACACACACACACACACACACACACACACACACACACACACACACACACACACACACACACACACACACACACACACACACACACACACACACACACACACACACTTTTGGGGTCCTGAGTTCCTGTATGTTTATTATTCAAGCATAGCAATCAGCACAGAAGTATGTCAGAGTGAAGACCATCGTGCATTCTCTGAGGACTGTTGGCAACCTTTAATTTTCCCAAATATTTACCTCTTTCCAGATACAACCTTAATGACAATGAGAGGTTTCAGAGAGAACACCACCTCGCCCTCAAGTTTCTGCCTTTGGACCAGGTATACCATATTTACAGATTTTCTTGAACTAAAGTTGTGTTTAAAACAGATCGTGTGTACTTTGTCGTCACTCATAGTTACCAAACATTCTACAACCAAACTAGAGTGGTTATTGTCGTAAAAAAAAAAATGATAATAGCTAATTACTGTGCAGTCTTTTCTATACCTTGTCTTCACTCATACAGCGGATATTAAGTGAAAAACAAACATATATGATTTCATTTAACAATTAGCTGTAATGGAGGATTGTTTACCCTGTATATTGATTAACATCCATTATAACTGCTTCCCCAGCGCAAGCGAGGTCTCGTTCTAGAGGACAACGTGGCAACAAGAGAAATCGGTGCCTATGATTTTTTCGGATCCGATCTTCTTCGCGCCATATGCTCCAAGTATGAGATAGCCGTGCCTGTCCCTGGGGTGTTCTACGCAGGGTTAGCATCAGACACCATGACTCTTGTTCTGCAGGACTTGAAGGCTGAGGGATATACCGTTCTGAGTTCAAAGGAGGGGATCAGTTTAGAGAAGACGAAGAAGACATTAGAGGTCATTGCTGTTGTGCACGCCTTGGGACGAGTTTTTATAAAGGAACACGGGGAGGAGCAGTTATTGAAATATTGTGCTAAGGATGTGGATGATAGCTTCCTCGACAACTACACTAGTTCTGGCATTCGTAAAGTTGCATCTCTCTACAGTGACGACGAACCAATTGTAAAAAAGCTTCTCGGCCTCCTACCAGTGGCGGAACGATTGCGAAAAGTACCAGAAGCCACAAGTAAAGTCTACCAAAACACACTGATCCACGGAGACTACTGGGCTGGACAGGTCATGTTTAACAAGGAGAGAATAAAAATAGAAGTGGACATGGGAGTCATTACGGCAGACAGACAACGATTGCTAAGTCCCCCAGTAAAGATATTAGACTGGCAGTTCGCGCGATTCGGAAACGCTCTCACAGATGTTGTCTCCATTTTGCTGATGAGTTCGGAACCAGACGTCTACGAAAACCACTTAAATGAGGTCCTGGAGTCTTATTGGCACTCCTACTCGTCCACTCTGACCTCGTGTGGCCTTGACCTTAATGACGTGACCCCTGACCTGGTGGCAGAGAGCTTGGGTAAGGTGTGGCACCTGGGACTGATGCTAGTGCTGTCGAGCGTTGAGACTCATCTGGCCCACGGCAAGGTCACCGAGGAGAGGATTCGGCGCGTCATGGAGTTTATGGACAGTATGGAGGTTCTGGACAGAGTTAGCCGTGGGAGGTACGGTAATTAATGTACTATTGCTTGTTGTAGATAGATATAGATGAACTAATAGCCATTAACACTGTGTGTGTGTGTGTGTGTGTGTGTGTGTGTGTGTGTGTGTGTGTGTGTGTGGATGAATGGATAGGCAGATAGACAAAGACACATTTGCCAACGGAAAACCTCCTCAGATCTGAGGGTTAATAGCTTCCGGATAGTCAGTCTTTGTTTGCATGAAAAATTATGTACGCGACCTTTAGCGCATGTTATAATTGTCATGTTCCTCTTCCCTCACCTTCAGCTAAATGTCTAAAGAAATTCTAAGGCCTTCCCTGTGTGGAACTGTTGGTTTTTGATATGGTACTTAAGACTGTCATAACTCCAACATCACAAGGTTTCAGTAGCTTAGTACCAAGCTTCATGATATGACTGTACAGTTTATTGGTTAAACTGCATGTAACTTTTTATGCTTAGATCTACCAAGTTCCTTCACAGTAACGAAGTGTGTATTTTATGAACGATAATATGCTGGTTTGTAGCCACTGTAATTGGTTTTGTCAAGTTTCATCAAAGTAGCCTCTTCCTTATTATAGTGATATTAATATTTGTAGCCATTTTACAGTACATATTGACAATAATGTCTGTAGCTGTTGTACTTAGATGTGGTAAGCTCTATCACAGAAATGCATATTTTATTGATAATGTTACGTTGGTATTCAGTGAATTTAATTTTGCCAAGGTCATTTATAGCACTGCCTATGTATAGCCTTGTTTTACCCTCCACCTTACAAAGTCAGAGGAAGTTATTGTTGTCACTGGTGTCCGTCCGTATGTTGGGCGGCAGGGCGGCTGGCCAGGCGTAGGGATTTCGTTTCTCGAGCAAATCTCAGAAAGTATTAACTATAGTAGTCATGAAATTTCACATAGTAATGTGTCTTACTGTATTGTGAGCTGGCGCCTTTTGATAGGTAGAATCCTGTGTCTTAAGCTTTTTTTTTTTTTTTTAATACCTGTATTGAAAAAGTAAAAAGGCGTAGAGATTTCGTTTCCTTAGCAAAACTCAGAAAGAATTAATCATAGAGTCATGAAATATTCACATAGTTATGTGTCATAGTGAACTGGTGCCATTTGATAGGTAGAATGCTGTCGTGTAGTTTTTTTTTCTTTTTTTTTTTAAGAAAAAAAAAATCTGAGATTGCAATACTCCCTATGCAAGGAATCTGAAGTCAGATGGAAGGTTGCAACGACGATGATAGTGGTGTAGATGATGTGTGATGATGATGATGGTGGTGGTGGTAGTTGAGATGATGACTATGGCGATTATGATGATGATAATGTTGTTGTTGATGGTAATGACGGTGATGATGGTGATGGTGGTAGATGATGATAATAGTGGTGGTGATAGTTGAGACGATGATGATGATGATGGCAGTGGTAGTGTTCTTTGAGGTGATGGATGGTGGTGGTAGTCGAGATGATGATGTTGTTGATGGTGGTGGTATGGATGATGATGGTAGTGATGATGGCTTATTGAGATGTTGATGATGATGATGACGATAATAATGGTGGTGGTAGTTGAGATGATGATGATGATTATTATTTTCTCTGTCATCTTGTTAAGTTTTAATGTCACTGTTATACAGACGGAAGGGCGGGGGGGGGGGTTGGAGGGCCGTTATGCCCTTGGTTAGATGTGCAGGGAGGTGGGAGGTATGTGCTTGGTCAGATGGAGGGTTGCAACAGCAGTAGCGTTGTCTGTGTTATTGTGTTATAATTATCTAACCATTGTTTTTATTTCTGTCAAGCTTCGTCATAGGAGTGTCTACTTTATAGAAAATATTTCATGTAGCTCATGTGCTTCGTTCTGCTTTTTTTTTTTTTTTTTTTTTTTTTTTTTTTTTTAGTGTGTAAATATTATACATAAATTTGCCCTTCTGCCAAACTCCATCATAGTACCGGTACTACAAACTCGCTGCAGCCCGATGTCGTATTTTATATTTATGTGATGACGTGTTTTATATTTTTTGTTGCTAGTTCCTGGGTATTTTATTTAGACTGGGAGAACTTATTTGAACTGGTGAGAGTATAATATAGCCTTCAGCTTCTTCAGTACGAGAGATCTTACAAAAGTTGAATATGACAGTCTGGAGTTATCAAGAACAGCACAGAATGAACGTCATCACACAGGACGCTTACATTCGGCAGTACCAGCGAAAATCTAGTACACCCCAATCACTCGTCCTTTCCCAGACAAATCACCCTATAATCATCCTTCGACTGAATAAGACTGAATAACCGAGCTTCTTGAGTGTACTGTGTGTGTGTGTGTGTGTGTGTGTGTGTGTGTGTGTGTGTGTGTGTGTGTGTGTGCTGGGGTTACTTTCGTGAGAGTAATTGTGTGTGTGTGTGTGTGTGTGTGTCTGTTTTGTGTGTGTGTCCTGGGGTACCATCATGAGAGTAGTGTGTGTGTGTGTGTGTGTGTGTGTGTGTGTGTGTGTGTGTGTGTGTGTGTGTGTGTGCTGGGGTTACTTTCGTGAGAGTAATTGTGTGTGTGTGTGTGTGTGTGTGTCTGTTTTGTGTGTGTGTCCTGGGGTACCATCATGAGAGTAGTGTGTGTGTGTGTGTGTGTGTGTCCTGGGGTACCATCATGAGAGTAGTGTGTGTGTGTGTGTGTGTGTGTGTCCTGGGGTACCATCATGAGAGTAGTGTGTGTGTGTGTGTGTGTGTGTGTGTGTCCTGGGGTACCTTCATGAGAGTACTGTGTGTGTGTGTGTCCTAGGATTACCTTCATGATAGCACTGTGTTGGGGGGGGGGTGAGATGATAGACGCAGTACAGTGACCCACAACTATAGTATTCCTCCGCAACCACCAACGTGCACAATTTCTGTGATGGAATTCGTACTCTTCGCGTAATATAAGTCTTCCTGGGGACGTTTTGGGAACTGTCGACGAACCAGCGAACTGTCGTACCTCTACTCTGTTTCTGTACTCGTATTAAATTGCGATCATCATCATCATCGTTGTCGTTATCAGAACAAAGCTGTTAAAATTAGTAATAATCCTGCTTTTACATATAAACTACCTTCCCTTCAGGTAAGAAGGAATATTGCCTCCCTTGCATTATTTTGCAGATACTTTTATGGCAAATGCTCAGAAGTTGCATCCATTGTGCCACCTCTTCATGCCTTCCTCTCTGCTATACGGGCATCTGGTAGCCCTCATGGCTGGAATGTCACACTGCCATGTTGCAGGGCATCCGCCTATTAGAAATCTTTTATTACTCGAACTGCATCTCTTTGGAACTCACTTCCCCCGAGTTGTTTCCCCCCAGACTTCAACATGCAGCTATTCAGGTCCAACTGTCACAGGTTTTGTGTGAATGGAGGACACCAGTAATCTACTGTAGTGTATGGATTTTTTTTTTTTTTTTATTCAGATTTTTTTCCTTCCTCTGTTCTGTTTCTGAAAAATAAAAATAAAATAAAATTCTAATTCCTACATAAAAGATTGGATGAGGTAGGAATTGGGAGCAGAGAACAAAAGTCGCAGAACAGTTAGACAGTGGAATAAACCTCAGTCATGCACATTATCATTCAGACCTTCGTAACCTTGGCTTAACCTCATAAAGCCATCAGCATATATTCTTTGTACATATTTTCATCATCACGTTTAATCCTACGATTGTTAACATTTCTTGTGACAGAAGATTGTCTGGTGTTGGTTTATAATTCCTAGGAGCGTCCCTCACCCAGCAGAAAAGAAAAAAAAGAAAAGCTGCAAGAAACAGGATTACAAACCTTTCACTGTTAGGATTTCTCTCAGTTAAGTAGGATTTTGTATTTGAATAAAATACCCAAGTTCATCCACCGCAGCAATCTTTTTCTTTTTTTAATAACCTACCATGAAATTTTCAGGATGAAAAACAAGGAAATTGTCTTAGCTTCATTGACAGCATGAGAGGACACACTAAATTAACCCCTTCAGTGCGATGACGTGTATATATATATATATATATATATATATATATAGAGAGAGAGAGAGAGAGAGAGAGAGAGAGAGAGAGATAGAGATAGATAGATAGATAGATTAACTAACACCAGACGATTTTATTGCATTTAGGGAAGACTTCGTAGAGAAGAGGACAACTAGTAATCACTTTATTAACCCCTCTATTACTTCAGTGAGGTAACATGCTTTATTTTCACTACCACCTAAAGATTTTATTCAACTTACGGGAGACCTCTGGTAGTGAAGTGGTTCATATCTTCAAAATAAAAATAACTCTGTCCATCAACTATAGTCGGGTTTTCTCGTAATCGAACTGGAGCACTCCCACGACTTGAGTACTGCAATAAGCCGTGGTTGCATGAACTTCGATAAACTGTTGTGAGGCAGGAATAAATCTCAGTTATTAATCACGTGAGTCCTCTAGTCTGACTGCACCAGTCAGTCAAATTATGTGAAAAGGGTTTAGGGATCATTGTCTGGTTAAAGTAAATACACTATAGTCTCGCCAGAACCTCCCCATCCAACCCACTGCCCCCACCAACGAGCTAGACACACCCATTACTGAAGCATGCTAGAAACTTAATGGTGACATCATTGACGCTCAGGCTACTAGGACTGACCCTCGGCATTACAATCGTTTGATGTTAGCCGGAATTGAATAGTTTTGTTGTTCCAGTCATGAGAGGATTAATGTAAACAGTATTAACACTCCCAGGCTCCTTTAACCCCACGTGCTCTCCGGATCATCACCAGCCATCCCGCCTCCCCCACCTACGAGATAGATACACATCCATTACCGAGGCCTAACTATTGGGGTCTCAAGGGATGACCGCTGCCGATATTCTCTTCTTTGCCGTCTACCAAATTCTCTCTCTCTCTCTCTCTCTCTCTCTCTCTCTCTCTCTCTCTCTCTCTCTCTCTCTCTCTCTCTCATGTACAGAATTTAGGTTGCTTAACACTCGAGTATCACAGAAGTCTATCTATCTATCTATAGCCCGACGCCCTAATCCCGCAAAGGGTGGCCGCAGACAAAACGCCTCCAAGTCACTCTGTCACCCACCATTTGACTCCCCTCCCCCCAACTCACCCCCCCCCTCCCTCATATACCTCTCAACTCCATCCCTCCACCTAATCCTCGGTCTACCCCTCCCTCTCCCTCCCTCCACCTCACCTACATACACCCTCTTAGTCAGTCTTTCATTCTCCATTCTCTCCACATGTCCAAACCACCTCAGTGTATTTCTCCTAATCTTTTCAACCACATCCACATCTACCCCACAACGTTCCTTCACTTCTTAATTCGTCAACCTGTCCTTCCACGTCACTCCACATGCTCCTCTCAAGTAACTCATTTCCACTGCTCTCACTCTTGACTTGTTCCCCTCTTGCAAGGTCCACGCCTCGCTTCCATACGTCAGGGTAGGGATCACAATACCATCATGCAGTGACTTCTTAACTTCCATACTCACCTCCCTATTTCTCATCACTGCTTTCAGTGTACCAACAACCTTTCTTCCCTGCTGTACCCTTTCACGTACTTCATCCCCCAAAGTTCCATCCTTACTCATCACACTACCCAAGTACTTGAATGCACTCACATTCTCCATATCCTCACCATCCAACCTCACCGCACACTCTGTGACTTCATTCCTCTCAAACACCATAACTTTACTTTTGTTTACATTAACTTTCAGCTTCCTCCTCCTACACACTGTCCCAAATTCATTCACCAAACCTTGCAACTCTCATTCATCTTCACTCAACAATACTGTATCATCAGCAAACAGCAACACCTGAGCTTCCAAATCTCACCCTCATTCATTAGGGCTACCCCCACATCCACTGCCCTACCTTGCACCTCCTTTACAACCCCATCCATATATATATTAAACAGCCATGGAGACATCACACACCCCTGTTTCAGTCCCACATTGAGATCAAAGAACTCACTCAGCTCACCATCCACTCGCACCGTAGCCCTAGCTCCCTCGTACATACTCTTCACAGCACTCAACAATTTCCCCTCCACTCCATATATTCTTAATACCTTCCACATACTTTGGCTATCTATTCTGTCATAAGCTTTCTCCAAGTCCATGAAGGCAGCATACACTTTCCTTCCCTTCTCTAGATACTTCTCCACTAAACATCTTAGAACAAATATCTGATCTACACACCCTTTTAACTTCCTAAATCCCCCTTGTTCTTCTCCAACTAGCTCCTCTGTCATATGCCTAACCCTATCAATGAGTATTCTACCATATATTTTACCAGTCACACTAAGAAGGCAAATACCCCTATGGTTACCACATACTTCTCTCTCCCCTTTTCCTTTGTACAGAGGAACAATTATACCTGATTTCCAGTCCTCTGGAACCCTTCCCTCTTCCCAAGCCAATCTACACAACTTCCATATCCACTCCACAACAATCTCACCCCCATACCTAAGCATTTCACCACACACTCCATCAATTCCTGGGGCCTTTCCCAGCTTAATCTTCTTCATCGCTTCCACTACTTCCGACCTACTGATCTCTTCCTCCCTCCTCTCATCTCTTCTTCTCCCAGCCATTCCCCAACCACTTATACTCACACTGCTTTCACTCTCTACATTCAACAAATCCTCAAAGTGCTCCTTCCATCTCTTCAATTTTTCTCTCTTCTCCACCAACAATCTATTATTCCTATCTTTCACTCCCCTACTATTTCCTCTTTCACACTGCCTTACTTTCTTTACCTCCTTCCAAAACAATTTCTTACTCTCCCTCCATTTCACACTCAGATTCCTCCCAAACTCTTCATCCACTTTCTTCTTACTCTCCTTCACCAGTCTCTTAACCTCCCTTCTCCTGCTCACATATACCTCTCTCTTCTCTCTCTCAACTTCTCCCCTACCTCTACTCGCCAACCATTCACCATATGCCTTCTTCTTTTGTTCCACAGCTCGTTTCACCTCATCATTCCACCATGCTGTCCCTTGCACACCCTTGCATCTCCTCCTCGCTCCACAAACCGCCTCACACGCTGCGCTTATCTCTTCCGTGAATATCTTACATACGTCTTCCACCCCTTCCATCTGCTCTAGCTCATACCTTCCCAATCTTTCTTCCACTATGCTCTTATACTCTGTCCTTTTCTCACTATCTTGCAATTTCTCCACTCTTCTCACAGGAGCTGCTTCCTCCTGTCTTCCCCTTCGTCTCCTCAACCACTTTCTTTGCAGCTCTACCTTGGCCATCACTAAGTGATGGTCCGAGACTCCATTCCCCCACCCTCTCCACACTCTTGCATCCAACACTTGTCTTCTCATTCGCTCATCCACACACACGTAGTCTATCATTGCCTTTCGTTCAACAAGAAGTGTACAGAAGTGTACTAATGTATTCATTACGATAGGTTTCCCCAAAGCAGAATCCAGTCGTCTAGTGATCAGAATGAAAATGTACGTCGTCATAATGAAGGCCACCCCAAAGAGGAATAGTCTGCATTTATCAAGAAGGACATTTAAAAAGTCACTACGTTGAAGAAGTAAATGCAGATAGTTTCTAACCTCATCACTACGAGATTTTTTGTTTAAAAATGTTTGACCCTAAATGTATTAAATGTAAAGGAAGACGTGTGCGGGTTAATGGAAGAGAAACAAAGTAGAAAAGGGCAAGAAAGTAAGGAGGATAAAACACAGAAATAAGAACAATAAGAAATCGATTGGAGGGAAGGTAAAGCAAAAAAGAATTCCCTCTTGTAAGGGGTGGAAAGAATACCTCCCCAGTATCCCAGTTTATCGTAAGAGGCGACTAAAAGAGGCCTCTTTGTCTCCATTCTTCCTCTCCATACTGTCCTCTTCTTCTGTCTCACCTCTCCTTGATTTTTCCGTGTTTCTTCCAGCCTCATTTCCCTTCTACTCCCATCAGGTTAGACACTTGGTTTCATGACATGAATAGTTTAAGGACCTCCCATTGGCGTTGACCCTTCCTTCTTACTTGGGCTGTCTTTCAAGAAACTGACCGATCAAGCCACTTCATCGCCAAGACATTTCTTCGCCAGGCTACTTCATCAAGTCATTTCTTTGCCAAGCCACTTCATCACCAAACCACATTAACGCCATTAACCCACATCATCACCGAGTCACTTCATCGCCAAGCCACATCAGCACCAAAACCATTTCAGCGCCAACAACTTTCACGTCAAGACCACTTCAGGTCCAGCCTTAATGTCATATGGCGATATTATGGTATTGTCCAGTTCTTCATTATTCCATTCCTTTCATCGCCGAATAAAATAATATGGAGAAAACAAAGACACGGATTCAAGTCGTTGCATCGAAGGGATTAATCAGTAGAAACAGTTCTTATTCTCTTCTCTAGGAGATGCCTCACCAGTGCGAAATAAAAGCGTCTGGAAGTTGCAGAGAATAAAAGGTGAATATATGGGGAGCTCCCTCGCATGTAAAACAGTATCGACTTTTCCCTATTATTGGTTTTAAAACTTCCGGAAATGCTTAATTTGACGTTGTTAGAACCTCGTCAGTTATACTTGGAACCTAAACCCAACGGGACCTAAACTCACCGAAGAAACAAAATTCAGCCTTGACCATGTTATCTTTCGGTCTAAACCTTAGTCACTTTCTGCAGCAACTGGTCGTCATCCGTGTCATAAACTTTTCAGCATCTATGAGAGGGAGCAGTCGTAGACCTTGTCAGAATAAAACATTAAAAAAAAAAAATGCCATCGCACTGCAATCGATTAAACAGCGCATCCATACCCGATTGAACGTAATATGGGATGTACCGTTAGCGCGGGATTACCTGAGTGGGGTTGGCAGGTCGGCTTCCTCACACATAAAACTGGCCTCATCACACCTCTCACGACTCCTCTCACGACTCCAAAATACAACCTGCCACTCTTTGTGTCTTCCAGTATGTGACAGTTTTCATTGAGATTGTATAAGCTTCAATATATGATCACCTCTGGCCTTGCGTTAATGGAAAATATTGGTGGTCTATAAAAAGAAAAAAGTATCGCTGGTAACCTTGCACCCGAGGTAGGATGGCTGTGAAAACCTGTACGTGTACGGGAGTGTGGCCAGTCTTGGCTGGGGCTTGAGTTCATCAGCAGATGCCGTTGAGGTCAGGGCCCTGTGGAGTAGTAACGCTTGCGATCTGTTTTCTTAGTATCCATCGAGAGAATTAACGCTGAGAATTAATACTTATCACAATACCCGTCAGTATAATTATTCCCTTGAAAAATAGAAAGTTTTCACGTTATCCATCAAGGGAATTATTAAAATATTTAGTTTATTTAATTTACTGAAGCACAAAAACATGAAACAGGCGTAGATTCACAGGAGACATAGCCTAAAAAGTGATTTATCTGGCAAAATATCTGATAAAGTTACATCAAAGCAGGGAGGAAAGATGCTGATGTTGCAGTAGATTCAAAGTCGGTAATGCGTTCAGATCCGCTTCTCTGGTCAGTAAAATATGGAAATGAGCCCCAGAACCGATCCATAGACAACTCGATGGGTTCGCGGTGGTCCCAGTGGCGGGTGCTACTGGCGGCGTTGAGTATTTACTCCCTCCTCCTCATCACCACTGACTTCTTCGATCCACTCCAACCCAGACAGAATATCTTCAAACTGTCTAAGCTGGTGAGTTGATTTTTTTTGTTTGCAATTAGGGGACAGGAAGAGGTAATGGATCGATGATGAGGTCTGCGGAAAGTGATGTTTGTATCTAGGGGAGAGGAGGCTCTAGGAAAAGTGATTGAATCAGTATACCGTACGTGATATGATTGAATTATAATGTGATTGGATTCAGTACGGCCTTAGTGTGTCATCTTAGGATACATGAGAAAAGATATATAGGAGCTGTGTGTGTGTGTGTGTGTGTGTGTGTGTGTGTGTGTGTGAGAGAGAGAGAGAGTTCAAAAGTGACACAATTATACGAGTTTGGGATGTTGTGGGGGATCAGAGGGGAAGATGAATAAGTGAAGTATGCATTACACTTTGTGACTGGTAACGCGTGTGTGAGTACAATTGTTTTTGGAAATATGTGAAAAGGACTAATATTCGTGTACTGTATTTGATGAGGAATGATTATTAGAGGTGACATGTAAAACAAGTATGGTAGAAGAAATGTAGGAGTAAGATTTTGGTGTGTTGAATAAGAGGGGAAGATGAACAGGTAATGTGGGTGGTGGGGAGGAGCGGTGCACAGTGGAGGATATCGTACGTTCCATATGAAAGGACAATGGGTGTTTTGTGATTGTAGGACCTTGGTTTATTGTTGGATGATATTATGAGAGGAAAGATGAATGGGAAATAACAGGGCAAACTGTTGTACGTGGGTTTGTTGTAGGTGACATGTAGAAGAATTGTCATAGATATTTCGTGACTAGGACGTTTGATGTGTGGCGAGGGAATATTCTGTGCTGGGAAACTAAGTGAAAATAAGACTATTGGTGATTTGGGAACGGATTGTGATAGGTGACACGTGAAAAAAATATGAGTGATATGTAATAATGGGATGTTAGATGTGCCGTGGAAGGGTGTTATGTGAGGGAAAATGAATTAGTGATGTTAAGGAACTACTATACTAGTAGATTATTTTTGCAAGGGTTATAACATGTGACATACTCACGGAAATAACTATACCGATAGGTGTTTTGTGATTGTGAGTCGCTGGCATGCCGTGGGAGGATTTGTGAGATGGGAGGAGGAAAGCGGTGGTTAATGTGTTGAAGAACTGGCATAGCTAACATTTGTGAGAACTGACATTGAACAATAGATAGATATCAAGTGAAAAGACTCGGAGCTGACAGGTGGAGAGCTAGCATAGAAAGATGAGTGGCTGTCGAATACAAGGACCGTTGTAGCTGACTTATAAAAGAACTACAGAAAGATTAGTTCGTCATATGTAAAAGAACTTCATAGTTGACATGTAGAAGGACTGTCGTAAAAGATAAGTATCATGTGGGAGACTCAGCTTAGGAAAATAGGTAGGTGACACGGAAAAAACTATCATAGGTATAATTTAGTGCTTGTGATTGCATTCTTTCCAGTCTGCAAGTTGTAATTGTCTTTACTGATGTGTGATGCTTTCATATGACCTATCCTTACTTGACCCAAACAAACCAAACCTTTCCTAACTCACCATACCCTGACCTGACGTAACCTAACAACCTTACCTAAGTCCCTGACCTGACCTAAACTAATGACCTAACCTAATAACCTAAGCTGACTTGCTATAATCAAACCTATCGTAATATGTTGTAACGATTCGAATATATTGTCTTCATTATAAGAAAGTAGTTATTATTCAGAATGACAGTACGAATGCAGCGGAAACTGAACTTCCTATTAGGTTAATAACAGTGGTTGCGGTTGTAATTTATTAGGAATGTGAATAGAGAGCAGAAAGGAATAGTGTATCAGTGGAGGGGAGAAGAAATAGTAAAATTAGGGTGAGGGAAGCAATAGACAAGATACGAGGAAATGACGGCTAAGATGGGAAAAGGTATAATGAGGTCAGCGATGAGGAAGGGAGGGAGAGGCGTAAGGTGGGAAGGAAGAGCGGAAGTAGGTCAGCGATGGGAAAGAGAGAGTACGGTTTAAAAAAAGGAGGAGGGGGGGGGTAAGAGAGGTATTATAGTAGGTATGCTGGAAGGCAAGTTATGGGTACAAGGGATGGGGAGGGGTAGGGCGTGGGTAATTTATGGGAGGAAGATACTAGTGATCATCCACGGTAGGAATGCGGAGAAAAAAACTAATAATGATTATGAAGTGGCACTGCGTGGGTGCACTGGTAATCTCCAGACATTTCTCTCCCTACTCAATAACGGCCCCTCTACCACGACACACGACCCTCCTGCATCATCAGTCCACATTCTTATTGTACATAGTCACCTTCCAACCATGTCACATTCCTAAACTGTAGTCTTAAACTCCTACTTTATTACTCACCCTTGTTCTTGGCCTTCCTCTCATTCCTCTTCCAATCATTACATTCATTTACACTCTGTCAGTCTCTCACTCTCTAAGATTCACTCTTCACTTTGTTCTTGGATTTACTCTTCGCTTTCCAACCATGCATCTCTGTTATACCCTCTGCTAGTCTCTCTCTCTCCTGTTTCTGATTCTCCTCTCCATTTTTCAACCACCGTACTCTCACACACATTCATACAATCTCTCTTCGTCCTAACCAACCAGCTTTCATACACTATCAGCATCTCGCTCTCCTGGATTCCCTCTCCATCCTTCTGGAGTTTCTATTCTCCATTCAACCATCCAGTTCTCGTCTCTCTTAGTCTCTCACGCTCCTCCTAAATCATCTCCCACCTTGTTTTCGGTCTCTTTCTTCTCCTTCCAACCACCGCGCTGTCTTACATGCAATACTGTCATAAGCTTTCTTAGTCATCCTCACGCTTCCCATTCCCTTCCTGTGAGGTTTACGACCGGCAGTAAAATGTAAGCCACCCACCCTATAAAACTGAGATGCGAATATTCATAGAAGCATATTGCGTTAACTGAGCTCCACTACATTATGACTACGTTGGGAAGTTGATGTGTGCAGGCCATTAATGACTTTCAGTACGATGGCGATTTTTGTACCGTATTTGAGCGATCGCCTGATGAATTTTAAAGAGAGATCCCTCGTAGTGAAGGAGTAAGACGGTACTGCCGGACGATTTTAGGAGATTTGACGGCACCACGAAATGAATTTAGAAAATTAGATGATATCGCCATAGTATTTTACGAGATACCCCTTGTAAGGACGGAGTTGAAAACCTTTAACACTGTCGGTATGATTACTTATTTTATATTCTTGTTTCCGCCGAACAATTTTCTTCACCTTACAGGAGACCTCTATAAAAAAAAAAGTAGGACTCGCCTACGTTTGCGGCTGTGGTGTAGCCCGCACCTGTGTACAGTGTTGCCACGTTTTCTATACCGTTATCTCTCTCTCTCTCTCTCTCTCTCTCTCTCTCTCTCTCTCTCTCTCTCTCTCTCTCTCCTGGCGGGAAATGTGAGCCACCCTGAGTACTTTTGATTCTTTTATAAGTTATTTATAATTGTGCTTTCATTTGTTAGTTTGGTTTTGTTATATTTAGTGATGCCGACAATGCATTCAATGCATGCCCCTCTCCTGCCTCTCTCTCTCTCTCTCTCTCTCTCTCTCTCTCTCGCCGACTGGGTGTGGAAGTGTTGCCGCTCGCGAGTGAATAATTTTTTACTTCGGTATTGGCATATGCCTACTATTTTGTCCTACATATTAGCTTATGATTATAAATGTGATTATTCCTCGTCCTTAAAATTATGGTAAAAGCCAGTAAATGTGAGCATTTTTCCCTAGCAACACCTGTACAAGCTATGGTTGGGTATACGAAGGTACTTTACCGTAGGCCAGACTGGTAAGTGTTGCCACTCAGAAGAATTACATGAATTATTTCTTTTACTTTGGATATTGGCATATTTCTTCTTTTTTCAGGCTCATTATCTTATATCCATAACTGTGATATTATTACCCACCCTAAAACTACGCTAAAAACCATTAAAAGTGACTACAATTTCTTTTAGCAACACTGTACAATATGTATGCCATGTTTCTGTGTTACTGTATAAATATTTTATGCATAATAAGATTACTGTTGATTCATCCATCAAAATACACAAGTGTAAGTTTTATTCATCTGAATTTATCGAATTTGTGATGCCTTGTACATAAATAGCTTCCGTTTCACATCGCAAGTTGGGGAAACATGGCACCATTGTACACAGTTGCGAGCAACACCACAGCCGCAAACGTGCGCGAGTCCTACTATAGCAGTGAAGGGATTAAAAACAGAGATTATCGGTTTATCTCTCTACCTGTCTCTGTTGCCTGACGCCGCATCCTGTGAGGGGTGATCTCGACAAAAAGGACCTCCAGGTATTTTTTTTCCTACTCAGTAACAACCTCTTTTCCCACGCCACACCCACCACCCTCCCTTACAAACTCACATATTCCTAATGGCCCATGACTGACGTTATCTAACCGTAATACGAGTAGCCTTATGGGTGCATTATATAACTGAGGCCTGGAATCAAGCAATTATCAGGGTATTTGAATGAAAGCTGTAAGTAATGTTCAGAGTAGGCTAAATGGCAGAAAATCTTATTTAGATAATTAAAATTTGCGAAACAAGTGTTTACTATTCAGGTTATAAACATTTACAGGTATGCAAGGAAACTTTTGAGGAAGGTAACCTATTAGATTTACTTTACTGATGAGACTGATACACGTTAGCAAAGTAACACTGCATGAACAAAGACCGTAATAGTGATGCGTAAACTTGAAGGATGATCTTGTGAAGAGGAACAGTATTAGTAATATAAGTAATTATTGTTGGTTTAACGTGATCTCTTAGTGTACTAATGCAGAAGTGGATATGGAGAAGGGTAGTTCTCACTGGGTAGTCTGTCTTGCACAGTATGCCGGTCGACTTCAGTTCATGTTAAGCACACTTAGAGACGCATACCTCTGCCGACACCTGTACCAGACAATTCAGATCACCACCGAAATTTAATCAGTTCCTCCGTGGCCCTTGATCCATATATCCAGAAAATTTCATTGAAATCCAGCAATAATTTTTTGATATCGTGGAAAAAAACGACAACAACAACAACAACCGGGACTCGAACTCAGATCATTACCATGGCCCATGACCCACATATCCACAAAATTTCATTGCAGTCCACCAATAAATTTTCTGAAATATTTTGTGGTCAGACAAAGAAACAAACTGACAGACAAACAAGGATAAATACATAACCTCCTTCAGTTTTGTTGGCGGAGGTGCCGTAACGACTATAGAATCAAAGGATGGAAGTAGCTATGCGACAGTTCTTTCCTAGAAAATACATACATACATACGTACATACATGTACATACATACATACTGTACACACACACACACACACACACACACACACACACACACACACATATATATATATATATATATATATATATATATATATATATATATATATATGTATATATATATACCGTATATGATGCATATTTATTGATTTCCAGTTTAAATACATATATATGTTGGAACATTTCCTAAGCATACCGGCTACTTAACCCCTTAAGTAAAATTATTCTTGTTTGTTAAACAAAGACGCTTCGTAGCGAAGTTAAGAATAGGCTATGTATAATATGTTCTGAAAATCTGACAATTCCATTATCACTGACTACAGCTGAGGTTACCGTCACTTAACGACCTAATTTTTTTGTCCATTATGGTGGTGATTAACAACTATGAACTGGTCTGACTGGAGCAACAGGGGAGAGGGATGGAAGGGGCTGAGGTGTGTGGTTAGGAGGAATGTGTGTGTAGGGTGTGCAGAAGCGTCTGATGTGTGGCTTGGACGTATGTGTATGGGGTGGTGTGGAGGTGTTTGGTGTGCAGTATGGAAGTAGGTGTGTGGGGGGTGGTGTAGTGGTGTTTGGTGTGAGGTACGGAGGTAGGTGTGTGGGGGGGTGGTTTGTGGTCATGCTTGTGTGGCTTGGAAGTGTGTGTGTGTGTGTGT
Source organism: Coenobita brevimanus (assembly GCF_032717465.1). Taxonomy (NCBI): domain Eukaryota; kingdom Metazoa; phylum Arthropoda; class Malacostraca; order Decapoda; family Coenobitidae; genus Coenobita; species Coenobita brevimanus. Next base: position 35,989,856 of record NC_136979.1, read on the forward strand.
GTGTGTGTGTGTAAGATGGGGTGGAGGTGTTTGGTGTAGTTGGAATTTGGTGTGGAAGTGTGTTGGTGTATATTATTTATTATGGATGTGTTCAGTGGTATGTATGGTGTGTATATAAGTGTGTAGTTTTGAAGTATGGAGGAGCGTGTTGAGTGGTATTCGGGGTGACTGAGCAGAGAGAGCTTTCGGCATGTGGTGTGTGCGGTGCTGTGTACGTGTGCAGTGTTCAGATGTGCAGTAAATTTAACTCCTTGAAACCGATGACGTATTTTGTTGTTTTATTTTTGTCTCTACACGATTTGATTCAATTTAGGAGACATTTTTCGATCATGGAGTTAGTACCCCTTTCGATGTGAGTTCCTTCCCAAGTTGAGTAAAATTTGTCCGGTGGTAGCATGAACAAACTAAAAATACGTTGCTGGACTGAAGAGGTTAAGAGAATCATGAAGGGAGGGGAGTTATGGAGGGACTGAGGGTGATAGAGGCATGGAGGGGGGGGGGTAAAGGAGGAGGGAGATGGGAGGCGAAACAAACAAGAATGAAAAAAAAAAAGAAAGAGGAAAAACCTAAACAAATCTGTACAGTCCGACTTCTGCCAGAAAAGAAAGAAAAACTGGTTTGACGGCAGGTTAATGACAGGTCGTTTTGAAAGAGTTTGGCGGTTAGAATGTGTGTGTGTGTGTGTGTGTGTGTGTGTGTGTGTGTGTGTGTGTGTTTGTGTGTGTGTGTCAGCCGAACAAACTCGTCTGGTGTTAGCATGAGTAAAACATATACATTCAAAGCAACGAAATGGTTTATCAACATGACATTAATCGCTTCAATCCGGTGACTTTTTGTAGTTTATTCTCGCTACTATATTCGTTTCACCTTACCGTGGCCCAGATTATTGTCCTTTTGCAGGTTATTTCACATAGCTCAGTGGCAGAATAAGAAAATATTGTGGCTCTGCGTCCTTTCACGGCATTTCTTCATGACCTGCATCACATTTTAACTTAAATCTCTTGTTACAGCTCAGTACACAAGATGAAGACATGGCAGTTTTAGGCCATGTTAGAGTAAAACGGGTATACAGGTCGATTTTATTCAGCCTGGGAGAACCCCTTAGTAGTGAAGGGTTTAATATAATCCATATTGAACCCATCCAGAGTGAAGTCTATTCGAAACTAAATAAAACTGTCCGGTGAGAACAAGAATATAATCAAAAGTCACCGTATTGAAGGAGTTAATTTTCTAGCTCATGCATGAACATATGACCCAGTTTGTGTTGTGTGAACGCCCTTGTTATGCTGAGGAGGTGAAACGGAAGGCGGGAGGGAAGGAGGAAAGTTGGATGTGAGGAAAGTAGAGGAGGGAGAGGGAAGAAGGAAGAGAGAAAGAGGGAGAGGGAGACCAGGAAGGGAGGGTGGGAGGGAAAGAAAGGAAATGGAAGGAGGGAGCGAAAGAAAGGAGGGAGGAAGGAAGAGAAATAGGAAGTAGAGAGGAAAAGAGGGAGTGAGGGTGGAAATGAAAATGAAGAACATGAATTTCAGGATGGGAGAACAAAAGGACAAGACGAAAAGGAAAGGAGGGAAAAAAACGAGGGAGAAATAGAAGTAAAAATCACTAATTAGCCTACACTTAGCTTTGCAGTTTTATAGAATGTTAATAACTTTCTCTTATACGTATACTAAATCTTTTCGTTAATTACAGCAAAATTGCGGTATCAGTCATATCAGAATTGGGACTGCACTCCTAGACTTGTGTTTGCCGGCATCTTCTGGATTATAGAGCGTCAGTTCGGTCTTAGGGCTGTGATGGAAGTGGCACAGGAAGTTTGTAGCACCTCTTCCTTAGCGATTTATTTCACATGCAGCACTGTAATATTCCTCATGCTACTTATGCCGCGTTAATATCGACATCCTGTAGTTTGAGCGAATAACTTAAGAGAATACTGTGGTGTAATATTCACCGTAGATCTCAAAAGAAGTGTTACGAAATCCCCAGTCTCGTCGAATGACCCTGAATATTTCTTGGGTGTTGATCACATGTTATCTAACGCATGGAATTTTTTACGGTCATCTTTTCTTTGTTTTATTAGTTGATGAACAGACGTATGATATGCTTCAGCTTATTGGCAGGTTTATGCTGATGAGACAGGTCTTTCGGTATGAAACCGGACGGGTGCCTGAAACGGAAAGCCCTAGCCACTTCTCTCCGTAACAAAGGCATGTAAAAAACAGGTTCTGTGTCAGTCTGCAAGTGTGAGCGCGCAGGTTAACTCATTCACTGGTAGGTCTGGTCTCCGCTGAATAATCGTTCAGTGTTGACGTCAAAGGAATACCTAAATGCCTCCATTCCCCGATTAAAATTGCCTAACGGTGTTAAGTATAAACTAGCAAAGTCGACTGCAGCAGCTGTAAGGGTTATGGTAAGTTACAGTCATCATTTAGACTCTGATGACTGAAAATTTTAATACCGTAAAACTCTGTGTGAACGATGCAAAATGATACTGCAAAAAACAAACAGATAGAAAGGCTAACACTTCATGTGTAAGAAAATTTCGCCCACATTTTCTTGCAGCACGGGGTCGAGTTTAGATCGCTTTTCTACAACAGGTACCTTAAAAAAAAAAAAAAATAAAAAAAAAAATAACTTCGCCCGCATTTCCTTGCTACAGAAGGTCGAAATCTGAATGCAGTGCAACTATAAAACCTTAAGTAATTTCGCTCCTATTTCCCTGCCACTTAAGGGTGAGTATTGATTGCATATCCCTGGTAGCAATTTTTTTTCCCCTTTTTTTTTTTAAGGCTTTACGGCCGAGTGGTGTTTAGGTCATCCCTTCATATGTGATGACGAATGAGGCGGGAACTGGTTGCTGGATGAAGTGGCGTTTACTGATTTATTTCTTCTTCTTCTTTTGTGTGTGTGTGTGTGTGTGTGTGTGTGTGTGTGTGCGCGCGCCTCAAGATAGAGCGGCTTCGGATGATGTAGCTGTACAGTATATAGTTGGGAACAGTTGGCGTTATAGTGAGACATGATTAACTTTGGAAAATGACAAAAAATAAAGAAATAAACATCAACTCTTTTATTCTTACGCAGTGTCTTCCCAGATCTTACCACTGCATTTCGGTCTGACTGATTACAGTCGAAATGCCCACTTACTTGATGTCCAGGGTGGTTATCTCGTCGGCTGAGGAGTCGTGTATTAAGTGGGTTTGAATGTAACATTGTGGTGGTGTTGGGGGGAGGGGGACTGGTAGGAGGGGAGGGGCAGAGAAGATTGTGTGGAGGAAAAGTGAACTTGTGACGAGAAAACCAGACATGAGTTCCCTCTGGATGACCTCTTTACTCCGTTCACTTTAATTAGGCGTAAAATGGATATCTCTCAACCTTAAATGCTGAGCTATAACCAAGATATTAATAACACTAGACTGTGCTGCTAGTCACGAAGAAGTGCTTTGGAAAGGATATATGACCATCTTATTTGGACACTGAGCTATAGAAAACAGGAGGCATAAAGACGAAAATCTCCGCCAGGTTAAGGTGACGTAATTTCTCTCTCATATTCTACCTACAGGTGATTTAATTAAGCTTAGGAGAGACTGCTCAGCTATTCTCCTTTCTCTCCTCTTCCTTCTCTTTGTTCCCTTTTCCTCCACGTCTTCTTTCCTGTTGCTATCCTCCTTGTTCCTCTCCTCCTCCTCCTCCTCCTCCGCCGCCACCACCACCACCACCACCACCACCGCCACCGCCTTCACCACTGCCACCACCATCGTTCCCGTCTTCCTTCCTCCCCTCACACTCTCACCTTTCCCTTCTCCTCCTCCTCCTCCTCTTCCTCTTTCTCTTTGTTTTCTTCTTCATCCTTCATATTCTTTCTCCTCTTCCCTTCCCTCCTCCTCCTCCTCATAATCGTCTTCCACCTACCAACAAAAACTTCCCTCACCAGCCGGTCATTATTACTAGTCCAGCCATATTACACACACACACACACACACACACACACACACACACACACACACACACACACTAACATAACGAGAACGTGGGAATTGCTGACTCCTTGTGTAGACGTGCTTTCCTCTTCATTTCAGTGATTGTTTATTTTCACTAATTCTTACTGCCAGGAGACTATGTAATTCCGCACAGGGGAGCCTTTCCTTATGATAGAGATGAAAACATACCTCCATCCATTCTTTCAGCATTATAACACATTCTTTTCCTTTATTCTTGCCACAGCCAGACGCTATAACCCACCCTTGGTTGTGAAGGCCTGTATTAGAGTGATTTGCGTCTTGTCTCCAATAGGCTTCCCACAGCTAATTGAGGTCGCCTGGTGTCACCCGGCATTAATCCTGAATGGATTCTTGATCTAGGAAAATATGAATACCGCCACTAAAAGAATCTCTCTCTCTCTCTCTCTCTCTCTCTCTCTCTCTCTCTCTCTCTCTCTCTCTCTCTCTCTCTCTCTCTCATAGTTCCTGGAATCTTAGTATGATTTTATTTAGTTAAGGGGAGTCTTTGAAGTGGAGGGATTTGACACATCCTTCATAATTCTTTTCACTAATGGATGTCCTTCGTAAGTTGAGTACAATCGTCTGTTGGCAACAAAAACTAAGCAAAAATAACACTCTTGACCTGAAGAGTTCATTGTCAATGTTCAGTTCAAGGTGGTCTTGTACTGGTGCAGAGGCCTGAGGCACCACTCTGGGTTAGGATTGTCTGGATTACGCATCGGTTCGAGGTCCCAAGAATGTGTCGGATTCTCTTTCCATTTTATAGAAGATAGATAGATAGATAGATAGAGATAAATATACGGTATATATATATATATATATATATATATATATATATATATATATATATATATATATATATATATATAAAGACATCAAGAACGTAGACTATATAGTCACGTGTGATATATAGCATAAAGCTATTGGTGAGGATGGCAGAAAAGTGAACATGTTACCTCGCCCTTCCCACCACCATCACCCCTCGGCGAAACTGTTCATGGTGCTCAGTGTTGAGGTTCATCACCACTCCCACCCACACGATCCTTGCTTCACCCCACCCAGGCCACCGCCCCCAGACCATCGACCTGTCAGCCCTCCCTCCCTCCCTGTCGTGATGTTTGAACCTTGTCGGTTTCAGCATCATTAGTGCAGACATTTTGTACTTTGCCTTTGCTATCACCATAAAGTTAATCAGATTAGGAGACATCCCTCGTAGTAGAGGGAGAGATGAAGGGTGTATCTATCTCCTCTAGTGCATTGAATCTTTCCAAAACCAAAGGATGAGATGGGGGGTAGAGTGGGGAGACATGAGGGAGGGGGTGCGAGTTGGAGGAAGGGCAGCCAAATGGCAAAGAACAGTGACGTGGAGGTGATGTTTGTGGCGACCCCGTACGGGATTAAGGCGTCTGACAATAGATTAGAAAAATCAGCCAAATGGCAAAGAACAGTGACGTGGAGGTGATGTTTGTGGCGACCCCGTACGGGATTAAGGCGTCTGACAATAGATTAGAAAAATAGATAGATAGACTTTAGAGGGGAAGAATAATATAGATAAAGTCGTCACCATACGGAAGGAGTGGAGATGTAAAATACAAGCAAAACCCCTAAGGAAGAACTTGAGAGAGTGTACTAACCCCGCGAGATTACGACCCCATTCCTGGAAGCCGAGACTACGTACTTGCCTAACCTCTGGCCTAAATCTAACTCAGGTCTGAAACTGTGGGCCTTGGATCTAGTACATCATCACGACTTTGGTTCTGCCTTGGAATCAGAGTTATGCCGTGTTTTTTATACCCATAATAGAACTCGTTGAGAAAAAAATAAATATCTTGACCTCTGCAATAAGGTAATTTCGTTTCATAGCTAATTTGTGCTGCCTCCAGACGAATTTATGTGACTTCAGAGCTTCAGAAAGACCTTGCTGTGAAGGACCTAGTAAATTCTGTACCTAACGTTTTCCGTAACTGTGTAGGACCGTATGTTAGTAGCAAGAATAACATTTAAAAATACGTCATTGTGGTGAAGAGGTTAAACCAACTTGTATTTTTTTTTTTTTTTCATTAATTCCAGCAGTGTCAAAGCCTCGCCAGGAAATGATTGACAGTTTTAGCGCTATTTATGTTATTTATGTTGTGTAATGTACGTCTTCAAATGCACTAACAGGAAGTTCGTGTTATAGTTAAAACGGTCGCCTCTTCTCGCCTGCCTGCTGTTGGTTCAGCTAAAGCACAACAAAGAATGCACGCACGCACGCGCTTACTCACTCACTCACACACACACACACACACACACACACACACACACACACACACACACACACACACACACACACACACACACACACACACACACACACACACACACACACACACACACACACACACACACACACACACACACACACACACACATGTCAGCGTAAACTATAGGCCATCTCCTCCTGAGCATATTATGCCCTCTAGCACCTCTTCCTTCCATGTTGATATCTGCATATGTTACATTAATATTAATGTGACTGGCTTTATTACAGTTATGGCGAAATAAAACAGATGTAAATAGGATATGAAAGAATACTAAGGACTGCTGTGCAAACTATATCAATGTGGAAGTTGTGCTTGGCTATCTCTTAAGTCAACGAGAATACGGCCTTACAGGCATCCCGTAAGATTGTGCTCTGTTTACCCTAACTTGGTCTAAAAATACCAACTCTTCATCTGAATGCTGAGTTGAAGCATGGGATAAACACTAAAGTATGATGCTGGTCGAGAAGAAGTGCTGTGGAAAGGATGTAGGGAGAGGTGTATTGTCACCGAGCTACAAGAAGTAAGCTGCAAAGGACGAAGATCTGGTGTCAGATTAAAGTAAAAGAACTAGTCCCCTAAGCCGTAACTCTGTCTTATTCTGTCACTGAGCAAAGAGAAATGAGCCGCAAAAGGACGCAATTAAGGGCCACGTTAAGGTGAATGAATTACAGCCCAAAGCCTTAGCACTGTCTTTTTATCCTGTCACTGAGGTAGCCTACAAGAAACAAGCTGCAAAAAGACGAAAATCATGGCCAGATTAAGGTGAAAGAAACATTCCTCAAAACTTATTCGTGGATCGGAACAGGCGCACGAAATCCACCCCCCCCTCCCCCTCAGAGATGCGTGACCTGCACACCACAGCAAAACTCACCCAACAGGTATAATAGATGTGATAATACATCCAGCCATGTTCTTATTATTTGATCATTGGTCTTGACAGGTTTCTTGGTTTCTGCCCTTCCGCGTTCAGAGTCCGTATTTTTTTCGTACAATTTTTGTTTTTATCGTACCATTCTCTCTCTGTTTCGTTGTATTTGGGTTCTTTCTTCAGAATTCTTCGTTTTGTATTCGTTCACTGTGTGTGTGTGTGTGTGTGTGTGTGTGTGTGTGTGTGTGTGTGTGTGTGTGTGTGTGTGTGTGTGTGCGTGCGTGCGTGCGTGTGTGCGCGCGCGCATTTCCCCTTGGTTTCTCCTTTCTTGCTTAATATCTTTCACGACTATCTGTTTTCCTTTGTTTTTTTTTTTCCCTTACATCGCTCTTAGTATGAAAAATGTTGCTTGGTTTCTACATGGCGTTTCGCGTGAACATACCTCTTCCCTCTTCCACTCCCTTTCCTGCAATTTTATTTATATTACGCCTATCTTGTTGGTTTATTGCTGGGTATTTTTCCTTCATTTTCTTTCCTTCTGCCACTTTTTTTTTTCTATTTCGTTCTTTCTTGGTTGTTTCTCTTCCACGTTTGCAGTTTTCATCAGTTTCCTTTAAAACCATTTTCTGTTATACTCTTTTAATTGGTTTATTTCTCGGTATGCTTTCTTAATTTTCTCTCCTGCTGTTTTTTCTTTCTGATTTTGTTGTCATATTGATAGATCAGTTGCGTTCGTTCCTTCCACTTCCACATTCCTTCTCCGCCTCCTTACCAACAGTTTAGGACTTTAGGTTCTACTATACTCTTCTCGACCGCAATTTCCTCTCATCTCACATCGGCCTTCCACAGTTCTTTGTTTTACTCTAATTTTTTCAGTCCTCATACTATCCTTCTGCCATCATCTTCCTTTCTTCGCATCTTTCACCATTACGTGCTCTCTTATTTTTTCCATATTCTGATTTTGCCCTCTGTTTTGTTTGATTTTCTGGCATCTCTCCCAAGTTCACTTTTTTTTTTTTTTTTTTTGCGCCTTCTCCAACTATTGTTCCTCTGTATAGTGTTCTCACTCGTTATATCTTCGTATTCCTCCTTTTTTTTCGTCACTCCACTTCACTTCATTACCATCTGCCGTATTTACCTTTTAGGATCTCCATTCTTCCTTCTAGTCGTTCATTTCCTTTACGTTTCTTTTCCTTTTCTTTTTCCTACAGCCAGACGAACATACTTTATCCCTCCATGCACACAATCATTACTCTTCAACGTGTTTGGCAGTATTTTCCTTCTTGTATCCACTCTATTCATCGTACCTTTACATCCTCTTTCTTTTGTTTCGTCTCTGTACGATTTTTTATTTTCTTTTAAGCGATATTTCTTACTTCGTCACCAGTTTTTATAGGTTTCTCCCCCCCCTCCGCCCTTTCCACATCGACATTTCTTTTTCCTTTTCCGTTTTCTCTTCAGCGATTTTCTTCTCTTGTACTCCTTTCTTTCACCACTTTTTCTGTGCTAATTCCGTTATATCCTGGTCTTCATATTTCCGTTGTCTCCTCTTGCACCGTATCTCTTAAACTTTTCTTTCTTTTAACTTTCTCTTCTCTCTCCATCTTCTTCCTTTCCTTGTTGAGCGAATTCTCCCCTCCCCCTCGTCAGTCACTGAACCTTTTCCCGTGTGTGTGTGCGTGCGTGTGTGTGTGTGTGTGTGTGTGTGTGTGTGTGTGTGTGTGTGTGCTTATGTAATGCAACGACCTAGGGTACATATTCTTGGCGGGTCGGCAGTCTAGTTTCTTCTCAGGGTATATCAAAGGCATCATCATAGTGCTGCCGCTCTTATCTCACCAGCAACGGGACGATCCATTGTACTCTACCTCTTATCTCTTTATCAGTCACTCCCACCATTATTTAATGCAAAGGGAGAGACAGGAAAGTACAGAGTAGAGAAGGAGATAGTCCTTAATAATGGTAATAGTTGGCGAAGATGATGTAACGGTACTGCGGAATAAGTATAATGTATTTAATATTAGGTAGAATGATAACTACTTGATGACGGACTAAAATACTCGTATGTCTCTAAGAAAAAAAAAAAGTTTGGGAGATGATTACTTCGCGGTAATTTGAAATCCCCTTGTTCTTTGTACTGGTGATTTGGGCTGCTATCTATCTATCTGTGTATCTGTCTAACACACACACACACACACACACACACACACACACACACACACGGGTGGGGGGAGGGAGGGAGAGAGAAAGAGAGAGAAGTGGTGTTACACAAGCGACGTAACGGAGAACGGGGATCGTAATGTTTATGTGTGTTAGATGACTACTTGCTGGTGCATACAAATTACTGTGCAGAAGTAGGGGAGAAAGAGAGAGTCGAATGCAAGCTAGGCCTCTGCTATGCAAGATAAAAAGTAGATAAAAAAGGTCTATAACAGCGGAAGGGACAGGGCAAGGGAGAGGTTGACCTAACAGTTCAGAAAACCCATGATTACTCCTAATGCCTAGACCCTTGGCATCAGGAGAGAGAGAGAGAGAGAGAGAGAGAGAGAGAGAGATATGGTGTTGGGAAGGGAACGAAACGAAGTATTTGAAAAGAATGATTAAAAAAAAAAGCTAGGTTTCATTAAGAGATGTTGGGAGAGGGGGAATGAAGATGCGTGAATGTGGAAGAAAAACAATAGAGAAAAAATGAGTGAGAAAGAAGGGGAGTTTATAAGAAGGGATGATGAAGGAAGAAGGAAGAGAACATCAATGGTAAAAAGAATAGGGAATGGAGTGTTGATGAAGAGAGGGGAAGGACTTCTAGGGGAGAAGTTGATAGGAGGAGGATGTTGGGAATGAGAGGAGAGGAATTATAAGAAAGGAAAGGGGAAAGAATATGATAGAGTCGGTAGATGTGAAGAAGGACGGTATGCGAGAGATATGAAGATGAAAATATATAAAAAAGGCTCAGAGAGTCACTGGACAAAAAAGTTCCCGTTGGAGGTATTCAGGGAGACAGGAATGGAGACGGTAGTGATGGAGGAGAAATGTGAGAGGGAATGAGATAAGAGGAAAGAGACACAGAGAATTACTGTGAAATGAAGAAGTAAGAAGAATCTGACGCATGAAGGCAGGAGGGCGACGGTAAAGGTGGGGGAGAAAAGAATGAGGAACGTCTTATGAGTGAGAAATATAAGGGTTTAAAAAAATGTGAGAAAAGAGGCGCAAAGAAGCATTAGGATAAGGAAGGTAGAAAACTCTGACGCAGGAAGGATAACTTTCGCGATGTGAGAGCAAGGGAGGAAAGGAGTACAGAGAGATATGAACACTAATAAAGAGAACAGAGACACAGAGAAACGCTTGAAAAGGAGGGAGTAGGAAGAATTTGGTGGAAGGAGGTGTGAAGAAAGGCAGGATGGGCGGTGGCGGTAGTGGAGGAGAACAAGAGAGAATGGGGGCTGGGAAGTATTGAGAAAGATATGAATATTAATAAAGAGCACACATGCATGGAGAAGCACATGAGAAGGAGGGGATGGGAAGAATTTAAAGGATGGAGATACGGAAGAAAGCAGGAAGGGTAACTAATAGAGGTCAAGGAGATAAGGGCCCATAAGAGAGAAGAGAAGCAAGTACGAAGGATCTGAAGCGTGGAGGTAGGGAGGAAGGCTGGAGAAAAGGAGGGAAGGAGGAAGAAAGGTTCGGGAAGGCAGTCCCGGAGGCAGGTAGGGCTTACAGCATAGAGGCTTACAGGTTTGAGATGGGAGGAGATACAGGGAGAGGGATATGGAAGACGGAGAGGCAAGGGGAAGGAGGGGGGGAAAGGAATGTCGGAGAGGAAACGGGAGGGAAGGAGCAATGGATGGGGTAAGAGGAGTGCAAAGGAGGGTAGAAAATGGTGGGGTAAGGGCAAAGGAGGGGGGGAAAGAGGAAAGGAAACGATAGGAAAAAGGAAGGTGGGTGAGGGAAAGAGCGAAAGAGGGGAGGGAGTTGGAGAGGTGGAAGAAGAGGAGGACGGAAGGAGACAGAAGCAAGGGCAGAGGGAAGGAGCAATGAATGGAGGAGGGGAAAGTGGGGAAGGGGGGAGGAAGGCAAAGACGGGCCAAAGGATGTGGTGCTGAGGCAATGGAGGAATGAGGAGCAACGTAAGATGGGGTTGGGAGCAAGATGAGGGAAGGGGACAAATGAAGGGAGAGAGGAAAGACAGTGGAGATGCACAAGTTAAACAAATATGCAAAACACGTGTCATCGTCTCCCACACCCACTCACTTCCCCCTTTATTTATGGACACCCAACCTTTAACCCTTCATGCTTTGCGTCTTTTCTCGTATTCTGTTCAAATGCCAGACAGTATCATTAAGGTATGAGTCAGTCATAGGAGCCTGAATATTCATATATTCACCATTAACCCTTTCATGGTCGGAACATCTCTAGTATTCTGTTTCATCTAACGCCAAACTGTTTTATTCCTGCGAGAGTGAGTCGTCGGAGTCTGAGAGAACTGTATATCCCAGCCATACCCAGCCAGCCTGTTAGGCATCTTTAACCATTTGAGCCCGAGGACGCCATTTACAGTTTATTCTTGCTACGACCAGACTGTTTGTTTTCAGCTTCATATTTGAATACCCAGCCTACAGCACACCATATCCAAGTGCCTTATTATACGTCTATAATTCCATCACCATGATTACTTTTCTAGTAAGTTATTCTTGCATTCACCAGACGACTTTTATCAGCTCACGGGGGACTTCGAAATGAGGACTAACCCCTTTCGTCTTACTTTTGCTACCACCTGACGATTTTCTTCAGCCTTAAGGATACTGTTCTTGGCTGAGGAGAGAGGTTTCCCTAAAGCTTAATCAAATCGTCATCAGATATCAAGAATATAATGAATTTGATGTCACTGCAGTGAAGAGATTAACTCCTTCAGTACCTGAGCCCTCCTAATTTGAATGAAGTCGTCAAGGGCCGTAAATATAAACTCTCCGTAACATAAGATGTGTGCCTGTATATACGTCTGTCTACTTATTTAACTGCCATACACTTCGCAACAAAACCACAATGAATGTTAAAGTGGAAAATACAACAAAAACAAATGAAAAAAGATAGTGATACCATAGTTGTTTATTTTTATCTGCTGGAACTTTGTCACTCCTCTTTATACTAAGCCTTGGTTGCATGAAATTCGGCGCACTTATTTATGAGTTATGAATGAGTCTCCTTAGTTACTTGTCAAATCATCCTTCCAGTCTGACTACACATGGCCATCAGCTGAGCAGAAAGGGCTTACGGTTAGCTAGGGCAAGCTTGCTATAGTTAACTGTTACGGAGACTTGCTTGTCGTAGAAACTGGCTAAAACTGTATGAATACGGCTTTCGGTAAAAAAAAAAAAAAAAAAAAAAAACTGCGTTGGATGTCCGCTGCTACTTGTGCATGGAGAAGAGATGGAACTAGTTTGTGTATGCAGTACAGTTCTTGAGGGTGCTTAGGTTAATGACTTGCTTCTGCTGCTTCTTGTTATCATTTTGCTTGCGTAACCTTGCGTAATTCTTTCCTGGGGCCAAGATGCGAATGAATGTGTGTGTGTCGGTGAGTAAATTGGGAGTGTGTCGTCCTGTCTCATCTACCTCCCTTTCTTTGGGGGAAGCAGCTTAGGTGTATAGATAGAATTCTCTCTCTCTCTCTCTCTCTCTCTCTCTCTCTCTGCCAGTCTATCTGTTTATCTTTCTATCTGTCAGTCTCTGTCTACTTATCTATCTATCTCCACATCTTTCTAGCCTCCTCTTCTTTGCCTCCCATCTGCGGCGTGTGTATGGTTCCTCCCTTGCCTTCCAATTGCCTGGTTGTGTATTCCCGCCCCGTGTCTTGCTAACGGGTGCTTGTTACTGTGTGTCGTTGTCGGCCATCGTCCCCTCCGTATCGTCTTCTTAGCTAACATCCCTTACCGTAGTCAGTTTGTTTTTACGTGACGGAACCTGGCCTTTCTGACATCTTGAATACTTAGTTGTTGCTGTGAAATTCGGTGAGCCTTAGCTGTGAGGCAGGCGTGAGTCTCCTTTGTTACTGTTCAAATCAGCCCTCCATCCTGACAACACATGACCATCAACTGAGCTTAAACGTGTGAAAGATCTTCGTCAGATTGGAACAAACGCGCTTTGATAAGTAATAGTGATTTATTTCTGAGACACAGTCGACATTTGACGATATTTCTGAGCTGAAAATTTATTAAACATATCAAAGCAAAACTCTTAAATATCACAGGCATTCTATTGCTGCTTGAATCATTCTGTGTGTGTGTGTGTGTGTGTGTGTGTGTGTGTGTGTGTGTGTGTGTGTGTGCAGGAGGTTGGGAAAGGAACTAAAGCAGATCTTAGAATCAATTAATTTTTGTGACCCCGAATAAGAACTTCTGATGGATAAAACCAGTCTCAGGCCAGTAACCCGCCTGGAAAGTTTTAATGATGCACCTTCACTTCTTTAATGATATATATTCACCACTACCTTTTATGTTTTTTTTCCTCGTTTTTTGAAGAGTGTCCTAAAATGTGAGAGACCACCCTACTTCCCTCTTACACACACACACACACACACACACACACACACACACACACACACTCTCTCTCCCAGGCATAAACCCCTTAATCCGGTGACGTACTTTTTACTTTATTATTGCTGCCTTCAGACGATATTTTTTCAACTCCGGAGACACTCTTCGCACTAGGCGAATTAGACAAACCTCTTCACCACCAGAGTGCCTTCCTTTTCTAAGTAAAATCGTCCGGAGATGAAAAAGAAAGAAACAAAAAATACGCAGTCGGATTGATGGTTGGATAATTTAGTGGGAAATACGTCTTCACCCCGTATCTACACCCAAACAAAATTTGAACTCTCTTTCTTGAAAATTGTCGCTGTGCATAACCAGCAGACAGACAGACAGACGGACAAACAGACAGACAGGAAGTGTGGAGTATTTTAGAGAGAGAGAGAGAGAGTGTTTGTGTGTGTGTGTGTGTGTGTGTGTGTGTGTGTGTGAGAGAGAGAGAGAGAGAGAGAGAGAGAGAGAACCGATGCATGTGTGTGTGCTTGCTTGCGGTGTCATGTTTTTGCTGCAGCAGGTGGAATCTTGGAATTCGAAAGCTGGTTTTGGGCCCAGACCACGACCTGACCCGACCTGATCCCTGTCCAGTTACTGTCATGAGTATCATGATTTTCGCTTAACACCAGCCCGATGGTTAACGCTCAGGTTGTGAATTACCTTCTTCACATTTTATTTCGGCTGACGTCAGACGGTTTTACGTGATCGCGAGAACCTTAGGGTACCAGAAAATCATCATCATCATCATCATCATCATCATCATCATGCAAACTTTTCTCACCGCAGGGTGGAGTGAGGCAGGGTCCAAAGAGCCAGAAAGATTTCAAATGAGAAATATTAACTAAGTTTGCCCAGCTGGGCCAGCTGCATGGGCCATACTCCCATTTACTCACCAGTCAAGTTCATTGAAACCTGACTCCATCTGATAGGTCAACACTTATTCCGCACGTAGTTAACATTCACCCATCCAACAAAGTCAATCTGACGACTGTCAGCTTGTAAAGGAATGCCAAACCCGGGTCATACAGTACACTTCTCACAAAATTTATCCAGCCAGCTAAATCTCTTCTCATTTCCCAAGGCTGAACAGCTTCCATCTCTCTATTTATCACTCACTCATTTGCCATATCTGTCCACGTTATTCTAGGGCTACCAACAGAAATTTATAAATAAAGATGTGCAGTTTCTTACTGTGCATCGAGAGAAAACAATATTTATGCGTCATAAAATAAGCCAGTATCCCGATGTAAAGCCATATGATGGCAGTGGTGGCATCTAGGGATATCACCCCTTCACATATGTCACCATTGCGATCATGTGGCTTTTACATCGGGACACTAGCTTCTTTTATGACGCAGTAATTTTACTTTGT
>NC_136979.1:36009965-36229965 GCF_032717465.1 Coenobita brevimanus
GAAGCTTTAGATACATGCCACTACTTTGACAGTAATACTGCTTCCCTTCCCTCTCTTCCCTTTTCTTCGCCTCTCCCTCGCTCCTCTTCCCCTTCCCAACCTATCTCATATCTTCCTTCCCTTTATGTCTCCCCCCTTCACTTCCTCTCCGTTCTCTTCCCTCCCTTCCCTTCTTTTCCAGTCCCCTTCCTTGCTTCTCCTCCTTCGCACCTCTAGCCGCCGTACCATATGAAGTGTAAGGTTGCTGTAGAGAAGTATAGGTAATGAAAGGTATAGAGACCATACACTCCTACTACCCTTACCATCAATCCTACCATCCACTCTTCCCCATCTACCAATCCCTTCAACCCCTGTCCCCTCCATCAATCCCTACATCCACCCCAGCATTATCACCAGTACCTTTCCCTCCACCTTTACCTACATTCACCCCTCTCCTCCACCAATACCTACATCCAACCCTCCTCTCCGCCAATACCCACATCTACCCCTTTCCTATACCAGTACTTCCATCCACTTCTCCCTCCACCAGTACTTCCATCCTCCTCTCCCTGCACCAGTTCCTCCACCAGTCCCTCCACTCCTCCCCTCCACCAATCCTTTCACCTTTTTCAGTCCCCTCACCCCCTTCAACAGTCTCTTCAGTTCCACCAATCTCTCCACCCCCTCCACCATTTCCTCCATCCCCTCCACTAATCCCTTCACCCCTCCACCCTCACCAATCCGTCCATCCACACCTCCCACCCCCCCGCGTCAGTCCCTTCTCCCTTCTTCACCATTTTCTGCACCCGAAGCCGGCAGGAAAATATGGGTTGATCATGGTTTCTATTTGTCTGACGGGACTGGGTAACTCCCACAATTTTAACAGTATCTATGAGCTTCAATAATAAGGTAGGAATGAGTCTTCTTGGTTGCTACTCATATCAGCCCTCCAGTGTGACTACAGTACACTTGGCTATCAACGAAGCTGAAATAGCTTTTCGATCGTTGTCAGGTTAGATGATAGACAAAAGTTTCACAGATGAGAGGAAAACGTATTCTAAACCATTTTGCTCTGTAAAGCAAAGTAATAGCATTTTAATACTGCACTGTTGTGTTGTAGCTGCAGCTATACCCTTCTTGACCTGCACAAGAGAAATCCTGTGCCAGTCCTTTTCATAAAACATTTTATAATACATTGCTTCCAATTTCTGTTGTACATTGCCATCCTACTTCCGATGTCCTCTCCAGAGCTAATTAAACTGTCTGACGATAAAAAATGGATTGATAGAAAACATCATTGTAAGGAAGCTGTATAGAGGCTGGTTGCTGTATTATCGGGACGTAAAGTGCTCATCTAGGAACAGGCGTGTAGATCCCTGTCCAGACGAATTTCAGAAGTAGCTACAGTATCGATATCAAACTGTTAGCAAGAAAACTAGTTTTACGTGCTCACAGTTGTACTGAAGAAGAGACATCCTACGTTGCTTCGTTTATCTTAGCTTAAAGGCTATACCCAAGCATCCTTTTCATTTGTGTTTTTATATACATTAATTTTTTGTTTGTCTTAAGTGCATTAGTACATTGTTATATAACGACTTCAGGTGATTTTTTTGTTGATGCACTAAAACTTAATTTTATTCGTATACTGCACATGTGACGATTAAAATCTGTTTACCATATTTTAGTCTGATCAGACTGGTCATAAAACTTACCAGAATTACATTTTTTTTTTAAATAACAGAACAGAGGAAGGAAAACAAATTAATATAAAAAAAATGCCCTCCATTCATTAAAAATCTATAACAGTTGGACTTGAACAGCCGTAGGTTGAAGTTTGGAGGGAAACCACTCTCGGGAAGGGAGTTCCAAAGAGATGCAGTTCGGGAAAAAAAGAATTCTGATAGGCAGAAGTTCTGCAATATGGCAGTGTGACAGTCCAGTCATGAGCGCTACCAGATGCCTGTATAGCACGGGGAAGGCATGGAAAGGTGGAACAATGGATGCAACTCCGACTGAGCTTTTGCCATAAAATATCTGTAAAATAATGCAAGGGAGGCAACATTCCTTCTTACTTGAAGGGGAAGTAGTTCATATGTAATAGTAGGATTATTAATAATTCTAACAGCTTTGTTCAGAATTATTGTCCAGTTGTTTTTATGCAACCTCTCCACATCCATTCCACAAGGATGAGCAATATTTCAGCTGTAAGTGCTTGTACGTTACAGTATACAGTGTCGAATTTTATTGTTGTTGGTTAGTTTGTTTCCTGAGAAACAGATCTTCGTTAATGTTATAAATGTAACTAAGAAATAGAACAGGATCTTACAACGAACGGTGACTTTTATCCAGATTTATATTTTTTTTCTCATTGCAGCTCATTTTGCACCCACAAAAAGACTGGAAAAAGAAAAGAAGGGAAACAAGGAGGAACGACCTAATTTGAAAGGTTATCTTCTCCACCTCCTTGCACCAACCACACTCTTAAACCTGACCCTTACTGACCCATCATGCTTGCCCTCCCCCACCTTCCTGTCACGCTTCTCTCCTTAGCCTGCACCCCCATTTAACTCTGTTCTCTCCCCCTGCACCCCCTTCTCCCACCTCACCCTGCATCATTTTCTTTCTGCCCCCCCCCCTTCCTCCCTGCCCTCAGCTTTACTCTGCTCGTTCTCTCTCTCTCTCTCTCTCTCTCTCTCTCTCTCTCTCTCTCTCTCTCTCTCTCTCTCTCTCTCTCTCTCTCTCTCTCACACACACACACAGACACACACACACACACACACACACACACACACACACACACACACACACACACACACATATTCGTGTACTAACAAAGTCAGTGTTACAGGTGCACTTAAGCGAAAGACAGTAATCTCTCGCCCAGTTTAGAGCGAGGTCATTATTTACGGGGGTCTAAGTTCAGCGAAATTCAGAACCTATTTACAGTGCTGCAGAACTCGTAAATACTTTTGATGCAAATTGTTTGATCGCGTAGGTTAATCTGTGTTAGAATATGGAGGAAATTTCGTTTGTGGCTACCCCTTCCGGTATTAAGGCGCCTGGCTATGGGTAGATTGATAGGTACTGTACATAGATAAATAGATAGATAGATCGATACTGTAGGCAGATAGATAATGTAGAGAGATAGATAGATAGATACTGTTGATAGATAGGTAGTGTAGGTCAGATTATATTATTAGAACACGCCTCACCAATGGGCCAATTTGTTGGTAATAAAGGAAATTCCCAGAATGTGGCCCAGTTTAATTAGGCGTAGAATTGCCATCTTACCATCATCACTGTTGATTACATAAGAACATAAGAACATAAGAAGAGAGGATAACTGCAGTAGGCCGGTTGGCCCATGCTAGGCAGCTCCTAGAAGAGTAACTGAACTACTAGAATGAGATAAGGATAGCAAAGAAGGATTGTAACTGATGCAAGAAAGAGAGAATCTGTAACTGAATTGCATGGGTATAAAGGCAATATAATAATATATCCAAACCCAAAGGAAAAATGGGGTAATATCAGTCTCATTACGAGGAATAACTATTGCAGAGTAGTAAGGGACATCTTTATCTCCATTTTCCAAGCGTTTCATTTCGCCTATGTTACATCGCTAGACCTAATGTTGACAGTTTTCCAGTCTGTCGGGTAGTAATCTCTCTCTCTCTCTCTCTCTCTCTCTCTCTCTCTCTCTATATATATATACACATATATATATATATATATATATATATATATATATATATATATATATATACATACACGCATATATGCAGGTGGGGAGATCCTAAAATTCAGTCTAAATTAATTTGTATTCCGCTGGCTTATAGATTTTCTTTACCTGAATGAAAACTGATGTACCTGAGTCTGATAATGCCAGTCAGAAGGTTAAGTAGTTATAAGGGGGAGGCAGCCAAAGCGTTATTAACTGCTTCAGTGCAGTGACGTATTTATCTTATTTTTGTAGTTACCAGGCAATTTTATTTAGCCTACAGCTCTGTCTTAGTGACGGGGGTAATGAAGCTCTATTTAAATCCCTGAGTTAGGGATCTCCCAAGTAAAATAGTCTGGTATGTAGAACGTCATCGGAGTGAAGGGATTGAGCTGGTATCCTTGTCTGATATATAATCCCACAAATTTTCTGTATTGTGAGTTGCTGTGAATGATTTGCAACTTATCCGGAATTCTGTAAGGGTATATTGAGTGTTGTGTTACGGTTGAATGAGTAAGGGATTGACACGGTAACCCCACCTTGTTCCAGTGACCCACGTGCTTCTAGGCGCTAACCTTACATAAGAACATAAGAAGAGAGGATAACTGCAGTAGGCCGGTTGGCCCATGCTAGGCAGCTCCTAGAAGAGTAACTGAACTACTAGAATGAGATAAGGATAGTACTAGAATATGATGCTGGTCGTGAAGAAATGCTATGGAAAGGATTTGGAGCCTTAGTATTGCTTTATTTTGCCACAGAGGTACAGAAAATAAGCTTCAAAAGGACGGAAATCTGCGCCTAGTTAAAATGAATGAACTTGCAGGTGTTTTCGTAGTATTTCTTTTGGCATACACGACAAACCAGTGAGGGTGTATTAGTCCCTTCAATGCTATGACATTTTTATATCTCATTCTTGTTACCGACAGACAATATTAATTAGCTTAAGAGAGACATTTTGAATTTGACGAATTTGGTATATCCTTCATTGGCTACACAACTACGAGGGGGCGCTCCTGAGCTATGGCAAAATTAAAACTGTCGTGACCCTATTGAAAGGATTGTCCACAGTGTCTAGGCCCTTCCACTGCGGGGACATCTCATTATCTGAAGAGACGGATCTCAGGGTTTTGAAAAGTCAAACCATATGCTCTCGAGACCCAGTTTGTTTCCCCGTTTTCCCTCCTCATCTGGATATAAGTAGCCTACTGTGGGTCGTATTCTAGAGGACGATCGTGATTAAGCAAATACTGACTGTCTGCCTTAAGGAACCTCGTGTAGTTGGTAGGTGTAATACCTAATCCTTCTTTCTTTTCGGGAGAATGTGGTGGGGACCATGTAGGAGTTGCGCGTATTACCCAAGGACTTCGTATTGAAATTTTTTAATTTTATTGTACTCATATGGCTTAACTTCTGGATTTGATCATCCGGATAGTTTCTGGTTCGTGATATGTAATGTACTTCGAGAGTGGAACTGACTGCCTTTAACATGCATTCTATATGCCATTATGATGAATTATTGTAAAGTGGTTCGAGATTATAATAGCGCCTTGATACATACCCTAATTTACACTTAATCTATGAAATACTGAGTGTTTCTTTGTCTCTGAAGCCAAATAATGTGCGTAATTTCTGCAATCACTTGCTCGAAACGAGAAAGGCAGTTATATAAGTACCCCGCGAGGAAATGAAGGAGTA
This sequence comes from Coenobita brevimanus, assembly GCF_032717465.1. NCBI lineage: Eukaryota > Metazoa > Arthropoda > Malacostraca > Decapoda > Coenobitidae > Coenobita > Coenobita brevimanus. The sequence continues at coordinate 36,015,358 of NC_136979.1, forward strand.
ATGACGAAGAGGACGCGTTGGCACATTGGTTATAAAAACCTAGGTAGGAAATGAACTAGAAGAGTATGAAGCGAATGCTGAAGTGAGAGATAGACAGGAAGAATCAGAGCAGAGGGGGTCATCGGGGAAGGGAGGTGGAGGTAGTGGTGGGGGGAGTGGAAGGAAGGATGTCGAGGTGGAAGAGAAAGATTTTCAAAGAGATATCCAGGTACGACGATGAAGCGTAGGGGAAGAATGGAACACGTAGAGGAGAAAAAGAAGAGACTGGAAAGAGAATAAGAAAAAGGAGAAGGAAAAAGTATGTCGAAAGCCAGAGGTGAGAGATTTCCAATAATATAATTATCCATTTACGAAGACGAACCGAAGGAGAAGAGTGGAAAAAGAAGACACTAGAAAACCAATCCAACCAGTCGGTCAAGCAACCCAGCAGCCTACAATCCGCAAGCAGAGGAAAAACTTTGATAAAACATTTGCTCAACCTGTACGTGCTCGGAGAAACTCTAATCAGAATATTAATTACCAAAAACTACGCCCAGAACAATAAAACACTTTCCAAACCTGATGATAAATAAAAAAAGGTAAAAAAAATCACTCAAGACGAAAACCAAGAAGAGAGACCACTCGGTAACCCAATAAAGAGGCTGGGCAGAAAAATTAACAAGTGACAGCAACACCCAGGAAGACTAAAACGCCCGCTAAACCTGTAAATCCCTAATGAGAATCTAATGTGAAAAGAGTAAACGAAAGGCAAAATCCAGTAAAAAAGAACACCAGTAAAACCTGTAGATCACCAAAAGAGAAATTTGTCGGAAAAGACGACATCCAGGAAGAAATTTTCGGTACGAGTAAAATGACGGCTTTTGGGGGGGTGCGTGTGGGTGGGACGGTAAGGGAGAAGAACGTGCACCAGAACAGGTTAGGCTACGGTACCTCGCTTGTCGGAGGGGCAGATTTTGGGGAAGGAAGGGGAGGGGGAAGAGAGCGAGTACGGTGGAAAGGTGATGAAACAAAGGAAACGAAAGAAAGGGAAAGACTCGATGGACAGTTGAAGAAAGAAAGGAAAGGCAAGAAAGGGAGAAAATACATAGCAGATGAAACAATGGAAAGGCAAGAAAGGGAGTAAGTCGGTGAACAGATGATGAAACAAAGGAAACGAAAGAAAGTTAGAAAGTCAGTGGACAGTTGATGAAACAAAGGAAGTGGAAATTGATGGACAGGTGATAAAGGATGGTCAGGAGGGGAGAAACTGGAAGAGACGATAAAGTTGATAAATAATAAGAGATGCAAGAATGGTAAGGGGGAGAACAAGAACGATGAAGAGATTATGAAATACAGGAAAGTGAAAAAGGGAGAAAAATGAGTTGCTGAACTAGATGAATGTTAGGGAGGGAATGGTTAGACTACGGTACTTCGCTTGCAGTCAAGTGGAGAGTTGGAACGATGGACAGGCGATGAAACGAAGGAAAAAGAAAAGAAAGGAAAATATGGAAGTAAAGATGCTGAAGGTCGTAGATAATGAGATAATGGCGAGGGACGTTTGATGTTACCCTTCAGTCAGTGTCTCTCCCCAGCTGAATATAATCATGCAGTAGACAAAATAAAAGAAGGCGTCATTTGGTCACAGTACTAGAGGTTTCCACTGAGCTAAACAACATCGTCTTTTCTGTTAATAGTAACACACATAAGAAGACATCGTTTCGTAGGGGAGGTTGTATCGACTCTTCAAATGAGGAAATCTCCTCTAAGTTGAATAAAATCATCCAGCAGCAGTAAGAATAAGATATAAAATGCGTCATCGTACTGAAGAGATCAGGAGATAGACAAAGGAGAAGAATAGTCAAAGCAAAGAAGAAAACAGCAAAAGGACTGATGATATCCTACTGTGCACTGCTAGAATAATTCATTGGCTACTTCCTCCAGTGTGTGAGCAGATTACCTTCCCCCAAGTGGCCCACATACAGTACATGAAATCTTGTTGCTCGTGTAGTACAGTGTTGACTAGTGATGCAGTATGCAGTGGGTAAGCTCGAGTTTTTTCTTCCCTTTTTCCTTCCTTTTTCTGTTTTTCATTCTTTCCATTTTGTCACGCCATGCTGACTGCGTGGACTGATGGCGGGGAAGACACTATACCGGTAGACAAGCATTGTTCCATGAAAGTCATGCAGAAAAAACAGTGCATTACAGGATCCCGTTAGCATGACACACCTTAACTCCCTGAATATCTAGATTATTTCTATGCTGAATAAAATCGTCACGTGTTAGTCAGAATAAGACACAAAGTACGTCCTCAGGCTGAAGGGGTTCATCTTCCGACTACGTTTGTCCTCTCCCTGCTGAATGTAATGGTCGTCAGTCAGTGAGAATGTAATACATATATTTTAATACTACAGTGGAAAGGTTAGCCAGAATAGTTGTAGCAGCAGTAGTAATTGTCAGCCCAGGCTCATCTGGACGTGAACCCGATCGACTGCAGGCTGAAGTTAGCCATCTCTCGCTGTCCGCCATCCTCCTTTTGGAGGACAAGGAGAGAGTTGAGGGACGTTTGTATAGCCAGACAGCTCCACTGCCCGGTTATATCAGTGCCACCACGTAAAGGCGTCCCTCGCAAACATCGTCAGCTAGAATACATGTAAAAAAGGTTTAAATGTGTGCAGACTACCAGCTTGATGCATAACTCCCCCCCCCCATAATATTAAAACGGTTCCTGATTACAGCTTCAGCTCACGGGTCCGTGCCTTGTTCATGACCGGCTAAGATAAGGCGTCCGGTTTTTCTTGCGTTTCTGATTCTCACTTACTGATATTCCTTCCTTGCTGGAGTCTTTTAGTCTGTCGGCATTTGACTTTTCTGGCTGAGGTTTTGACGGTGCGATGATTGTGGTAGTAGTAGTAGTATAATATGATGTTAATACATTATGGTTGCTTGGGTGGTATGTGACGGTATGTGAAGTGCCGTAAGCAAATTACCCTTTCATGGTGAGGGTCAGCTTAACTTCTTCACTACGATTATTCATACTTGTTTACATTTTGTTCTCCAGACGATTTCACTTAGCTTAACAGAGGCTTTTCGAACTGAAGGGGTCCGGAAGCTGATTACAATCAGCCTATGGCAGCTTCATTAAAATGAAGACGTCCTTGGGCTGATGAGAGCAGGAAATTGTTATATTTAGGTATTTGGCGATATATAAGTAAAAAAAAATGAATGCTGTAAAATTAAATCCCAATTTACCCCCTTCTTGATGTCGGGGGGCGAAAGAGGCTGCCGTACAAGGGTAATGACCAACGTAAATCCCTTGTTGGCATTCCACGATCGATAATCTCGTCACTTTTTGGAGATCGAACCTCTGGATGACCTTCACTCCGACTGAGGTGTTCCAGTTATTTGATCACAGATGTATAATGACGTATACATAAGTGTAACGTCTTCCAATTTGGCCCGGGTGCTTGTCCAACCTGCTGACCGCCCACGTCGAGTTTTTGTCCTGTGCTCTACCTTTCCAGAACCTATCGTCTAAGTTATGGAGGAGCCGAGGAGTTCTACCCACATATATAAGTTGTCGCTTGTGAAGGTAAATAGTTTCTACCCGATTTAAACCTTGAAGAGGATCAAAGGAGGGCGGAAACTATTATGTCTTCGAAATATTCAGAGGTACAATATGTGAGCATAGTCCCTTCACTTGAACGATTCACGGCATTATAAAGCCAAAAGAGATGCATAGATGAGCATTTTTTCATCCTTACATGTATTGGTGAAGTAAATAATATGAACCCGGCGAAATCCTTCGGCCAATTAGTTACAGTAGTCCTTACAGCACCTCATCTTACCGGCTTTATTAACCCTTCAGTCCCCGAACGTTAATTATATTTTATTCTTGCGAGTACCAGACGATTTTATTAATCTTGGTAGAATATTTTATAAATGACAGTGGTTTCATTTATGAAGGCTGTACGATTGTCTAATTCCTCGAGTTCGAAAAGTATATCCTGTGATTGACGCAATCAGCTAAGGATGGCAAGAATGAAATGAAAAAGACGTCCCCGGGCTGAAGGGGTTCATGCATGGCTGAAAATCTTTTGTCCGTTTTACAGTATCAGCTCAACAAAAATTATGAAAGGGGTAAATTCTCAGACCCATCGTATATTCCTTGGTGCATCTTCTCTTAACTTCCTCATCAACAACCCTTCATTACAGCTTGTGGAGGACGTTGAACCCCTCACCTGCCTCCCGGTTCCAGTTTTTCTCCCAGTTGCGTAACCAAGGAAAAAAATACAATGCGTTGAAGCAGAGGCAGAATGGGAACGCTTTTTACCGGTCTGCTGGAGGAGGTCAGTACCGGGAAGACTCATTACCAGGAGCAGCAGATTCCGGTCTTGGGGGGCGCCAGTTACGTAAGAGCATCGTTAACTTCCTGCAGGGTGTCAGTCAACATTGCAACTTAGAAGACGAGTTGTTGCATAAGCTAATATCTGCCTCAACCACTTAGCATATTTTTAGGTAATTGCTTCGCTGCGAGGGCTCTGAGCTGAATATGACTGTGTGGTAATCATCATCATCATCATCATCATCATCATCATAACCTTAATTCCCACCCAAGAGATAGGGTGAGGTAGGTCCACAAACAAAGAGAGAGTAGACACAAAGGCAGAAAAACGATGTAAATTTGTGCTCAGTCACTCACACATCCAAGCCTTCAGTATCTTGGCTCCGTCTCACAAGCTAAATTACATGCACATATTTTAAACTATCCACATATATATATTTGCAAGAAGGAAATGGAGGGGTAAATGAAAATCTAACTTTGTCGTGGTACGCGAAACTCCGAAAAACAATATAGTCCATATATTCTCTGTTCACCCTAACTAATCGTAAAATTGCGGTCACGCCATCTTGAGTGATTAGCTGTAACAAGAAATTGATACTGCAACATGGTGATATTCAGGAAGACGTGCTATGGATTAATGTTACAGCATGGTGCTAGTCAGGAAAAAGTGCTGTGGAAAAGATGTTGAGCAGCAAAATTGTTCTGTTCTGGCATTGAGCTACAGAGAATATGCTGAACATGGAGGAAAGTCTCTACCAAGTTTAGGGTGAATGAACAGTAGCAATGAATTGATGCCAAGTAGCTTCATTTCATTGCCCGAGTTTACCTCTTCTATCCGATGACTTAGTTTTTAAAAATCAACTCTTGCTACCAGCAGACGATTTTATCCAACTTAAAGCAAACCTCTAGTAGTAAGGGATTAATGAACTTACGAAGGCCATATCTACTCCCTCTGACTCAGAAAGTCTCTCTTTCTCTAAAAACAAACAAACAAACAAAAATCGTCTGGTGATAAGAGGAAGAGAATTATAATGCTGTACGTCATGGGACGTACCACTTCACCGTGGTGAGGCAGTTTCCATTTTATTCTTGCTATCGCCAGACGAGTTTGTTCAGCTCAGGAGAGGTTTTTGGATCTGGAAGGATTAGATATAGCCTAAATTAACCTCTTCAGTTGCAGACATCCTATCTAAGCTGAATAAAAATCACATAGTGGTAACTAGAATATAATGTAAAATAAATAATCGGACGGAAGGGGTTAACACTACTGTACATGTTGGCAGGAGGCAGTTGACAAAGCTCAATACGGTAGAAGATAATCGAGTTAAGCTGGATCATTAGGATGTCATTAAAACTTAAATTATGGTGAAATTAACCAGTTATATCGTAGTGGAGATGAGAGACATTAGTTAACGCTCAGGCGCCTAGGACTCACTCTCGGCGGAACAGAATCGTCTGACTTTAGTTGGAATAGAATACCATAGTTGCCTCGACCAAGAGAGGGTTGATGGATACAATCCTCAGCCATAGGATGGTTAATGGTAAAAGTATTACCATTTCCAGCTTCCAGTGACTTAATCTCAGCTGCATATTATCGTGCTGCGTTAACTGGAATACATTACTAAAGAAGATGTTTTCTGTGGAAAGATTAAGAGGTTATTCTTCATTATCGTTATCAACATTGTTGCCATTATGGTGTTTCTTGATCAAGAATCTTATAACATGTTTCTGTTATTCTTGTTTACCTGTGTAGCACAGAATGTGACCATCAGACAAGTCTACGGCAGTCTCACTTTGTCTTCTGACCAAGTTAAGACTTGTCGTCTGCGAATACCGGTTAACATTTGAATTAGGGAGGGCCAAGACGATGTACTGTACGGTGGCAGGTTCTGGTTACTAAACCGGCCAGTTCGTACCCAGATGTTCTCAGCACCCCTGCTCCAGAACGGGTCTGACTGCCACGGCTGGAGGCTAGGTGCTATGGATTGACAGGACTTGTCTTCGTGGTGTAAAAGGAGAAATGTACCAGTACTTTGCAGGGCCGGCTCATACGATTGATGTGAGGGGTACACGGTTTGTCTGAACTCTAACAATGAGCCTGCCGAGAATGGTTGTACCTGATGATACCCCTTTTACTCTAACTTGGTCTAAAACTGCCATCTTTCCATCTTCAGCGTTGCGTTTTATCAACAGATTAACACTTAGATTATGATGCTAGTCACGAAGAAGTGCGATAGAAAGGGTATAGAGCCGTAGTGCTGTCTCTTTCTACCACCGTGCTACGCGAAATATGCTACAAAAGGACGAAAATCTAGGCAAAATTAGTGTAAAAAAAGTAAAGCCACAGTGATCAGTGGAATGTACAGTACTGTACTGTATAAGTGTCTTCGCCATGGCAAGGCAGTTCTCCTTCGGAAAATTAAACCATGCATAGAAATTGGTGCATCTTATCACCTGCATTGCAAAAATCTCTCTTAAGCCCAATAAAATCGACTGGCAAGAGAAAGAATAATTTGAAGTTGACGTCACGGTCCTGGATGGGTAATTAGTGGTTATTTTCTTACCCCTTCACCACCACAGCTATCTCTTAGGCAGAATAAAATCGTCTGAAATAGCAAGAATGATACAGTAAGGGGGTAACTGCGGGTAGTGAACTTGTTTCTAACCTCTTCACTACTAAAGGTCTCCCTAAGCTGAAAGAAATCGTCTGCCGGTTCAAAAATAAAGTATGACAAGCGACATGATACGGGGAGGGGTTGTGTGAAGAAATGCTAATAATCAGCAGCAGAATTATTCGGTTATAAAGATTTTATAGAGCACTTTTTACAATTTGCTATAAAGATATCATAACATACTGAGATATCTTACCGTAAAGGCCTAAACTCTTGAAAATCTCGAAGAATATAAGAAAACGTCTGAAAATCGTCTGAGTGTAGGCAAACTGATCTAGCAAATCGCCATCGTAGTGAAGAGGTTATTGGAGATTGTTTCTGACCCATTTAGTCTGAAAGTTTCTCTCTAAGTCGAATAAAATCTTCCGTAGGCAGCAGGAACAAAAGACATAACAGTGTAGGAGTTATGGATTATTATGATCACCATCGGCCAGTGACTGTTTCCTTTTATTTATTTATTCATTTTTACGCTGGTTTTATGTTGTGCTGCCCTTCGGTGTGATCCCGCCCTCCCTAACCCCACCCTGCGCGCGCGCACACGCACACACACACACACACACACACACACACACACACACACACACACACACACACACGTGTATACTTTCCTGCACACTCACAACCACAATCCCTGCCAAGCACGGTCTTGCCAGTGTTTTACACTGTGTACTTACCCATCATTCTCAGTCATTTTGGTTTTGATGACCTGGGAAGTTCACAAAGCTGGGAGACTGAACTGTATATATATATATATATATATATATATATATATATATATATATACGAGTATATATCTGAAGCTGGCAGAATCACTGACTTCCTCTCATCCAGTCCAGTTCATCTTATCATATGTGTTATAACGGTATTGAGAGAAAGATGGCGGAATTCGTAGAGGAAGTGAGGTACGAAGAGATTGAGAGCAGAGTCACGGAGGGAGAATGTGCAATGAGGCAGAGAAGAAGGAATAGGGTACTGCTCCACATAAAGAAGGAGGGAGGGAGAGAGAGAGAGAGAGAGAGAGAGAGAGAGAGAGAGATTTACTGTTCTCAGATATGCTTTGTGGTACGAGAAGGTGCCAAGCATATCAATGTGTCGTGCTAGGGTTCATAGGAGACGTTCGGAAACAGGGTCCATATTTATCACATATCTAAACCTCTTCTTTCCCCTGAAGTATTTGATTATTTTTTCCAACTTAAATCTGAATATAATCCGGCCGATTATATTCAGATTAGGAGCCCTGAAGTGTAGCTGAAAAAAATCCCTTCAATAAACCCCTGAACCCGATTTTGTATTTTTTGTTTATTTTTTCTTACAGACTATTTTCTTTCAGTTTAGGGGAGATTTCCGGCTGTGAAAGGGCAAATGGAAGCCATAGCTAACCTTTCTAGTTCCAAATGTCTTTCCTGAGCTGATTAGAATTGTGTCTTAGTAGCTAAAATACCAATGAAACTGCTTCATCGGACTGAAGGGGTTAATGAAGGCTGAATCTACAGTAACTTGCTTCACATTCAAAAGTTCTCCTGAGCTGGATATAGTCGACTGGAAGTAGTAAGAATAAAAATTAAAAAAAATAAAAAGTCATTGGTTGGAAGAAGTTAAGCAGTTTCTGTGACAAACTTAATCTCCGTGGAAGTTAACAGTTGTTAGAAATCATGTAGGCTTTTATTTATTTATTTATTTTTTTAAATTTTTATACTTACTTTAGTTTGGATATGAAGTGCGTGGTAACTGTATGACTGAAGAAAGTATAGAATGTAGTCTGCAAAACTAGAAAGAATTACCGAAAGTAGAGAGAGAGAGAGGAGGGTAATTAAACAGGTAGAGTGTTCCTGTAGCTCATTAACCACAGGTAGAGGAATGTAGGAGGGAAGAGAGGAGGTAGGGAGGTAATATGAGGAGGGGAAGGGAGGGGTGAAGTGAGAATATGAGAAGGGAGGGGGGGGGAGAGAAGAGAAAATATAGGGAGGAAAGGAGGTAAGAGGGGGGGGGGAAGAGGAGAGAACGTAGGAGGAAGGAGAGGGAAAGAAGGTAGGGACTTTGTATGATTAGGGAGGGAGTAAGAAAGTATGAAGGGAGGGGAGAGGAGGAAAAAACAGCAATAAAAGGAGGGAAGATGAGAATGCGGGAAGAAAGAAAGGAAGGAGCGAGAATTTAAGAAGGGAGAGAGTAGGGAGGGGGAGAGAAAGAAGTAAAGTAGAGAGAGGAGGTAGGAAGAAAGGGAGGCGCCAGGTGAGAAAGTAGGGCGGAAGGGAATGTAGAAAGGGAGGAAAGAGGAACGAAAGTGGAAAGGGAGGGAAGAGGAAAGAGCGTAGGAAAGAAGGGAGGGAAAAAGAGAGAATGAAAGACGGAAAGAATATAGGAGGACGAGAGAAGGGCAAATATTTGGAGGTAATATACATTGGAAGAGGACGAGAAAATAGGGAGAGAGGGAAGAGAAAAGTAGGAAGGAAAGAATTAAGAGTTGGAGGGAAGATGCGTGGTGTAAAGAGGGTCTCAGGGTTAATGATGTGTAAGTGACTAGACTCCCAGAATGGTCGGCGCAGTAGAAGGAACGTGGCTGAGAGAGAGAGAGAGAGAGAGAGAGAGAGAGAGAGAGAGAGAGAGAGAGGCAGTGACGCGAGTTGGAGGAGACCTTTGTTCAAGAGTGGTACCTCGTGGATGATGATGTGGATGATATATAGGTAATACAGACAAGCATACATACATACAGACAGATAGATATACAGACAGACAGACAGACAGACTTGATTCGATTTCCTCCAATATTAACAGTACCTCTCCACGTTACTGCTTATTTCCTTACCCATTTCATTTCCTCCCCCCCACCCTCCTCTCTTCATTTTCCTCCTTTTCTTACCCCTGACCATCCCCACTCCCTTCTTCCTCTCCTTCATCTACCTACCCACCAGCCCAGTCTAGAGTTCACCGCCCTAGACACCACAACACCGCTGGTAATGTTGGTTGTTTAGAATAAGTGGTTGTTGTGATGATGGTCGTCAATGGTGAATGCATGTGGTGGTGATAGTAACTGGTGGTGGGGATAGAATTTGTCATCATCACCATCATCATCAGACTAACTTAATCTCCTGTTCGCACATGGGGTAGGGAGCTCCAGAACATCGTAATTTTTTGTTCTGGGGACTTGAATCAGAGGAGAAAGCAAACCCGACGTAGAGTTGCAAGCACTTGAAACTGAGACACTGTACGCGCGCGCGCGCACACACACACACACACACACACACACACACACACACACACACACACACACACACACACCGCTCGCTGGTGCAGTGGTAACGCTCTCGCCTAGCATCTGCTAAGACGGGGGTTCGCGCCTTGCTCGGGATGCGAAAAAGTTTCACTGACAAAGCGGGTGGTCACTGTCCTCCTTGAGCAAGAGGATGGGTGTGTGCGTGTGTGAAGGTCAAGGCCTTGCCCTTAGATCGGACTATATGAGCTCTCAGCTCTCTTCCGGGAGGGTAAAATGCCGATGATCACAAAACCATCACGTGATCCTGACCGACCCGGTGAATTACACACACACACACACACACACACACACACACATTACTGATTATTTACGACTGACAGTTTACAGTGTGAGGAGTGGGGTAATGGTGACAGATGAGGGTAAGTGGAAGTGAAGGCGCTACAGTTCTTTCACATTAACTTGGCCTAGATATTCGTTCAATTACTGCTTCTTTCACATAGGTCAGTGTCAGAAAGACAATGTTACGGCCATACATCCTATTCACAGTACTATGGAAGTCTGACTAGCATCATATCTACTGCTACAACTGGGCATTCAATATGGAGAGATGCTATGTTAGAGTAAAAAGAATATACCATTCCCCCCCCCCCCAGTAAATCGTCAGCCAGTGACCCAGTACTTGTGTGTTTTTGTGTCGTGTGCTCGCAAGTTTTGACTCCTGTGGTGTGAGAGGTACGATTCTGCTTGTAAGACAAGTGCTGAGTTATGGAACTGTCTAGATTGTACAAGACCCACTTCGTCGTCTCATACATCAGGCAGAAAAAACGTGGATGATGTAAATGCTTTTTCCTGTTTCCGTTGCTTTAGTGTGTTTGTTCTGACTGGAAGGAGATCCGTAACCTCTTTCAACTAAGTTGATGGCTAAATATAGTCAGATTGGAGGGTTGATTTCACAAGTAACCAAGGGGTCTCAGTCACACCGCATGGCCAAGGTTCATCAAATTTCATACAACCTCGGCTTGGTTTTCAACTTGTGGGAGTGGTCCACTTCCGTCAGGCAAAAAGCAGCTGACTAACAATATTTTGTCGAAACTTGTGCAATGATAAGAAAACACACCACGACTTAGAATTGAAGTTGTTGGAGTGGTCCAGTTCCGTCAGGTGAAAACAGGCCGACTACAGGACTTACATTCCTTAGTCAGAGCAGTTATATGCAAAGCACACAAATCAGTATACTCCTGAGACGGTAACCAACTACTCGTTTGGAATTGATATCTCTTTTGTCATCGAACCGATGCTGGAGAGGGATGCCTTCATATGGTGACACCGATATGACAGGGCGATGGAGCTGCTTGGTTATACAAGCATAGCTCAGTCTCTTCCCTGTCCCCCGATAGGAGGAAGGTGGACTGTGGAAGAGCACCTTTGGTCTGCAGTCCATTGGGTTCACATTCAGACGAGCTTGGGGTTGCAGCTGCTATTATTACACAATAGAACCTGATCAAGATGTGGTTAATAGCAACTATATATATATATATATATATATATATATATATATATATATATATATATATATATATATATATATATATATTGTTACGGAACAGAGAAAGATAATGTACACTTTAAGTGAGAATACTAAAAATCACTACTGTCCCGTAAAGTTCCAGGTTCAAAACAAAAGAGTTAGGTAAAATTACAGGTCAAAGTTTAATGCTCAAACTAACAATAAAACATTCAGAACTCATAAGGATAATGTAATGGCAAATAAACAGGTTAAATATATGGTTAACTGCAATAGCCTCTATTAACACGAAGTTAGCAAGAGTAAATTTATCTAAGTCAGCCCTGATAAAATGAGATACCAGATAATACTCAGTGAATGCCAGATAAATAATTACAGATACAAACTATTATCAAAAATAACTGACAAAGAACCCTACATAAATTACAAACTTCACTAGGCCTACAAATTAAACTTATGCTATACAGTACAAGAACAAAATGCAACAACGGTTATACTCAAATTACACACAGCTGCTAGATGGTTGGAGATTTCTTGAGCACTCACAATAATAATATCTGTACAGGGGAGGACAGAGATGTGAACAAAATGAGGAGCAGATCTAAGTGGCAATGATGCAGAGACTGAGCTCATTATATAGGGGCCGGCAGAGCCTGATACAACTTGTAAGAGGACGCGCAAATGAAACGATGGGGACAAACGGTCGACAATCCCGCACTGAATAACAGAAAGGACGACTTACTCTACTATAACGGTAGAAGGGGGGGACTGAGGCAGAACACGCTCGTGATCAAACATGCAGCAACTGTGCGTTAAAATTACACAAAGGATGATGAAATCATAGGCTATGTAACACCTCCCCACAAAGAAAAAAGAAATTTACAAAGGAAATTTCTTATTACTCTAAAACAATCTGTATATGGCATTACAGACCATGCAAAGGTCTTTCCTAATATTACAAAACATGAGATCTCCCTAGCACGTTCAGTCATAGGTACTTGCCAGTATCCCTTTAACAAATCAAACTTACTTATGTACCTAGCCTTTCCGATCTTGTCTATGCAATCTTCCACACGAGGGAGAGGGTAAGTGTCTGTTTTGGTTATCTGATTAACACGTCTGTAGTCGATGCAAAGCCTCTGTGACCCACCTGGCTTAGGGACTAGAGTGACAGGAGAACTCCACTCGCTCTGACAGGGCTCAATCATCTTGTGGTCCAACAGGTAGCCAAGCTCCTTCTGGATGAGAGGAACTTTCACTGGGTTCACACGGTAAGGAGGCAATTTAATTGGCTTTGCGTCTCCAACATCGACATCATGCATCAACACAGTGGTTCTTCCTGGAGTAGCACGGAACACTTGCGGGTACTCCTGCAGTAATGCCGAAAACTCCTGCCTTTCCTTGGGTGGTAGATGAGAAAGCTTAGTCTGGAGATCATTCATGATATCAGGATTCTTCCCCAAACTATCACTCAGGCTCATACTGCATGGGAGAGCTTCACTTGCAGACTCGGGTGGAACAGCTACAGTGCAGACTGGATTATTTTCGTCCCGCCTGTGATATAACTTTAGCATGTTGATGTGACATAGTTGCTTGCTCTTTCTACGATCTGGTGTGGCGATGACATAGCTGACATCACTGAGTTTCTTCTCCACGAAATAAGGGCCACTAAACTTGGCTTGAAGAGGTTGCCCATGAACTGGTAGCAGAATCAAAACCTGATCTCCTGGCTGAAAGTGGCGTAACCTGGACTTCTTATCATACCAAGTCTTCATCTTCTCCTGAGCAGCTCCTAAATTCTCTCTCGCCAGCTGTAAAGCAGTGGACAGCCGTTCTTTGAAATTCATCACATACTCCAGCAGGTTGACGTCATCTTCCTCCGACAGCCAGCATTCCTTGAGTAACTTAAGGGGTCCTCTTACTTCATGGCCAAACAGTAGTTCAAAAGGTGAGAAGCCCAGTGATTCATTTGGAGATTCTCTTGCGGCAAACACAACGAATGGAAGACCTTTATCCCAGTCTTTCTGATGTTCCAAACAGTATTTCTTGAGCATCGATTTGAGTGTTTGATGATATCTCTCCAACGCTCCTTGGGTCTGGGGATGGTAAGCTGAAGACGTGATCTGGGTGATGCCCAACTCTTTCAGAGACTGGTTGAAAACGTTTGACATGAAATTACTTCCCCGGTCTGACTGTACCTCCTTAGGCAGACCAAACTTTGTGAAGAACCCTAGCATTTCCTTAACCACGTTCTTTGCTGAGATGTTTCTAAGTGGAATGGCTTCAGGATAACGAGTAGCCATATCAATCATGGTCAACACAAGAAAATCCTGAAGAAGTCTTAGGAAGAGGGCCCACAATATCCACAAACACACGGGTGAAAGGCGCCTCAAAAGGAGGAATGGGAACTAGAGGTGCAACCTTTTCGGTCTGATTACACTTCCCCACAACTTGACAGGTGTGACAAGACTTACAATACCAGGAAACATCCCTGAAGATACCTGGCCAGTAGAAGTGTTTCAAGATGCGTGCCACAGTCTTCCTCACTCCAAGGTGTCCTGCCAAACTGGAATCATGAGCCACTCTAATGATATCCTGCCTACAAACACGAGGGATGACAACTTGATGTACAACCTCCCATTCACAGTCGGCTGATGCTGTTGGGGGTCTCCACTTCCTCATAAGTACTCCTGACTTTACATAATAACAAGTAGAAGCACCAGCTGACTCTTCTTCACTGCAAGCAGAGTTAGCTAGACCTTTCAACTCAGGGTCAGCAACCTGCAACTCAACCAACTCTTGACGAGACAAATTATCAACACTACGGGGTACTGCCTCATCTGGTGAGTGGTCCAAATTAGCAAGAAAAGTGTCAGCTAGGATAACATCATCATCATCATTATCCTCTAAATCACCAGTAACTTTAGACTTAGCCCTAGTGACAGCACATGCAGGGAACACATCAGGGACATCACAATCCTGGGACGCAGCCACTGGCTCACTAGACAACTGAGGAGCTGGACACACTTGACTTCCACCAATATCATTTCCAAGTAAGAAAGTTACACCTGACATTGGGAGTGTCTCAACCAACCCAACCATAACGGAACCATTAACAAAACCAGACTCTAAATTCACTCTGCACAGAGGAACAGAGAAGTAATTATTCCCTACACCTTGTAAGATTACAGTTTCATCAGAGGAATTAACATTAGAGCCTAGAACACTGGTCAGCATAAGGGATTGGCAAGCACCTGTATCACGATATATTTTAACTGATTTCCTGTCATTACTGTCCAGAGGACTGACAAAACCATCAGACAGGAAATTAGCACATGAACTCTTGAGAGTGTCACCCACGTTACTGCTCAAAAGAGGAGCTCCATCATGAGAATTTAAGTTACCCCTCAAAGCAGGTTCAGTTAACTCAGTTAAAGAATTCTGGGAACTCTCAAGAGTGGACACTAGACCAATTGACTGAATATTTAAAGACTCCTTTTTGTTCACATCACGCTGTCTCCTGAAACATCTCTCCGTAGTATGACCAAGCTTACTACAATAAGTACATTTACTTTTCTGAAATCTAGAGGTGAAGCTGGTATTTACTTCCTGAGAAACATCATCCTTATTCTCTTTCCTGTTACCTGTACTCTGAGTAGAGGCAACGTACTTACTCTCAGCTTTCCCTTTTTCTCTAGAATATCTCTTGTGAGTGAGAACATACTCATCAGCTAAAACTGCAGCATCAGACAAATTATCTATTCTTTTCTCATCAAGATATAGGCTTACATCTTTATAAATACACCTCTTGAAATCCTCCAGCAAAATCATCTGCTTAAATTTACCAAAATCAGAATCCACATTCTTAGAATTTAACCACTGCTCTAACAGATCTTCTTTGATTTTTGCATACTCAACATGGGATTGCTTATCTTGCTTGTAAGTTGTCCTAAATTTTACTCTATAGGCTTCAGGAACAAGCTCATAGGCCTTAAGAATCAAGCTCTTAACTACATCATAATTATCAGACTGATCCTGAGGCAAAGATGCATAAGTTACTTGAGCTTTACCGGTGAGAACAGTTTGAAGGAGTACTGGCCAATACTCCTTAGGCCAATTAAAACCTGTAGCTACCCTCTCAAACAACTGAAAATACTTTGTTAAATCAGATTCATTAAAAGGAGGGACAAGTTTAACATTTTTAGCCACATCAAAATCATCAGAGCTAGATGATCCAGTTCCACCTTGTTTCATGCGATACTCATGGTCTGCCTGAATCCTGGCAAGTTCAACTTGTGCCTGAGCCTGTATCTGTGCCTCTTCAATACGAGCCTGAGATTCCGCCTGCTTAGCATTTGCCTGAAATTCAGCTTCTTTAGCACGAGCCTCCTGCAGAGCTAGCTGTAACTTAGCTAATTCAATCTGCGTTTGCTCATTTGGAGGAGTTACATTAAACAAGCTTTTATTAATCATGCCAACAATTTGATCCTTAGAATGATGAGAGTGAACTGCAATTCCCAATTGTTGAGCAACAAGCTTAAGTTCATTCTTTGTTCTGTTTTCTATATCACACACTGTTTGCACATTTGACAAAAAGTCCTTGGCTTCATCAAGTGTAGTAATAGTAGACATAATGAATAAGTAACAGTCACAAAATATCAAACAATATCCTTATGATAATATCCTGAATATCCTGATATGAGGTCGCCAAATTTATGTTACGGAACAGAGAAAGATAATGTACACTTTAAGTGAGAATACTAAAAATCACTACTGTCCCGTAAAGTTCCAGGTTCAAAACAAAAGAGTTAGGTAAAATTACAGGTCAAAGTTTAATGCTCAAACTAACAATAAAACATTCAGAACTCATAAGGATAATGTAATGGCAAATAAACAGGTTAAATATATGGTTAACTGCAATAGCCTCTATTAACACGAAGTTAGCAAGAGTAAATTTATCTAAGTCAGCCCTGATAAAATGAGATACCAGATAATACTCAGTGAATGCCAGATAAATAATTACAGATACAAACTATTATCAAAAATAACTGACAAAGAACCCTACATAAATTACAAACTTCACTAGGCCTACAAATTAAACTTATGCTATACAGTACAAGAACAAAATGCAACAACGGTTATACTCAAATTACACACAGCTGCTAGATGGTTGGAGATTTCTTGAGCACTCACAATAATAATATCTGTACAGGGGAGGACAGAGATGTGAACAAAATGAGGAGCAGATCTAAGTGGCAATGATGCAGAGACTGAGCTCATTATATAGGGGCCGGCAGAGCCTGATACAACTTGTAAGAGGACGCGCAAATGAAACGATGGGGACAAACGGTCGACAATCCCGCACTGAATAACAGAAAGGACGACTTACTCTACTATAACGGTAGAAGGGGGGGACTGAGGCAGAACACGCTCGTGATCAAACATGCAGCAACTGTGCGTTAAAATTACACAAAGGATGATGAAATCATAGGCTATGTAACAATATATATATATATATGTAAAGAGGTTTCTGTGTCAGGGCTGTCAGAGGAAGTCAGAACAGGTGGACAGACAGAAACAACTGCGACCCAAAGCGTTACCTACAGGCTACGCGGGCGGAAATTTATACATTCTTTTCTTGTACTGATTCATTCATTCCATCATCTCAACGGTTTCTCCCTGTCCCCTTTCATATGACTTTCTTTTGTCCCTCCACAATCCACTACAACTTCTGTTTTCCTCATCTTTTCCCCTAATCGTTGTATACCCTCCTCCCTCCCTCTTTGCTTCTCTTTCCACCTCCTCTATCCACGATACCTTCTTTACACCTTCTTTCTTTCCTTCCTTTTTTCTCATTACTGTTTCATCTCCACCTCTCTCCTCTGCTCTCTTCCGCCCTCCTTTCCCCATCTCATCATTCCTCTGTTCTCTTATCACTGCTGCTTTCATCCCGTCGTTTTCTTTCCCTTCATTTCACCCCTCCCTCTTCTTCAGCTCTTCCCGCCTCCGTCCACCATCCACCACAACTTCTCTCTCTTCTCTTCCCCTCGTCACTCACTGTCCTTCATTCCCCGTCAACCACAACTCCCTTCCCTTCCTGTTTCTTTTAGTTATTACTTTCCTTCACTTCTCCCTTCTTCTGCCTTCCTCCTCTGCCCCCCCTCCTTGTTCATCTCTCTTACCCCTCCCATTCCTTTCCTCCTTTCCCATCCCATCCTTTCCTTTACTTCTCTCTCATCACTGTATGATGCATCGCTCCCCCTTCCCATTCACCCTCCTCCTCTTTCCTTCTCTTCTTTCGTCTTTCAAGTGTAAGATATAAACTAAATCGCCAAACCTCCTGTGTCACCTAGAATAGAAGCAGCGTCAGCAGAAGCTGCCACAACCGGTTGGCTGCCCTCAATGATTTTTTTTTTTTTTTTTTTTTTTTTTTTAGAAGTTACCGGTTCCATTCTTGCAGCATTTCTGGCCTTCAAAAACGCCTGTGTCTCATATTCCCTCCTCTCTTTTCTGTATCCTCCTCCTCCTCCTCCTCTTCCCTCGTTAGTGGTCATGTTCAGTCTGGTTCTTCAGTAATTACCTTCCCAACGCTTTCATAAATTCTCGTCTATAAATAAATTCTCGTCTATAGCACCACCGTCCGTGCTCTCTCTCTCTCTCTCTCTCTCTCTCTCACACACACACACAGCTCCCCCATCGTCAGCTTTTTGCAACAACCTCTCTTCCCACCAGGCCTCACCTCTTCCCCCTTCCCACTTCCACCCCATCCCTACCGACCCTCCTCCATCTTGTCCCCTCCCCTTCACTAGTACCACACCTCCACCCGCCACCTCCACCCACTGCTGTAGGCATCTTCCACACACTTCATTCATGGTCAAGCACTACCTCCCTTTCCTGCCCACTTCAGACTGTCATTAAATCACACCATTTGTCTTCTTGCATTGTCTTAACTTTTTTTTGTCTTCCTTTCTGTTTATGCCTGATTTCCTTAGCCCCTTCATTACAAAGCTTCATCATTCATCCTTTCAGCCCGAGGAGGTCTTTTTTTTTTTTATGTAACTCCTGGCAGTTTTTCCTGCTCAGGAAGGACCACGCAGACTGAGAGGGTTATTATCCACCTCTCACACTCTGAATATTATCCTCATTTACTACATATCCTTTGACTTGCTTCGTTTACCGTACTCTGTTCACTTTAATTTGACCTAAATTGCCATCTCTCCATCCTTAATGATGAGCTGTAGCAAAAGATCAACATCCCGTAAATATCCTTGGCCCTTTACTTAGACTTTTTCTTCCACCCCTTCCGCTACATAACCACCTTTTCTTTCACTCTTTCCTCCACCCGTGCCACTAAATATCCTTTGCCCTTTCCTTGGGTCCTTTTTCTCCACCTCTTCCAGTACATGAGCTTTACCTTCTCTCTCCCCACCCCCCTTTCTCCCACCTCTTCCACCAAATATCCTTTGCACTCTCCCTGACCCCTTTCCCCGTCCCCTCCACCGTTATCTCCCTTCCTCCTTCCCTCGACTCTTTTGTCTCGCTGACCCTTTTCTCCACCACAGCCATACAGAAAGGTATAGTTTAGTACGATAATGTCTTGTTTTTTATTCTTTCCACCGACAGACAAGTTGTACGAGTATTTAGCCAGGGTGGCTCATTGGTTACCGCATTCGCATATTGGTCTGTGTGTCCTGACGCTGCTGTACCTCTCCCCTTCCTCATTCGTCTTGCGTCATTGGCAGTTATTTAGGTTGGTTCCTTAGGCCAGCCTCCTCCTCCTCCCAACATTTCTTCATTCCCTTCTCCTCCCTGCCTATCCTTTTCTTCCTTTATTTTCCTTGACATTCAGTTTTCTTTTTCCCTCCAATATTATTCTTTACCTCTTGCCATCCTTCGTCCTCTCTCCTACTCCTTTTTCCTTCCCATAAATTTTCCTTCTTGTCTCCCCTTTTCTTTCTTTCATTTCTCACATAGTGTTGTCATAACAGATTACGTTCCTCTACGCTTTCGTCCAACATCTTATATTTTCCCTTCCATTCTGGACACGGACGCTTTTATGCGGAGTAGAGCAACTTAAGCCCGAGGTTCAGCCTACAGTCCACCGGATACACGTTCCAGACGAACTTGGGGCTGCAGCAATTATATTTTTTCGTCACAGTCCAACTCCCGCCTCTCGTCGCTAATTAACTATGGATGCTAATCTCTCCATCATCCTGGAAAGTTGGGGGGGAGAGTACATTGTCGAAAATAGCACATCCATTTCACCTTTTGACACACACACACACACACACACACACACACACACACACACACACACACACATTTCGACCCTTTTTTCTCTCCCCCTTCCTTTTCTCTTTCATTTCTTATCTTTCCCTCCCTTATTCCTTCCTTCCTCCTCCCATCACATCACCCTCTCTTTTCCTATCATCTCTTACCTCTTTTTTATTTTAATTTTTCCTCGTTCTTCTCCAGTCCTCCTTATTTTTCTTTTTTTATCCTTTAATCTGTAACTCTTCCTCCATTTCCTTTCTCCTTCCTCAAAATTCTTCAGTATGTTTTCTGCCTCACCCTTTGTATTTTATTCCTACATTATATCCTTCCTGCTCTTAAGAAAAAAAAAAATCCTTTCTCGTCATGATTTTTTTTTTTTTTTTTACGCTTTTTACCTTCATTTGTTTTTTGATCTTCTTAAGTTACAGGCGCGCGCCTTTTCAACTTCTCTTACTTAAACATACTTTCCCTCTGATCCTTTGGTCTTAATACTGTCTTCGTTTTTCACCCTGACATCCACTTGCCTCTCGCGCACCGTTTCATATCATCCTCTTACGTAAGCATCTGTTCAGTCCGACATTATTAATGGTAGTGCCATTGAGGAACCGTTAGAGGTCTCGCTAATAGATTTTCCTTCTCCTCTATTTCCTTTTCATTTCTCGTCATACTTTTTCCTCTTCCATTTCGTTTCTCCTCCCTTTTTTAGCCTTTTCATTCTTCTGATTTCAGCGTTTCTTCTTCCTCTTTTTTTTTTCCACTTGCTTTCCCTGTCCTCCTATTTCGTTCATCACTCAGCTTTCTTCTTCATTTTCTTCTCAGTCTTATCGTATTCTTCTCTTTCATTTTCCTCCCAGTGTCATCCTGTTGCCGCCACCCCCATTTAACCTGACCTTTTCCCCCTTCGCTTCTTTTCTCACCTATCCCTTCCTGTTTCTTTCTTCCAGCAACGTTACCCTTTCCTTCTTTCTTTCCCTTCACTCATTGCCATCCTTTCGTCTTCACCTTTTATTCCTCCTCCGATCCATATGCTATCTTCCTTATAACTTCACTCCTTTTTTTTTTTTCATCCATTATTTCCTTAATCTTAGAGTATTCTATCCCCTTCCAGTCCAATTCTTTCCTCTTTTTTCCTTCCAATGTCCTTGAAATCACGACATTTTCCCACCTCTTTCTTTTTTCCTCATCTTTCTCTTCCTTTTCTGTTCTTTATCTTCTCAGTCTCATTCTTTCCTTCTTTTTAGTGCTTTTCCCATGCACCTTAATCCTTTCCTCCTTCCCTTCGATTCTTGAAGTCTTATCCTATTCTCTACTTTCTCATTCACCTTTTTGTCTCCCTGTTCGTCATTTGCTGTGCTAATCTTATCCTGGTCTCCTTCTTTTTTTTTTTTTTTTCCGCTCAACCCTACCGTATTTCTCTCATGGCATTACTTTTCCTCCTTGTTCCAATATACTGTCCATTCCTTCTATTTCCTCTTTCCGTCCAGTCATGCCTGTCTCCCCCTTCCGATATCCTTTTCTTTTCTCCTCTCATTTTTTGTCCATTTTTACTTTCAAACTTCTTTCTTTTCAGGTAACCTTACTCTTTCACTCTTTCCCTTTCCTTTCTGTCTTCAGTCTCCGTATCCGTTTTAACCTCTATCTTTCTTTTTTTTCCCTCCCCCTCGTCATGTTTTTCTACCTCTCCTTTTTCTCTTTATGATTATCCGTGTCATTTTCTCCCTTCTCTCGTCTTTTACATTTCCTCTACCTTCTTGTTCGTATCTTCTTTCTTTTTATCGCCCGCCTTTTAGCAAGACGGAGCGATAATGTTTTTGCCTGCCTCTGTGTGTCTGTCGGTATGTGTGTGTGTGTCCTTACCTAATTGTATCTTTACAGGAATGAGTCAAGCTCGTACTGTCCCGTGTCTTAAACCATATTTATCGTACATATCCTTAAATTTGTGAATTGTTTTGGCACGCACTATTTCATTCGGTAGTGCATTCCATTGATCAATTGCTCTGTGTGGGAAACTGAATTTCCTTACGTCTTTATCACCTCTCTTCTTATGCAGTTTTTTGTAGTGTCCTCTTGCTGATGCTTCTCCATATGTTAAGTAATCATTTATGTCTATTTTCTCCTTCTCTGATATGCACTTATATAGCATTATCATGTCAACTCTTTTCCTTCTATCCTGTAGTGTTGGTAGATTCAGTTTATTTAGTTTTTCTTCGTAGCTTAGGTCCCTTAAGCTTGGTATCCATCTTGTAGCGGCCCTTTGAACTTTTTCAATCTTGTCTATGTGTTTTTTGAGATAAGGACTCCAGACTACTGATGCATATTCCAGGGTTGGTCTAATGAATGATGTTATTATCCTTCTTAGCATGTCTTCATTTATGTATATGAATGCTATTCTCATATTTGCAAGCAGTGTATACATGTTCCGTACCTTCTCGCTGATGTGGTCAGCCGGAGATAGTCTGTTATTGATAATCACACCTAGGTCCTTCTCTCTTTCTGATGTGTATAGGGTTTTATTTCCTAACTTATAATCCCAATCAGGTCTTTTTCCACTTTTACCAAACTTGATTACATGACACTTGTCCACATTGAATTCGGTGTGCCATGTATTACTCCATTCATGAAGTTTATTTAATTCTTCTTGTAGCTCTTTACAGGAGTCTGTGTTAGTAATTCTCCTTTGTATTTTTGCATCATCTGCA
Organism: Coenobita brevimanus; assembly: GCF_032717465.1. Classification (NCBI taxonomy): domain Eukaryota; kingdom Metazoa; phylum Arthropoda; class Malacostraca; order Decapoda; family Coenobitidae; genus Coenobita; species Coenobita brevimanus. The sequence continues at coordinate 36,038,060 of NC_136979.1, forward strand.
ATCATATTCAGATAGCTCTCATTTCCAGTGTTACTGTTTTATATCATTTATATACACTAAAAACATGATTTGTGCCAGCACTGAACCCTGTGGTACTCCACTAGTCACTTCTTTCCATGATGAGTAGTTTCCTCTTAGTACTGTTCTCATTTCTCTTTTTATGAGAAAATCTTGCATCCAACAAAACAGTTTGCCTCGAATTCCTCCTTGATGGTACAGTTTCCATAAAAGTCTTTGGTGTGGTACTGTGTCAAAAGCTTTCTTGAAATCTAAATAGATACTGTCCACCCATCCTTCTCTTTCCTGTATTGTGTTTGTTACTCTGTCATAGTAGCTCAACAGATTAGTAACACATGATTTTCCTTTTCTGAAACCAAACTGTCTTTCTGTTATCATACTGTGTTCTTCTAGATGATTTACCCAAGCTTTTCTTATAAGCTTTTCTAATACCTTGCTTACTACACTGGTCAGTGATACTGGTCGGTAGTTGGGTGGATTTTGTCTATTTCCTTTCTTGAATAAGGGGACAATATTTGCTTTCTTCCAAATATCAGGTAATTTACCTTGATTCAAGGATTTCTTGAAAATTAAAAATAATGGTTTACTTAACTCCTTTGCACATTCTCGTAGTACCCAACATGAAATTTCATCAGGACCACATGCATGTTCCACATAGTCCATCTCAAAAATTTTTTCTTTTGTAAAAACTAATTGGAAATTCTTATTTAGTGCTTCACAAATATCTTTCTCTTGCGTATAAGTGATTCCCTCGTCCGTAATGGATTGTATTATATCTTTTACTTTGGTTTTGCTTCTGATGTAGCTGTAAAACAGCTTTGGTTGATCACTACTTTTATTTACTATATCCTCCTCAAACTGTTTTTGGGCTTCCCTCCTTATTCTTGTATAATCGTTTCTTGCGTGTTTGTAATTATTATATGCCCTTTCACTATTGTGTCCTCTGTATCTATTCCACACAAATCTCTTCTTTCTTTTGATTTTTTACATTCTGTATTGAACCATTTCTGTATTTTCTTATCTGCTTCTTTGTGCTGTGGGATGTACTTCTGGACTCCTATTTCGTAAAATTCACAGAATTTTTTATATACAGCATATAAATCTTGTCCTCTAAGCTCATTTTCCCAATTAACTTCTAAGAAATACTTCTTTAGGTCTTGATAATTTCCCTTTTTATAGTTTAGACTCTTTTTGTAACCTTCATTGCTGTTAACTATGTCATATGCTATCCTGAAGTTGTAATTTAGTACTGCATGATCGCTTTTGCCGAGTGGAGGGTGATATATTAAACTGTCAATATCATTTTCTTGCCTAGTAAATATTAGATCTAGCACTGAAGGTACATCGAGTCCTCTTTTTCTGGTGGTTTCCCTCACATGTTGCGTTAGGAAAAACTCTTGCACGAGATCCAGGAGCTTTTGGTCCCAACAGCTTTCTTAGCTAATTATATCTAGAGTATTCCAATTTATATTTGTATTAAAATCTCCAGTTAGTATAATTCTTTCCGATTTCTCTTCTATTTTATGTAGTAATGATCTTAAACTCTGAATTGTACTTTCTGCCAGGTCCTCATATTCGTCTCTTTTCCCATGTGTTTGATCTGGGTGGCATGTATAAATTGGCTACAATTACTTTCCCTTCAGATGTGTTGATCTCTACTGCAATCAATTCTACTTGTGATGGTATATCTAGTTTTATTTCGTTGACTTTTAGATTTTTCTTAGTTAATATTATAATTCCTCCTCCTTTTTTTAAATTTTTGTCTCTTCTCCATATATTGTATTCTTCTAAGTTTAGTATGTCATTGGATATCTTTGGTGTTAATTTTGTTTCAGTTAGGCATATTATTTGTGGTTCATTTTCTCTGACATAATCATTCATCTCTAGTAATTTAGATACCATTCCATCCACATTTGAGTACATCAACTTTATCATCTTGTTTATATACTTGTCATGACATGGTTCTACTACCTTCCTCCTTTTTATTCCCTCCTGTTTGTGTACCACTTTCGTACCTGCAATCCTATTACTTTGTAAAAAAAAAAAATTGTTCTTCTCCTCTTCTGATCTTCCCTCATTTTTTGTTTTTGCTTCCTCCCTCTTCTCTTTCAGTAATTCCAGTTCCTCTTGTGTTAGGCATCTTTTTATCCATACATTTTTGAACTCCTCTTTTTCCATACGATTCTTTGCATCTTTTATTATCTCCTCCACAGTGTTTACACTCTGGAAAGTCACCTTTAGAGGTCTTGTCTTGCTTTTCTCGTATTTCCCTAACCTTTTGTGTTCCTCTATGTCTTTACTACAGATTTCCTCTGATACTTCATTCAGTAAGCTCATTACATTTGCCATCTCCTTTTGTCTCTTGTGATCTTGTTTTTTACTTCTTCCTCTTCTATACCAGTGATTACTATAGATTTGTTTATATCTACTGAATCTCTGACTAACTTTGGATTGTTTTGGATTATTCTTTTCACTTCCTGTTTAATGCTTTTTTCCTCTACCCTTGTTTCTAGGTCTTTCTTTACTTTCACTATTTCAGCATACGTGGTTTCCACATCATTTTTGTAGCTTTGCACAGCTTCATTCACCTGTGTTATCTTCTCCTCAGTATCACTACTCTGGTCTATCAGACTGCTTACTTGCCGAATTGTCTCTGTATCATTTTTGAACTCTTCCATAACACTCGTGATTGACTACTGTACTTGCCATTTCACTCATTTTCTTCCTAAGTGTACTCAATTCCACTGTTAGTTCACTGATGGTTGTGTCTTTCTTGTTGGCCTCCCTTCCTAGTTTTTCTATTTCTTCCTTTTGCAAGTGCTTCTGCTTCTTTATTTCATCAATTTCATTTTTGAAAGCCATTTCTAGTTTGTGTACACGTTCAACCAGTCTATTGTGAGTCTCCACTTCAACCAGTTCTTGGTAGAAATCATCATCTTGCTTTCTACCTTTATCCCTTTTCTTTTCCAAATTTGCTTTACTAAAGTATGTGTCCATTTTGCAATACTAAATGCACAGAGTACATGTACTTACATTCCCCGTGCAGCTGTAGTCTAAACAAACCTCAGCTGACTGAGCGCATTCTTTCGCCTCTCGGTTCTCTTTTCTGTTTGAACAAGTCTTGTTTAAACTTCTTATTTTTTTTTTAATAATGAAAAATCATTTAGTCTAACCTGGTACAGAGCGTGACTCATATAAAGATACTAATTTAGGTAATGCCACTGGCCGTGCTGGCTCGGTACGGAGCGCCGACGTCGCACGTCTGCTATCTCTGACTCCCACTGTGTGTGTGTGTGTATCATTATATCTCATGAACTGCTTGAGCTATAAACATGAAACCTTCAGGGTATCATGATATGGCAAAATTCTTGTACGAGTTCGAAAATGGGCACTCGGGGTCAAGGTCAGGATCACCAAAATGGCTACCAAAAGAACTAGTTTTTGTCGCCCACCTTTAACAATTATATCTCATGAATGGCTTGAACTTTGAACATGAAACCTTCAGGATATCAATGTATGGCCAAAGTCTTGTGCGAGTTCGAAATGGGCACCCTGGGTCAAGGTCAAGGTCAGCGAAATGGCTGTCAAAGGTAAACTAATTTTTATCGCCCGCATTTAGCACCATTATATTTCATGAACGGCTTGAGCTATCAGCATGAAGCCTTCAAGGGTACGAAGATATGACCAATATCTTGGACCTGGCTAGCAGCATATTCTGGCGGGCGATTAACACTCGACTCCCGAATGCTTTTCTTTCATTTTTCCTTTCTTCTCCTTCCTACTTTTTTTTTATTTATCTTCCCTGTTTTATCTTTTCTTATTCCCTTCCAGTCCTGCTTCTCTTTCGTCATCCTACTCCCTCTTGTTCTCTGCCATCCTCATCTCTCTTTTTTCTCACGTTCCCCATCTCTCTCCTTTCCGTCGCAGTGTTACTCATCATCATCATCATCATCATCGTTGTCAAATTATTATTATTTTTATCATTATTATTATTATTATTATTATTATTATTATTATCATTATTATTATTATTGTGGGTGGGGGCGCTCACCATCCACTCACTTGATGTAGTGCGGCTGTTGGATGTCTGCCCTTTCCTCTCCTTCATCCTTCTTTCCTTCCATCCTCTTCTGTCTTTCCTTCATTCCTTCCATGTCCCTCTGCCTACGGATGATTTTACACTCCCTCTTCTGCCCTTCTTTCCTTCATTCTCTCCTCTTCCTTCTGCCTGTGAGTGACTCTACACTGAGTGACAAGCCAAATGGTTTCCTGTACACCAGGAAACCATTTACTACGCTGGGTGCTAACCATATAACCAAATTTTGGCGCCTTGTGGTTTAGTGGGTAATTATTGCGCTCCAATCGGATTGAGCCGGTGAAGGTTTATATCCAAGGAGTGGTTGGGGTTGATTGCTCATGGTGAGGCTGGTCACTCTCAGCTTAAATGTCGGGACCAACTGCCTATGGTCAGACTCAAATATGAAGTCCGTTTGGGTGGGGCCCGCGTGGGGATTTCCCTCTCTACAGCTCTGCCAAACCTCCTCTCTCTCTCTCTCTCTCTCTCTCTCTCTCTCAGTTGATTGAGAAAGTTTTTATATATTTATAAGTTTTGTTTTCTTCTATATTGTCTCGCCCTTTTTTCCACACCACCACTGAGGTAAAAGTCTTGGCGCATTTTTTTTTTTTATAGAGGTTTTCCCAGTAGGCATAAGTCCTCTCTCTGACCTTTCTTCTAAAAAATACTTGTTCACATTGTAACTAAGTTCTTTCTCCCGACTGTGGAGCACACGAGAGCGAGTCAGAGTAGCTGCCATCGTGGGTGGGGATCAGGGAGGAAGTGACCGGTCACCTGTTGTCTGAGGTGGGTGTCCTTGACCTCTGGCAACGTTGGAAAGCGTCGTTGTCACGTGGTGTGGAATTTATACAAATCATTGCTATTATCCTAAAAAGCGACACATTCATAGCACTATATATAGCCTTATTTAATATATTTAATAAGTACAGAATATTTAATATACAATTTCAAATAGTAAATAGCTGACATATGACAGAGAGAGAGAGATAGGTACTGGGGTTGATGCGGCAGAGCTGTAGAGAGGGAAATCCCCTCTCGGGCCCCACCCAAACGGACATCATATTTGAGTCTGACCATAGCCCCGGGCTCTTACGCTCTTCGTGGGGCAATGTAGGATTGGATGATGGATGGATGGATTATTATTATTATTATTATTATCTCCTCCCAGTACAGCGGGTGTTCCCCATTCCGATAGTCACATATACGCCTTTTTACCCCCTATAAATAATTTTGATAAATATCTCGAAGGGTGGTCAGCCATTCTCTCTCTCTCTCTCTCTCTCTCTCTCTCTCTCTCTCTCTCTCTCTCTCTCTCTCTCAACATGTTTTTGTTTATATAAATTTATGTACAGCTTGGTTTCCTTGTATATTTGTCATAAGTTTATGTACAGCTTAGTTTCCTTGTATAATGTCATAAAATGTGATATATGATTTCAGATGATTAATTACTGACTAAAGTACAAGTTAAATAGAAAAGCGTCGATACGTGTCAAAGATATTGTTACCCAAGAATGAGGATCATATATGATTCTGTGTTGTTTGCTTGTCTTGAAGTGGCATTGCATTGACAGAAAGACTCGCAGTGGCGCAGTTGTGTAATACAGCTGCTGACATTGCTGATCGTGGAGGACGGGGTTGCATTACTGTCTTGAAAATACAATAAGATTTATGGAGATTGTAATGCCAGGTGTAAATAGGCTCGACTTCTCGTTCCTAAAACACCTAACGTGGAGCGGGGTCCTCTTTCGAGACCGGAGCTTAGTGCAAAAAAGAGAGGCAGGACACAAAAACTCTAGGCAATAACCTTTACACGTATATTACCACAATCAGACACAGGACAGATCAGCAGATATTACAACATAATATATAGCAATATAAAACCCTTATCTAGGACATGTGTATCTCACAGGATATTTGCTTATCTGATATTAATGCCAACTAATCAAACCTAGTGTATTCAGGGTACAGTGAATATAGGCGCGCGCTTGAGGCGCGGGGAGTGAGTCTCACAAAGGGGGAGGTGCGGGGAGTGACTTGTGACGGCTAGAAGGGAGTTATGGTAATACTGGAGAGAGGCAAGGATTAACAATGAGGATTACACGTTTTCCAATAGCAAAGGGACTTTGGTAATTGATTCTATTCTTGGTTTACACTTACACTAGATACTGGGACAAGGGAATGTCGTACAGGATTTACGGGTAGCGGGAGTGGGGGGAATATCACTAACACTTTCTCGTATTACTTCTTTAGAGCTCACAGCAGTAGGGGTGTATTCCTACGGAGGAATTTCCAGGCGGCACAGTCTTACTAATTGTATATAAGGGACGTCACTCATAAATATAGTTCATCAGATCTTGGTTCGCACACTCGTCCTTTATTCTCTCACTGTGATCTTACTTGCCCCGATATTCACTATATTAAATCACTGCACGATACTACACTAGGCAAAGTCACACTTAACCTAAATCACTTGCACTGTTTCTGGGCAGCATCACACGTATTCATCGTGGGGGGCAGGGGCGGGAACACGCCGTCGGCAATCCTGCCGGGCTAGGGACACCGCCAAGGGGAGGCGTGCCAAGAGGGCACGGGACAACTCGTAGGGGCGTCCTCTCGCGTCCTGGGCTACCCGTGGCTTCCGGGCTGGGCTCAGGGGTATGGCCCTCGGGACTGGGGCCGAATAGCTCCAGGAACCTCTGGTGTAAGTTTCGGCCGGAGGTGGGAGCCTTACGTCGTCGTGGGGGCGTATGGAGATCGCGCCCGGGTGTCCTGGGGAGGATCGGGAGAGACTGCGGACTGCGGTCTCCAACGTCTAGGGGCGCCGACAGGGGAGGGCTGCAGCATCGGCTTACGCTGGGGCCCGTCAGGTGCGTCTGTTCCAGAGCCAGGCGTAGGGAGCGGAGGCCAGGGGAGGCTGTGAGGCCTGTCTGGGCCACTCTGGTACGGGAGGCCTGGGCTCTTGTCTCCTGCCAGGGTGACGTCTCGTTCCTTGCCTCCTTCCGTGCACCTTCGGAGCGACAGTGGGCCGTCTCACGAGGGCAGGAGCGACAATAGGCCGTCTCTACCAGGGCACCTTCGGAGCGACAATAGGCCGTCTCACGAGGAGGGGAGCGACAATAGGCCGTCTCTACCGGGGCACCTTCGGAGTGACAATAGGCTGTCTCACGAGGAGGGGAGCGACAATCGGCCGTCTCTACCGGGGAACCTTCTAAGTGACAATAGGCTGTCTCACGGGGAGGGGAGCGACAATAGGCCGTCTCTACCGGGGCACCTTCAGAGCAACAATAGGCCATCTCACGAGGAGGGGAGCGATAATAGGCCGTCTCTACTGGGACACTTTCGGAGCGACAATAGTCCGTCTCTACCAGGACACTTTCGGAGCGACAATAGGCCGTCTCTACCGGGACACTTTCGGAGCGACAATAGGCCGTCTCACGAGGAGGGGAGCGACAATAGGCCGTCTCTACCGGGACACTTTCGGAGCGACAATAGGCCGTCTCATGAGGAGGGGAGCGACAATAGGCCGTCTCTGCCGGGACACTTTCGGAGCGACAATAGGCCGTCTCACGAGGGCGGGAGTGACAATAGGCCGTCTCTACCAGGACACTTTCGGAGCGACAATAGGCCGTCTCACGAGGAGGGGCGCCGTCTGGAGTGTCTAGAACAACATCACCCCTAGCTGGTTCAACAATCCCACTCCGTGAAGGTAGTGTCCTTCTCCTACGACGGCGATGGCGTGGTGGCTGCGTGACATAGGGGCGCACAGCCCGGGCTGACATATGCCGTTGTTGCCGGGGGTTGTTCCGACTGGTGGCGGCTACCCCGTGGGGTCCGTGTGGGGGTGTCGGCACGTTCCCGGGCATACTGGGCTGTATATTGCTTGCACCGTTGTCGGGGGCACTATGGTATTCTCCTGTTTCCATTTCGGGGGCACTGCTTTATAAGTCACGCATTTTAGAGATGACATCAGAGACTACAAAAATAAAGTTAAGGGGGAGTAAGGCATCACATGAGCAAAATCTTTTTAGCTTTGCCGTACACTCTTACACTGTACCCTTGGATAAAGTCAACCATCCTTTTGTTTCGTCATCAGCGAAAGCAATAATACTTCGTAGTGCTTAATTTCTCGTTGCTCTTCCGAACGTTTATCATAGGTTCACTTCCCGCCAAGCCAACCTATTATTTGCATATACCAGCCCTTTCTGACCACCAGCACCATCCTATCCCATATCTTCTCTCCCAGCATACTGTACCTTCTACATTCTCTCTCTCTCTCTCTCTCTCTCTCTCTCTCTCTCTCTCTCAGCCATTTACACCAACCCATCTATCTATCTATCTATCTGTTGCCAGACGCCATAATCCCGTACGGGGTGGCCATTTGACTCTGAGTTATTTGTTTTACAGGGATATATATATATATATATATATTGTGTGTGTGTGTGTGTGTGTGTGTGTTTTCACTTCCCCTTCAGATTCACTTGCTTTTCGATCTTCACTGTTCCATTCCCTTGACTTCAGTGTGCACTTGATTCCCAATATAATGTACTGTCCATTCATCACGCTGTCGACTGTTCCATCACTACAGTTTTTCCATATATCTCCTCTACTCATTTTTCCCATCACCCAATCCACTGTACTCTCTCTATTTCAGTCATCCATTCTTTCAAGGTAACTTACTCTGTTGACTTTAGTCTTTGTTCTTCCCCTTCACACATTGTTCCTTTGTAGGTGCTCTGCAAGTACCTTCTTATTTCCCTCGATATCCAGTCATTCCCATTTGAGTTTTATGGTTTATGCTGTATTTGTGGGAGGGATATCTGACAAAGGGAGAGAACATTATCACATTTTCCATTGGTGTTGCCCATGAGTGGACTTTTAGGGTGAGGATTGAAGTGCCACAAAACTTTTTGGCTTGGCATAACCAGTTTCTCTAGTCTGTTGATGTTTCATTCACATATAACTTAGTTGCCTTCAAACACCAATTGAGAACTGCAGTGACAGAAAACTTTATTTAGTCTCACACTGAAGCAGAACAAAACTAGAAGTACATTTCAGTTTATATGATGAGCAGTTTTTTCTTCATTTAATGTTAAATGTTAAAGTTATAACACACAGACAATAAAATAATTTTCCTCTTGATGTTAACTGACTAGACAGGAGAAAGAGAAAGGGTAGTGTCTGAGAGAGTGAGAGAGGTACTGTATTCGAATAAAGTAGCCTGGAGGTGATTCTGTCAAAGTCATTCCCTGTTAGGGGAGATCCCACCAAGGAGCATGGTGTTAGAATGATGAAGATGATGATGATGATAATGGTGACAGCAGACAAGCCAGAGCACAAATAAGTGAGTCAAATGGTTATGCCAAAGTTAATCAGCTTGTATGGTCAGTACTTTACCTTGTATATTGTCAGTTAAGACTTCTTTCTCCTCCAAGATCCAGGGATCTTCATCCCCTGTACAACATCAGCTCAAATTCATTGACTGTTTATTTCTTTTCCTATTTACTCTTGGACAGACTGGTTTGGAAGTATATGAACAGAAAATCTTTCAACTTAATAAATTTATTGTCATACTTTATACAGTACAGTATATGTTTTAGTAAGTATAAAACCTCTTTCAAGCAAATGGTGGTCTAGACATCATAATACCCAAGTTGGAGTGCCATCCTTACATGGGTTTATTTCTCAAGAGGGAATTGGAGTCAAATGGTTATGCCAAAGTTAATCAGCTTGTATGGTCAGTACTTTACCTTGTATATTGTTAGTTAAGACCTCTTTCTCCTCCAAGATCCAGGGATCTCCGTCCCCTATACAACATCAGCTCAAATTCATTGAGGGGAGGCCGAGGATGAGATGGAGGGATGAGGTGGAGAGGTATATGAGAGAGAGGGGTGTGAGTTGGGAGCAGGGCAGTGAAATGGCGGGGGACAGGGCGACTTGGAGGCGATATGTTTGTGGCCACCCCAAATGGGATTGAGGCGTCTGGCAATAGATAGATAGATAGATAGAATTGGAGGCATTTTGATCATGTAATGACACCAAGGAAGTGGGTCAGTTATGAACCTTTACTGTAACCACACTGAATTATGAAAGCCTAGGCTTGGGCCCAAGCATCTCAAAGAGGGAAAAATGGTATTGGCTGTTGCTGTACTGTATAAAGCCACTTTTCTGACCTGCACCTTTGCTTCTTCCACCAGCCTTTGCGTACCATGGAGGATGTGCAGGTGGCAGAGTATGAGCAGCGGAGATCTCGTGCGAAGGAAGTGTGCAAAGGCTGGGGTGCCTACACCTCCAAAGCTAAGTTCCTGAAGTCAGCTCAAAAACCAGTTGAAGGTGATGGACTCAAGAATGAGGTGCTCAAAGACAGGAAGGATTTATCTCAGTCTCAGCTTGAGAGACTGTGGCAGCTTAACAAAAAGTAAAGTTACTGGTGGAATTTATCCTATTTGTATATTTCATTATATTATGCAGTACTGTATATTGTTACATTTCTACATTACAGTATATTCTTTGTCATTATGAGTTCTTATTAATGTTTTACAAAATATTAGGTCAGTGTTTTCATATATTTTTTAATGATTATCCTGCATTTCTGTAAGGCATACAAATCATTACTGGTACTACAGGTAGTGATGTGCTCTTGTATATACTGTGTCCCTGACCTGCCCCTTGCTCTTCCACCAGGTCTTCATTCCACCAAATGTTTGTGGATCAGCAACATGGCCTAACCTGGTGCAAGGTGCCCAAGGCTGCAAGCACTAGCTGGCTGTATGCATTCCTGCAGGTATTATGAGAAAATAACTTGGTTTGTTATGGTGCTTGAAGCTTTCTGATTTCACTTCAGAAATGGACTTCCATGGAAGATGTTGCATGCTGATGGTTTGGTGTTTAATGCAGAGAATGAAAGTGAGGCAGAGGAATGATTTAGGAAGTGGAGAGAGAATGGGGCACAAGTGTGTGAGAGTAAATGTGGATAAAACAAAATTGATGATATCTAGGGCTGGTGGTGGTACAATCAAAGCCGAGGGAGTGTGACCATGTGCAGTTTGCCACAAGGGTGTAGGAAGTAACTCCATCTTACGCAATGGTTGTGATAAGTTGATGCATAAGAGATGTGGTATTTGAGGTAGGTTGCAAAATATTGGTGATTTTGTGTGTGGTGTGTTGGGGAGAGCATGTCAAGACTGGCAGGCATGAAAGAATTGATCTTGCTGTCGGGTCTTTTGAGTGTGTGGAAGAGTTTTGTTATTTGGGAGACATGTTATTTGCTAGAGGTGGGGCTGGAGATTGCTCTACGACTAGGGTAAGGAAAGGTTGGAGGAAGTTCAGGGAGCTGTTGCCTCTTCTGACACTGAGTGGGCTGTCCCTGTATGCAGCATGTATTTGGAGTGTAATGCTTTATGGTAGTGAGACCAGGACAGTAAAGGAAGAGGATATCCACAGGCTCAAATGTACAGAAATGACAGTGATTAGATGGATGTATAGTGTGTCCATGAATGTGAGGCCTGGGGAGCTAGGATTGTGATTGAAGAGTTGAGAGGGAATATGGGACTTGAATTTATTGGTGTTGTGATGAGGAGGGGTAAATTGAGATGGTTTGGGCATATTCAGAGGATGGAGGCTGACAGTTTGGTGTGGAAATTGAGAGGTGTGAATGTCAAGCATAGTGTTGGAAGTGGCAAACCTAAAAATACCTGGTATGAGGTCATAGAGTGTGACTTCAGGGATAAAGCACTGAATAGGGAGGTTGTCAGAGATCAAGCAGCATGGAGAGTCACCATTAGGTAACGAAGGCTGACACATGCAAGCATATTGGAGCCTTTATAAACGAAATGATATGACAATAACTTTGAAGATGTTACAAATACTTCATGAGTACACGTCATGTGCTTTATGTATAATGAATTGGAGCCAAGAGAAGTTTAAATTTTTTTCCCATGTTATTGTTGTGATGATGCAAGAAAATTATTGTGACCAGTAGAAAAGTTGTTGTTTAAACCTATTCCATGAGAGAGAGACCATTAAAGTTAAAATATACTAAAATTTTTGTATATGTTTATGCTGGTGTTGTAGTTTGTATTATGGATGTCTACAATAATACTGTGAGGATGTAATGAAAAGCTTTGTTGTGGAGAATACCAAATGACCATTATGAAGAATGAGAGTGAAGGATTTGGGCAGGCACATGCAGAAGGGGAGGGTAGTGTTGTATGAAGCAGCACTATATGTGACTACTGTATACAGTATTCTGTCTACATTGACTTGACCTAAACTTGTCATCTCTATATCTTGAATGCTAAGCTGTAAAAAGATATTAATACTAGAATACAGTCATCATCATCATCATCATCATGTGGACCTCCTTTCCCATCCTAGGACAGGGTGAGGAGTAGCAATGTCCAGACAGCCCAGATTTGCCCAGTCCAATGGGCCACACTTCCATTCACTTATCATTCAAGCCCCCGGAATCCTGGTTCTGTCAGATATGCCAAAAACATTCACCACATTTTGTAGCTTCACATAAACGTATCCGATTGAGTCCATCTGGACGCTGCCAGGTTAAAAAGGGATGCCAAAACAGTAGAATATGGTACTAATAATAAAACAGATGTGCAGTTTCTTCCTGTACTTTCATAGAAAACATGAAAACTGCATACCCAGTTCTTTGATATGTATGGAAATTTCGTGGAAATTCATGTGCTCACTTTCTCCTGTTTCTGATTGTTTTTATTTTGGGGAGGGGTACTGACCCCCCAAGAAACACTGGGGAATTTTTGCTCCCCAAATACAGTATCACATAACATATGAGAGTCTGTTGTACAACATGTACTGAGATGTCACAGCCATATCTCCCCTCCTTTCACTATTTCTGAGAATTTTTTTATTTGGTAAGGGAGGCTGACCCCCTAAAAATCATGGCTGGAATTATTGCATATAGTGGAATATCTTTAAATTAACCAGACGAACTCAACTGGGAAGTTTACTTCAAATTCGTCTGATAGCTTAGGAGGAGTTAAAGCACATGCACGCACACACGCATGCACACACACACACACACACACACACACACACACACACACACACATACACACACACACACACACACACACACACACACACACACACACACACACAGTTTGAATCTTACGTAACAGTTTAGGGTGAGTTGCCGAAAACGATACCATCCTGCTTCACAAGACTGAAAAAGAAGTGCTATGGAAATAATGTACAGCTACAATATTGTATTGTCTTATTGTGCCACAAAGCTGAGGGAAATAAGCTTGCAAATGAACAAAAATTTCTGCCAAGTTAAAGTGGCTAAACTGTACAAAGCTAATATATATATTCACAGGTAGCAGGGTTGGAGGAGGAAACGTACAAGAACAAGGTTGGGCGGCATTCACTTTTGAGAGAAAACTACCCACACCTGCCTGGGCCAGTCCTAAAGACCATTCTACCCACCACTCTCAAGTTTATGGTGAGCCTTTCACCTCACATCATTGTCTCACCTCTCTTTATCACCTCATTTCACCTCATTCCCATATCACCTCACTTATCTCACCTTACTTCACCTCACCTCACCACACTGTCTATCTCACTACCTCCATCCCTTCATCTCAGTGCCTCACCCTACCAAAACTGTCTATTTATCTATTGCCAGTTGCCTCAATCCCATAAGGGGTGGCCACAAACAAATAGCCTCCACGTTGCCCTGTCCTGTGACATTTAACTGCCCTCCCTCCAGCCCACACACACCCATCTCTCATACAGTATTCCTGTCCACTCTATCCCTCCAACTCATCTTTGACCTCCCTCTCTCTCTCCCCCTCCCTCCACCTCATTCACATACACTCTCCTCATTAGTCTCTTGTTCTCCATCCTCTCCACATAGCCAAACCACCTCAGTGGTTTTTATCACATCCACATCCCCACCACAACACTCCTTCACTTCCTCATTTGTCAGTCTCTCTCCATGTAACTCCACATGCTCCTGTCAAATAACTGATTTCCACTGCTCTCAGTCCTGACTTGTGTCTGTCCAACAAGGTCCAAGCTTCACTTCCGTATGTTAGAGTTGGTATCATAATGCATTCATGCAGCTTTTTTTTTTTTTTTTTTTTTTTTTTTTTTTTTTAAACTTCCATGCTCACTTCCCTATTTCTTATCACTGCCTTCAAAGAACCAGCAACTTCCTTGTTGTACCCTCTCAAGCACTTCATCCTCCAAACTTCCTTCCTTATCACATTACCCAAGTACAGTACATAGATGCACTCACATTTTCCCTTTCCTCATCATCCAACCTCATTGTACATTCTATGACTATTTTTATCTTGAAGACCTTAACTTTACTCTCCCCTACATTCATTTCAAGATTCAGTTTCTTACACACCTCCCAGACTCACTCACCAATCCTTGCAGTTGCTATTCGTCTTCATTTAACACTACTGTACAGTATCATCTGCACACAACAGTTGAGCAAGTTTCCAATGCTGCCCTCTCTCAGTAGGGTCACTCCAGCATCCACTGCCCTACCTTTCTCTTTTATAACCCCATCTGTATACAGATTGAACAGCCATGGAAACTTAACACATCCCTGTTTCAACCCAACATTCAGATAGAAAAATTCACTCAAGTTCTCAATCCACATGCACTGCAGCCTTAGCCTCCTCATACATACTCTTCACAGCATTCAGCAACTTCCCATTTTCGCCATATATTCTTCATATTTTCCACATTCCTTGTCTATCCACTCTGTCATATGTTTTTGCCAGATCCATGAAGGCTGCATCTTTCCTTTCTTTAGAAACTTTTCCACTAAAGACCTAAGGATGAATATCTGATCTACACAACGTCTCCCCTTCCTAAAACCTCCCTAACTTCCTAACTCTGTCAATATGTATCCTCTCATATACTTTTCCTACTACACAAAGAAGACAAATGCCCTTATGATTACCACACACTTCTTTTTCCCCTTTTCCATTGCACAGGAGAATAATTCCAAGTGACTTCCAATCCTCTTGAATTATACCTTCCTCCCAAGCCAATGTGCACATCTTTCACTTCCATGCTACTACTGTCTTCACCCTGTGCTTCAGCTTTTCACCACACACTCCATCAATTCCTGGGGCTTTCCCCATTCTGACTTTCTTCATAGCTTCTTTTACTTCCATCCTACTGATTTTTGCCTCCCGTCTCACCTCCGTCCTTCTCCCAACCATTCCTCAACCACTTATACTCACAATACTTTCATTCCCTATGTTTAACAGTGTTCTTTCCATCTGCTCACTTTTTCTTCCTTCTCCACTATCAGTCTACCATTTTTGTCTTTCACCTCCCTGCTAACTTCTTTATCACTCTGTCTAACTCTACCTCTTCCAGAACATTTTCATACATTCCCTCCACTTTACATTCAATTTCCTTCCAAATTCCTTCTCTGTTCTCTTCGTACGAATCTTTTCACCTTTCTCTTTCTCTCTATTGATAACTCTCTCTTCCATATCTCAACTTCCTCCATGCTTCTGCTTCCCATCCACTCATTGTATGCTTTCTTCTTTTGCACCACAGCTTATCTAACCTCTTCAGTCCACCATGCAGTTTCTTGCAAGCCCTTTCGCCTTTTCTTCTACCTGCACACTACCCCACATGCTGCACAGATTCTGTCTGTGAATATGTTGCATACATCTTCCACCTCCCCTATTTGCTCCAAATCATATTTACCCAGTCCCCTGTCCACCTCTCTCCTATATTCTGCATTTTTTCCATTTTCTTGCAACCTTTCTGCACTCCTGCCAAATCTCAGTATCTTATTGTACCCATTTTATGTCACTGAATTCAATATTCCTTAGTACATAATTATAGCCTTAGTCTTCATTGTAACAGACAGCCTTGAAAGGGCTGTTGCTGTTTTTCTTCCTTTGTACTCCCTTATACTTATTGCCTCACCACCTCACCGTGGTGGTAAGTGTTGGCAGCCATCGTCCACTCACTTGACGTAGTGCCACCTACTTCTTCCTTCATCTTTTTCAGTCTCTTTCTGTGTCTGCCCTCCTCTCTTCCTGTTTCTTCCTTCTTTCCTGTCACTTTTTATTACTCTTCTGTCCATTTCAGGTGGGTTTACATGAGTAACAAGCCTAATGGTTTCCTGTAAGCCAGGAAACCATTTACAGTGCTGGTTGGTAACCATATACGGTAACTATGTGTGTTACCTTTGTGTCAACAAGTGGATTGGTGGAGAGTGAGTGCCCCTCCCCATTAAACAACTAGCTCAAAGACAAACAGCCACCCCTAATGGGATTATGGTGTCTGGCTATAGATAGATAAAGACCTTGCTTCAGTCTTGTCGTACATTACCTCACCCCTAATCATTGTTTATTGTCTTATCACTGCCAAACCTCACTGCCTTTACTTGCCTCACCTCTTTCTTCCCTCATTTTACCTCAGTCTCATTTTCACCATTCCCATCTTGGTTTCACCCCATCCTCAGTACAGTACATAGTTAATCTCACATCATATCGTACCCTTTAGCCTGTCTTTGTTGTTCTTACATCACTTCAATATCTCATTACCTTCATCTCCCCTCATAATCTCAGCACACTGTGCCTCACACTTTATCATGATATACTTGTAACACATGCCAGCATATTACTGAACTATATTTCACTATTGTACAGGTTACCTGAACATTGTAAACTGATATACAAGTCAGACACTGTTCATTACAACCCCCCCCTCACACACACACACACACACACACACACACACACACACACACACACACACACACACACACACACAACACAACACAACACAATACACACACACACACACACACACCGCTCGCTGGTGCAGTGGTAACGTTCCCGCTTGCCAACTGGTGGACGGGAGTTCGCGCCTCGCTCAGGTTGCGAAAAGTTTCACTGACGAAGTGGGTGGTTACTGTCCCCCTTGAGCAAGGGGACGGGTGTGTGCGTGTGTGAAGGTCACAGCCTTGCCCTTAGATCGGACTATATGAGCTCTCAGCTCCCTTCCGGGAGGGTAAAAGCTGACAATCACGACCATCAAGTGATCCTGACCGATCCTGACCGACCCGGTGAATTACACACACACACCCACACACACACACACACACAGAGTGGCATCAAAGCCTGGCTCTGGTCTTCAGAGAATGCTGATAGGTCATGGTCTGTATACAACACAGCACAACATGGGTGTAATATCTTGTAAACTTTTCTAAATATCTAACATCTTACTTTGAGTTAATGTTTTATATACAGTAAACTCTCAGTTATCCGCCATTGCAGTATCTGGCCCAACACCATATCCAGCACTGCTGGCTTGGCTCAGTTGAAGCAATATCAGGCACCAAAACGGGACGTAACTGGCAGTTGTATGCAATATCCGGCATTGAGGTGTATCAACCTGCTCAGAAACGGAAGCCAACTGGCACTCAGTCACTGTATTGTATCATTACTTTATTGTATTTTATGCTTAATTTTCAGCTTTTACTAATGGTAAAATTTTTAGGATAGAGGTTCGAGATGGAGAGCAACGCAATATCCGGTTTGACACCAAATATTGAGCCGATGCGGGGGGTACTATGCAGTATCCGGCAGTTTATTTCAACCAGCGCAGGGCTTGAGTGAATTGTGCCAGATAATTAAGAGTTAACTGTACAGTATAATTATGTAGTACATAACTTTTTAACAGAATGAATGACTTTCATCTCTGACTGAGTGTAAAGTCCTAAGGATAAAACACTAGACAGTAATGCTACTGAAGTGAGGCTTTTCAAGGCTAACCCTTATTTGTAGCAACATATTTATTCCACAGGTGGTACGTCATCCATTTGAACGTGTGCTTTCAGCCTACCGTGACAAACTGGAGGACTATGAACGGGACTTGAAAGCCAGGTACTGCATCAGCTATGACAGTGACATCCCCTGGAAATTTATAATTACACTATAAAGAATTGCAGAGTGGAAAGGAATAAAATTAGGAATCCTGATACAATATGCTGTATAAAGTATGCTTACAGGGCTCACATGTTTATCAGCTCTACACAATGTGAAACCTTTCTGTTTCATGCTTAAAGTCAGCTGCAGTTATAATGTTTCCACTCATCTTTCATGGTCATGAATTTTCCTCCTTCCTTTCTTCATTTTCAGGCTCTGCAATTACCCAATGCTTCTTCACAACTTTCCCCTTCACATGCATAACTTTGTCTCATCCTCATTGCCCATAATTATGGCAGTTTTCTTCATTTTATTAGTGTTTCTGTACTAAGTTCTTTCTCATCCTCATTACTTTACCTATACAGGACATCGCTTTCCAACTCTTTGTTCTTTTTTCCACTCTTCAAATTTTGTGCACTTTACTCCACCCTTGTAAATATGTCAATTCTCTTCAGTTCATTCTCCCTCCTATCACATTCTAACATATTCATGCCCTCTGACACATGTTCATGCCTACTCCCTCCTCCATATAATAGTGCCAGTCATTCACCTTTCCATCCTATCTTACACCATATCTTTACAGGTGTCTTATTCTTTTTCTATACTGAACTCCCAGTCCTTTGTGTGAAATCTCTTCCTTTCCCTCCTTACTCTTGCTCATATGAACACATCTCCCTTTACCCAACTTCACCAACTGATTTTTATCCCTCCACTTCACTTCATTCCAGCCTCTTCCATGCTGTTGTTTCCCTCTCACTCCTATCAGTTACTATTTCCCTCCATGATCACTCACGCCTTCTCCTCACTCTCCATAATTCCTTCTTCACATATCCCCAGAGGTGGTTATTATTACTCCATCTATGGGAAAAGGATTGTGCGTGTGTACCGGAGAGGGGAGGACTCTCGTCGTGAGCCCACCTTCCGAGAGTTTGTACAGTATCTACTTGACACAGATGTGGAGGAGTATGATGAACATTGGCGACCAGTATCACTCCTCTGTACACCCTGCCACATCAGGTACTGTTGGATTAATGTTTTATCACTCTAAGTCTTCCAGCATACTCACTTTTGTTTATTGTTGTGGCCAGGAACATGAAATGCAGGCTGAAGTAGCCTTTTTGCAATCCAGCATCCTCATTTGGGGGATATGAAGGAATTAAGGTTCATTTTTGCTGTATAACCGGGCAGTGGAGTGACCCATTTACTGTACTGTATAATGGTGCCACCATATGAAGGCTTCCCTCTCCAGCATCTGTGAATGGCTTGCTTTATATTCACACAACAGGACACTGCCCAAAATATATATCCTATTATGTCACTTTAATTTTTGCTATATACTCATCCTGACCCTGTTTCAAACTAAGAACTGATGGCACAAATGGAAACAAAACAGAAAAAAATGGGAGAATTGACAGTGTCCAGTGACATCATCCAGGCTTTAAAATTGTCTGGATTAAGAATTGTTCTGTTTATGAATATGTTAACCATCAAGACCCTAACTCATTTTGAATACTGTACTTCTTTATGTTTGTAAACTCATCATACCAAAAACTTTCAAAGCACATTATTCATATGCTTTCTTCTGCGTATTTGTATCTCCTGCCACTTCATTGGCATGTTGAACATCTGAGCTCTCAGTATACTGTGTACAGTATTTCATCATAACAGTCTGTGGAACCACACCATTTCATCCCTACTGTTTATCTGTCAGCAATTTCAAATGGCATTGCACTTTCTTTTTACCCTTTTTTCATAAACTGGTTACTCTTTACTCTGCAGAATTGGGTATGCCTTGGTTAACATTTTCCGTAATTTATTTTGCAAATATTTTTTTGAAAATGATATCTGGTGGTAGAGTTTTCTAAGGACACCAGTCATGCTTCGCACAGGTTCAGATTTCCAAGAGGTGGTTGGAAGCTTTTATTATCATGTCATGCCTCCAGGGGCATGACATATCAAGGACAGTCACCTGTCCTTTGATATGTCATGGTAACATAACCTTAAGCCT
Organism: Coenobita brevimanus; assembly: GCF_032717465.1. NCBI lineage: Eukaryota > Metazoa > Arthropoda > Malacostraca > Decapoda > Coenobitidae > Coenobita > Coenobita brevimanus. Next base: position 36,058,110 of record NC_136979.1, read on the forward strand.
CTACATTTGAAGGGAGTACTGTAATATGCAACTGATCGCTGCTGTCTTATGCCTAGTTTTAATTTTTTATTGTCATAACTTTGTTTATTATAAAGTTAAATACCAAAAACATATGTGTAGATGGTTATCCCTGTTAAGTAAAGCCAGGAATCTGGGACTTGAATGGTATATGAATGTGTCCTACTTCTTTGGACATGCTGTTGTTAGTTTCCCTCCTTGATGCTTTCTCTTTCCATGTTTTCTGCACCTACCTTATCCCATTCTTAGGTGGAAAAAAAAAAAGAGAGAGAGGGAAAAAAAAAAGAGGTGAGGATGATGATTATACTGCATATGCAATGTTTATATGTGGGCCCTTCAAGAAGTTCTCAGTTTCACTTAAAAATATCACAGGAGAAAGATTGTTCCTGTATTATTTCTCAACAGTCTTCCCTAAGTTCATTGCATTTTGTCAACCAATGTTCAGGTATTGCTGTCCCATCGTGGAAGAAGGTTGCATCATGAGAAAGATTGGGTGCGTCAAGCCAACTTGGTGCCTTCTTTAACCCTGCACAGTTTTTGACTTTATGCAAGGGTTTAATTTGCCCCTGTGTAGAGTAAAACTCTCATGTGTGGGGAGGCTTCCCACATACAGCTGTTCTTAACAAGATGGAGTCAAAGGTTTTTCATCTCATTAATTCTCCTACTTTGTGGTAGCTGGGAACGCTCACTATCCAATCGATATAGCGCTGCTTTGGGTGTCTGCCCATTCCTCTCGTCCATCCTTCCTCTTCTGTCATTCTTTCCTTCATTCTTTCCACTTCCTTCTGCCCATGGGTGACTTTATACTCCCTCTTCTGTCTTTCTTTCCCTTTCCTTCTGCCTATGGGCGACTTTACACTGAGTGACAAGCCAAATTGTTTCCTGTACACCAGGAAACCATTTACTATGCTGGGTGGTAACCACATAACCATATTATGGCGCCTGGTGGTTTAGTGGGTATTTAAGACACTCCAGTCAGATTGAGCCTGTGTAGGTTTATATCCAAGGGGTGGTTAGGGTTTATTGCCCACGTAATGCCACTCAGGGATGAGTGAGGCTGGTCACTCAGCTTAAATGTCAGGACCAACTTGCCTAACCCTGGGCTCCTCTGCTCATGGGGCAACATAGGAGTGGATGATGGATGGATAGATGGAATTCTCCTACTCTTAGTGGCTCCCTTCAACCTCTGTCTCTTTGTCACACTGTTGCATCTTTATCTCTTTTCTGTTGCTACTTCAGTGGTCACTTCTCCACTGAACTATCTGCTTGCATTCTTCACCACTACAGCAAACTCTCATCCCTTTTCCGTCCAACTCTCTAATGCAAGAGTTAACTAGTCCTTCATGTATGCAACAGGTCATCTCTGGAACTGTCTTCCTCTCAGTATTTCCTACTGCCTATGACCTCCAGTCTTGTAAATGCAGTATGTCCAGGGATTTCAGAATTTAAAGTGGTAGGTGGGGGCACTTACCATCCACTCACTCAATGTAGTGCTGCTTTTGGTGTCTGCCCTTTCCTCTCTTCTCCCTTCCTCTTCTGTATATCTTTCCTTCATTCTTTCCTCTTTCTTCTGCCAACGGGTGACTTTACACTCCCTCTTCTGTCTTTTTTTCTTTCTTTCCTCTTCCTTCTGCCTATGGGTGACTGTACACCGAATGACAAGCTAAATGATTTCCTGTACACCAGAAAACCATTTACTCTGCTGGGTGATAACCATATAACCAAATTATGGCTCCTGGTGGTTTAGTGGACAATTAAGGCGTTCCAGTCGGGTTGAGCCTGTGTAGGTTTATATCCAACAGGTGGTTGGGGTTATGCGTAATGCCACTCAGGGATGAGTGAGGCTGGTCACTCTCATCTTAAATGTCAGGACCAACTTGCTTAGCCCTGGGCTCCTACGCTTCTCATAGGGCGACACAGGATTGGATGATGGATGGATGGATGGATTTCAAAATTAAAGGATCTTGAATTTGGCCCTCAGTTATTTTGTTTTAATTTTTTCATTGAGGGAACAGTCTTGCGGGCGTCTGGTCTTCGGTTCCTTCTTCCATACTTATTACTAAAAAAAAAAAAAAAAAAAAAAAAAAAAAAAAAAAAAAGGGTGACTTAACCATCACTTCAAAAACGGTGACCAAGCAAGTGGGATTTCAGTTTGGGAAACAGGTAGAAGTCATACAAAGCCAGGTTGGGCGAGTAAGGAGCATGAGGCAACAGTTCAAAGCCACAGTTGGTTGCCTTAGCCACTGCCAACTATGCCATGTGGACATGGGCATTGTCCTGAAGTGACAGTATGCCTGCCCGTACCTCTCCTCTCCATTTCTTTTTGATTGCTTCTTTCAGCTGTCACAGTTGTGATGCATAATAGGCCTCATTAACTTCCACCACAATCATCGCCTCATATGAGGCGACATGCAGGCCACTCCTGGCCACGCTGATCACCTCATATGAAGCGATGGATCTCCGTGCCATAATGTCAAGCACAAGGAAGCGTCAGTGGTTTCCATGGGAACATTGAGTCTCCCTCTGCACCATCAGATCTGTTGCCAAGCCCTGCCAAACTGCAGTTGCCAAATACTGCATATTTAGTAATTCAGTTGTTGTTTGTAGCCCAGCATGGCAGATTCATGCCTGTCTACCTCCCATGGTTCTGGTGACTTATCACTGCCCTCACACCCACCCAAGAGGCATAAATTACAAAAGGTGAGAGTGATGAAGAGTCTGAGCTCAGAAACACTTGATCTGATGACAAAAAATCAACTTAATAATAAAAAGAAAAGTCCTTAAACAATGACTCAGGGAGGGTAATCAGATTGATAAGAATTAGCATGGCAGGGGTTAATGGTTTGGCCCCTTTGCAAGTAGTCAGCCACAACTCCCTGTGTTCCACAACACTGAGGCCATTACCTTGGCAACAGATACCACTTGCTTGAATTTTGGGGGAAGTGGAGAACAGGGATGTTTCCATTGCAGGCTTTGATTCTTTGATTCACATTCGAAGTGGTGTGTACCCATGTCTCATCTTAGGTCACAGATTTCCAGAAGAAGTTGGCTGGATCAGCCTAGAATTGAGCCAAAAGTGAAATTTCCAGTCTGATTAGCATTTGGTCTGGTATCAGCATTATGAATACCCATCTTGCAGACAGCTCGTTCATACCCAAATGTCAGTCAAAACATTGTGCAGTGAGCCAACACTGATGCCCATGGTATCGCTTTTCTGTTGCACAGACAAACTTTTGTCACTGAAGATAGTGCAGTGAATGGCCTCCACTTGATTGTTCATGGTCAGTGATATTTGGCATCCCAGCTGTGGGTCATCTTCCGTGCTCTCCCTGTCCCTTTTGACATCAGCATCCCACTTCTTTATGGTGGAATAGCAGGGAGAGTCCTCACCAAGTGTGTTGACCATGTCTTCATGCTTTCCTTGGGGGTCATACCTTTTTTTTTTGCAGATACTGTACTTGATCAAAGCATAGGCTTCTTTCTTGTCCATTTTTGGGTTTTGCTTTAACCTACTAAATTTCAAAGGGACTCACCTGCAAACAGTTAAAGACAAAGATTTGAGTTCATATGTAGTCATATAAAGCTTCATTGTGTAGTCATACCCAAAATTTGTGGTTACTCCCCTTGTTTCTGGACAAGGCCAAGAACTTTTTGAGGGACCCATGTATACTGTATTCAATTTCAGATTTGACGTGATAGCCAAGATGGAGACACTAGAACGTGATGCAGACTTCATCCTTTACCACCGGGGTCTGTCAGGGGTGACACACATTGAGTGGTCTCATCGAACATCATCCACAGACCACACAACCTCAGACCTCGCATCTTCATATTTCTCACAGCTCACACTCTCTGAGATCCAGCGCCTCTACCAAAAGTACCTCATGGACTTCCTGATGTTTGAGTATGAGGTAGAACCATACTTAAAGCTTGTAAGTGGGACAACAGCAAACAATGCCTCACTCATGACAGATGAGCAAGATGAGGAGGAGTATGATTATGATGAGGAAGAGGAAGATGGTGACAATGAAGATGAGGACTATGAAGACAATGAAGAGGTGGAAGTGATACAAAACGACAATGCTGGGATGGATGAAGAGTCTGAAAACCAATACGAGAATCAGGCAGCCGAGGAAACTAGTCCAGTTATTCGGGAGACATGAGATCTCATTATAATAGTGTTGTAATGAATGTTCATTCATTTTATGTGTTGTATCGTACTTCATATTGTCCCCAGTAGTATATGAAGTAGTCAGACGGAAGGGACATATGGACAGGAGCAAATAACAATACTCTTACCCACATCATTATGATAAAATTTTTTAGTTGCTTAATTTTGCTGATATCCAATGATTTTATTCAGTTTAGGAGAACTTTCCAGTGGAAAAGATAAATAGTTTTAAAACTATCTTAAGATGAATATAATCATCTGGAGATAGCAATAATAAAACATAAATTATGACATCTGATTGTAGGGGTTACAAAAAATTTATATTATCAGTAGTCTGTACAGTATATAGGGCACCATCTCCAACACAGTAGTGCCAAAATAGACTGTGGCAGCTCACAAGTAATGGGCATCAATATCTTGCTAATAATTAATACAGCGTTTCATTAACTACACATCTTAATTACCTCCCTCAACAACTGTTACAGTACTTTGCTCCATCACCTTTTCAGTACAGTATGTTATTTAAAATTATAACTGTCCTGCTGTGAGATTTAAAATCTTTGATATTGTACTGTGATTTCAACTTCAGAGTAATGCATAACTTTGTAGCACAAAGTTTGGTAAATCTTCTGGACAAGTTAACCCCAGCTGAATATTGAGCATTAGTAATTTACATTTGATATTCCCTTTGAATGAATATGTATAACCTGGGCTGTGCACTGTAGTTTACTATCTACAAATACAGTGAATGTACCATAGTAACAGTAACATAACACTCAGCAGCCTATGTATAATTTGCAGTGTTTACTACCATAACTTATTTTATAAATACTGAAGGCAATGAGACAATGACACATAACATTCTCCAGAATACTTAGCCGTATCAGGCATGTTCAAAATGAATGGGGAAAATGCTGCAACAGTACGTAGGAACTATTGACATTTCAGATCTATTCACAAACACAAAAATATTCTGCGTGATTGTTTTAATGTCCATTAGGAATGATCTGTGAAGCAGTGTTAAGGTAGTGAATTATTAGAAATTTAGGATATTACAGTACCCTCACGTCCAGTACATGTTTGTCCAGTATGGTCAGCAAAAAAATAATTTATTACTGTAGTACGGATTTGTTGGGCTAGTACGGATCGGCCGTGCAAAGTGGGCCAAATCCAAGGAGTTCTTCTCTAGTACTGTCATGTTGTGTCCAGTACTATTACCTGCCTGGGCGCTGGAAGATGGCCAACACCGAGGGACATTTCCCTAGTATTGTCACACCAGTCCAGTACGTCTTCCTTGTGACTTGTGACGTATGTCAGTCAAACTGCAGCATTGCACTTCTTCGTGATAACAAAAACGACAATGTGTCAGTGTGTGACTATGAGGGATTTATGAGGGAGGTTGAGGCAGAGAGGCCTCCTCAGGATCCTGAAGGCCCTCCTCCAGGGGGTCAGTAAGACCTCCTGGAACCTCAGAAACCCCTTCCCCTTCCCCCTCCCCCTCAAGCCCATCACCACTTGCCTTAAAAGTTGGTAAAATCTTAGTTGTGTCAAAATGCAGTTAAGTTGAATTTGGGGGGGACTTTTTTAAGGCTTGTCTGACATTATTAATTTTTCCCATAAGATCTGTTGTTTGTCCAGTACGGATTTAGTCCAGTACAGCAGTACTGTTTGACAAAAATACTGTACTGGATATGAGGTTACTGTACCCCAAACAAATGTGGTCAGATGCTACTTATCTGTGAAGTATGAATTAGTTAGCATACCCATCAGTGGTACAGGTATATGGTGTATTAACATGTGAGGCCCAGGCTGCTGTGAGGCTGTGTGATACTGTAGGCTTTCGCATCTTTATGCACTGCAGATAAGCGATGTATTAGTATATCAGTACTACTTATCTTGAAAAAACTAATGGAGGTCCCTGACATATGAATGGAATGGGGTCCTGAAACTAATTTATGTGGATGATGAATGATATGCGATTGGCTGTTATTATCACAGACACTGTACGTGCATACCATAGAATGCAATACAAATATGTACAGTACAGTACACATTCAAAGAAGCCATCAAGTTAAAATTTTATTTAGTCATACTGTATAGTCTGTATTAACTTCTATGGTCATTCAAATTTTGCCGTCTGTAAGCTGGCTTAGCATTGCATGAGTTCTGCATCATCTTCATCATCACTGTCACTCATCATCATCATCATCATCATCATCTTTTTAACCCACATTAGAAAAAATCCATTTCTAATATGGAAACAAGCAGAAAATCTAAAATGACATATATATGAATACTGTATTCTTCATCCATTCATATGGTGCAAATTCTCTGCACCAGCACCGCTAATGCAAACTTAGTACTGTATTGTATAGAACATGTGGTTAAATTAAATAACGAGCAGACACTAAGCTGCAGTTAAAAATTAGTGCTGCACTGACAAAATATTGCTTTGAATCATGGCTGTTCTGTCATTAATGCCCTTATTTACAGTTTACATGTAAAACTTGTTGCAGCAAACATGATAAGCAGTGATTTAGTCATAAAGCATCTTGTGTATCATCATACTGAAGTAGTTGCTAAAGCTATAATCTCTCAAATTTGTACAAGAAACAGTATCTGGTGAGGTAAAAATTAACATATTCATTGAAGCCATATCATGACTGCATTCTTCCCACAAACTTTAAGAAAACCTTTGAGCTCGGTAACTGAAAACATTACCGGTATATAAAAATAGTAGTTTAAGATAATGTTCAGTAGGTCTTAACTGCTTAAGAAGGAAGTCAGTTGTTACACTGATTTTAAGTGCAACACCTCTCTGTTGGTAATATTACTGAGAATCAAAGAAATCTATAATGACTATGTTATCATTTTTTTTTTTTTTTTCCTGGTGGTTTAGTGGGTAATTATTGCGCTCCAGTCGGATTGAGCCGGTGAAGGTTTATATCCAAGGGGTGGTTGGGGTTGATTGCTCATGTACTGCCACTCAGGGATGAGTGAGGCTGGTCACTCTCATCTTAAATGTCGGGACCAACTGCCTAGCCCCGGGCTTCTACGCTCCTCATGGGGCAATGTAGGATTGTATGATGGATGGATGAATTCCTTTTACAGCTCTTAGCACCTTCATATTTATAGTTTATGTCTGGTTGCATTCTATGAAATGTTTATGTGCATTGTATCTGGTATCACTTTAGTGTGTACCTGTGCTAGCTCATAAAATCTGTGATTGCTGAGTCTTCTGTGAAGGTTCAGTTACATTACTGTGATACATTAACTCTTAGTTGAGCAGCACACAAGTGGACTTATCTCCTGAACCATTATACTGCAGGCCATGTATTTAATAAAACCAACAAATTCATTTTCTTGAATTTCTCCCCATTATGATTGATTAGACGTGTGATGTCATTATTTTTTATTATTATTATTTTTAATGATAAAGAAAACTGAAGCTAAACTTGGATAGGAATGAATGTACAGTACATGGGTTCCGGAAGTAAGCTTATTTAACAAAAAATATTGTGAATAAGTTACACTCTGGTGGTAAACAGGCCTTTTTTTTTTTTTTTTTTTTTTTTTTTTACCCATAATACTCTTAAATGATATAAAAACTAATAAGAATGCAAACTGCAATGTGAAAAAAGAGAAAGCAAGTTATAGTAATGAAATCATCTTCTAGGCCTCTTAATGATTTCACTGTTCTGAGTCATACAATCAGCAGTGTTTGAAATGGGATAACAAGCAGCAGAATCCATATTAAATGAAAATTAGTGTAAAGAACCTTCTCAGTCTTAATCATACTCAACCTTAATCACAACAAGGATAGGTTTCATAATAAAACACATCAGTACTGAGAATGCTCATACATTACCACCTAATAATATAAGATACAGTATGAACAAATTTTCATATGAAACTGTGAACAGTAACATACCATATTTTACAACACCTTTCTTGCTACACAGATGTCCAACCATATATTCATACTGTATTGTTTATAAAGACTCCAACATGCTTGCATGTGTCGGCCTTGGTCACCTAATGGTAGCTCTCCATGTTGCTTGATCTCTGGCAGCCTCCCTAACACAAGCAAAATTTGCTGATGATCTCCTGCCAGCGATATGTCCTGTATTCCCTATATCTCATTCACCTCCGAATGCTAATTAGTATTCTTTCTTTTCTGTTCTGTGTTTCAAACTGATATCACAAAAATATTTCAAGCAACACCTTCAACAGCCACGGCTGGCAAGGATGTGTAGACAAACTTTTGACGGTGACAGTAAGGTACTCCAGTCTCCTCTGCCAGCTGACTACACAACCTAGCACAACTTGAGCTGATGAGGATACTCCCAGTTCTTCCGTGTGTGTTCGTCAATAAATTTTCTTGACCATTTGGTTGCTGCTATACGTTCATCTTCCTCAAGCTGTGCATCATTCACCTCCACCTTTTGTGAATACGTAAGCTCACCAGTTTCCTACAAAGAAATTGAATAATATATAAAAGACTTTGGTTACTTCAAACAAGAAGCAAAGGAAAATAACTACAGCATATCATCATCATCGTCATCAGCATAGTGTAGACCTTCAAATTATGTGGGACCAATTTGTGCTAAATGCATTTTGCATGGAAAGACAAACCCTGACATGGCCTAATAAATGCGGGAAACAAAAGGCTACAAGGTAAATCCCCAAGTCAGCCCTCATCCGTGACAACATTCGAAGGCCCCAAGTGGTAATATATGCCAACAAGGCTGCCACACATGCACACTTTGCACCCTACTCCCTCGCACCATGGTCACTGCCAGCCAACCCTGATTCTGTCTTCCCCTCACACATTAAAATCTTGCACAATCCTAGTGCCTTATAACAATCTCAGTGCTCCTTGTGTGTTATGGCTTCCCAGTCTTCTGCCACGCCTGCCAATGGTGCTACTGATAGGCCTCTGTGTGCCTTTGTCTCTCGAGAGGATCAGAGAGATTCTCCATCAGCTTGATGATAAGGACCACGAGGTTGACACTGCAGAGCATTTACTTATAAACAAGTCAACGGTGTGCACAGTGCAAAACTGCAGTGAAAAAATAAGCACAGTCCAACTAGGAGGTTACAATGATGCATGAAGATGTTCCTGTGAGATATGTGTCAATAAAAACAGAGAAAGTGATTTACAAGTTTGGCTATGCACAAAGGGACGTGAATATGGCAGTGGACAGTACTGTACTATCATTCCCCTGAGCCTGCTGAAATTTATGGAAAAGTTGTTCAAGTGATCCAAGTTGAAAAATTCTCCACTCTTGCATGCTAACAAGGGCTGGTTTGCAAGATTCCATGAGTGCAAAGAACTGCACGATGTGCAGGTGTGTGGTGACAGGGGGGGCTGTGGACATGACTGCAGCCAAGGCTTTCCCAGCCCCCTTTAGGAAAGTGGTAGATGATGGTGGTTACAAATTAGGTAAAGTGTTCAATTTGGGCAATGTTAGCAAAGAGGATATTCAGTGCGAGTGGCAGAAGCTGCTATCCCATGTTTACCTTGCTATGTTGGCAACTAATCATAGATACACTGTGCCAAGCAGCAGAGGTGGCACAGCAAGTGACACAAGTGACACGAAAGGTTTTTGCTGCCATTACTTATGACATCCTTCACATTACTGAAGCTGCTCCCAAAGTGATGACTGAGGGCCTCACTGAAGAAGTTGAGGAGGAAAAGCACCTGGAACCACACATTAGGTCCCAGCAGCAACCAGGCCACAGCACACCAGGGGGCCCAATCATCAGCAGCTGAGCCTGGTGCTGGAAATCACTGATTGGCTCAAGGACGCCTCAATGATGGTGGTGCACAACACACATAAGCTGCAGCCCCTTTAAAGTGAAACTGTCCACATCTTCTGGGGGTAGAGGCTGTAGCTCGGGAAGCGAATTAATGTCGTCCAAAACCATCATCGCCTAACTTGCCCCAGCCCCAACTGTAATGCCTGCCCTACCATCTCAGTCTCCCCAGCCTAGCACCTACTGTACACAACTCCCAACTCCCCACAACCTGCCAGAGAGGATGACTGGGGGATCAACTTTGAGAGGTTCCAGACCTAGTCTCATCCCTTGAGGGTTAAAAGCATGACTCGTTCCCCCTCCTCTAGCCCCTCAGCTTTGGATACCCACTTCCCCGACACACAAACATCAATCCATTTCCTGTCATAATATGTGATCACCACTCATTTACCACTTTGTACACTCTAATTAACCATTTTTCATACCCAGTAATGTTCCTAGAGGTTGTATATGTACTACAATGAATGTTAGGTATGATTAGGAGGGGATAAAATATTTTTTCAAGATGGCAAAAGAAGGGACTTTGGAAAAATTTTGGAATTTCACCATACAAATTACCACATCCCAAGGGCTTCAATGGCACAATCTGTGTACTTCGACTTGCACAGTAAAAGTCCCGGAACCATTAGCTGCGCAAATTGTGGATCTACTGTATCGCTAATGCCCTGCTCAATCCTAGGAGCCCTTCGGCAATGGATAGCCATGATGGAATTGTCTCTAGGTTATTTTGTTATCACATACATATTTAACTCTCTTGAGCTAATTTTTTCAATATCACAATGTCATAAACCAAGTTCTCCATCCTTCAGTGGGGTGGGTAAAATCCAGAATAGGACGAAAAAACTATGAACAAAAACGAAGCTATCAAATGAAGTGTCCAATGAAATGGGTCATACATATGTGCACTCATTCATGTCTAACATTCAGTTCCATTATTATCATCACTGCCATCCTAACCCTATTTCTTATTCATACACACCTAGGCTGGGAAGATTTAAACATCTAAAGCATAACTTTTGAGAGACCACATGATTTATACCACCACCAACATCCTGACCTAGTTTCCCCACCCAAAGATGAGGTGAGGTACAGTATAGTCCAGAAACAAAGAAAAGTGAAAACATAAACAAGGGAGAACCAATCAACAACATGCTCAGGGAAACAGACCACACAATCATTCACTCCCGATTCGAGACACTGGAACCTTGACTCTACCTCAATGGCCAACTCATCAGCACACGGGGCTGTTCGGCCAGATTGCCTAGGGAGCAACTACTACTCATCAGTACATTTTTGGTAACATGAAAAAGCCTAATGCAGATGTCATCACTCTACAAGAGTTAAACATATTATCTATTCCTTATCAGTATCCTTAGCTGAAGAACAATGTAAGAGATAATGGCTCCTTGACTATAAGTCCTCTTTTAGCCAAGAAATACTGTAACTCAAAGGAAAGCCAAATAAAATTTTTCATTACCTTAACCTCTTCAATAACAGCATGTCTTTTATACTATATTCTTGCTACCATCAAGTAATTTTATTCAGTCCAGGAGACATGCTTCAAACTGTAGTGATATGACAGTCTTCATTCAAGGTACCACATATGTCCATGAAACTGAATTAAATCACCTGGCGATAGCAAGAACAAACAAAAAAAAGATACCACCTGGTCAAAGGTTCAATGAAAATGGTTAACAGACAGTTTCTAATTCTGCACTATAAAACACCCTTCCTATGGTGGTGGTGTGGGGGGGAGGGGGGAAAATCGAAGGACAACAAGAGTAAAAGAAAATTTTCAGCAATCTGAAGACATTTTATATTTTATTCCTGCAAACTCCATTGTGAGTCCTCGAAATATGAAAGGGATAGGGACCAAAAAAAACTTTAGTAATCCGAAATTTTGTATATCGGAACAATTTTCCCCACTGAAATATACTTATAAGGGGGGGATGCGTTCCAGGACCCCACTGGACCCCCTACTTAAACGTTACCCCTCCTATTTAGAAGTATCCAATACACGTATACAGTACTACTGTATACTATTGTACAGACAAAAACATTAAAACATACATCTATGGTAATTACTGTAGTATTAGTACACTGTACAGTTAAATAAACACCTGTGCTGGGGCTGGAGATTCGTGTCGTTGATATGGTGCTAAGTCACGTGGTGGGACCCTATTGCTCCTCTGGGACTTCCTTGACTGGTGCAGGTGTTTCTGAAGCTGTTGATGGTTCAATTTCCTCTCCAGAGTCAAAGTATGGTGCTGTTTCTTCTTGGCAGCTGGTTCCCCAGATGCTGGAGATAATGCAGGGCGCTTGGGAAGCATGGCGAAAATACGAAATGAGGAAGAACAGTGAAAAACTGCGTACCATACAGCGAAGCTGAAAGTGACTTGACTGAGAAGCGCGCAAAAATGTATTTGGCAGAGAGGGGTTAGTTCGTTTCTCTTGCTGCAAGAGAGTGCGGCACTGTTCAGCGCGCCCATTTTGAATTTTTCCTATTTCCTCTCCTATCGCTTTTCATACCATTGAGACAGATACTTTCGTATTGTGGAATTTGTCCTACATTCATTGCTTTCGTACCATCGGAAATTTGTACAGTGGGGCACCAATTTTCACGCCTAATTGGGTCCAAAAATAATGCGCGAAAGTGGAATTAGCGAAAGTTGGGGCATTGTCTTTATGGCAAAAAGGCTAATTGGTTCCCGGTTATCCTAAAGTAACATCAGATTTTCATTTTCACTTGCAATACAGTACATCAAATCACTATTGTACATTGCATTGTGAGATACAAACAATAAAAACTGTACAGTACACATTATATGAGGAGAAACATACCACAGAGACCAGGTTGAGGTGTTTAATGGATGTTGGGGGTAAGTATCTGAGGCGCGTGGCGGGCTTATTTAGCCACGCCAGACGTATTGGCGCCACCTCTTGCTGCCTCGCTACCACTCTCTCTCTCTGCCTCCTCAGATGCAACTTGATGCAACACTTCCACTCTGTGCTGAATTTCCCTTTGTGCCAGGTTCTCTTGAACAAATCCATCGAAATCTTCATCCAGGTTAAAGCTCCGTTTCTTCACTCCAACATGATACTCTCTTTTAGCCTTGGCCTTTCCTCCCGACTTTGAATGTCCCGGCCACTTTTTATCACCACCACTGCCTCCCGGCCCTCCCCCCACACCACCAGGCTCTACCCCCACACCACCAGGCCCTTTCCCCACACTACCAGGTATAGTAGAGGCCATTGAACCGTGAGAATCCAACACAATGGAGCTAGCACGCTCGTACACAATGGCGGGAATGGGTGGACAGAGTGTTGACATGACGTCATTCAAGATGGCTGTGGGTTGCGGGCGGGCGGTGCAGGAAATTCAAAGTTCAAAATATTGTCCCAAACCCAAAATTTGTGCGCGAAAATCGATTTTTTTCAAGCGAAAGTGGAAGTTAGGGAATATTTGGTGCATGCCGCGAAAGTGGATTCCGCGAATCCTGCTGTAGCGAAAGTTGGTGCACTACTGTACATCGAGTTTTCGTATTTCGAGGACTCACTGTATGATTTTAAGTTAACTTAGAAGAAACCTACTGTTACAAAAGGGTTAATGAAGGCTGAGTAAAATCATCTGATGGTAGCATGAATACCTAAGCTGAAATAAACTGTCTCAGGCTGTGGAAAAAAAAAAAAAAAAAAGAGAGAGAGAGAGAGAGAGAACCTGACTGACCTTAAGGAAGCAGTGTCGAGGGTCTGCATCATCCGGGAGGTCTGGGGGAAGCCTGATCGGGGTCACTTTTATCATGTGTTTCACCTTCCACAGCATGGCATTGTTCTCAGGGTTGTTCTTCAGGATCGCCACATTACTTCTCTGTCATATTGTAAGGTACTGGCTATCAATGCAGATACAGTAATTCCTCACTGAGTTTTTTTTTTCTTGCAATACAGTCCAAAACAAATCAGGTGACACTTGCCTTTTAAAGCTATATTGCTATCTGTGACCCTGATATGCCATTTCCCCCATTTTAGCAACTGTATGGAAAAGGTTTTGATGGGGGATTTTGGAACACATCCCTGACTCACAACAAAGATTACCTGTATTCACTATATCAAACATTTATTACTGAAACCACTGCCCTCTTTTTTATGATCCCAATACTCTTTTCTATTCTAAGCTCTTTTATGCCCATTTAATATTACAACATTTTTTAACATTAACTACTGCCAGACGATTTCATGTATCTTAAGATCATTCATACTGAAGAGCTCAGAATTGAGAACTATGAAATGCACTGTCAGGAGTTTATAAAGTGATACAAATTACCTGTAGCTACCTCATTTCTATATCAGCTTATAAATAAAACACATAATTTTAACACACCTTTCCATCAAGTCCCAGCTTCTTCATGATATCACGATCATACCAAGGTTTACATTTCAATGACCGCGTTCGAGTTACCATGTGCAGAGGGGCTGGCTCATATGATGGGTCTACCTCACCATGCCTGTCAAGGAATAACACTGTAATTACCTATGATCAGATCAAGGAAAAACAAGAATGAGTGATGACTGGATAAGAAATAAATGGTAATCCTACCACTGTAGGCTACCATATACATATGCAGTTATCATGGAAGTTTGCTACCGGTATATTACCAGTTGATTTTTCCTACAACATACTCAGTGTACTACAGAATTTCAATAAAAAATTCATATGGTAATTACCATTGCTATCCAACTAGAACATTACTAATGAAAAAGCTTTACAACTTATTGCCACATAAATTGAACCTTAAATTCTGTTCAGCAGAATAAAGTAGCTCTATATAGGGTATTTTAAGAGAACAGGTGTAAGGACACCACTGATCTCTCTTTTGGGGGCACGGTGGCTCAGAGGTTGAGCACCCAACTCGTAATCGCGAGGTTGCGAGTTCGAGCCTCTGACAGGTCACCGTTGCCGGGAGTGGTAGCGCACTCCTGTAATCTAGCGGGGCTATATGGCCACAGTTGCCTAGCTTGGAGATGATTAAATCCACTGATCTCTCCCTCTCCCATTCCATCAACTCCAGCCACATGAGGGCTGTGTTTGGGCAGATACTGGAATCTTCATGAAAATGCTTCATAATACCAGTAATTCTCCAAGATAAAATGCTGATATATTAACCCCTTAAATGCGGCCGTGAACAGTCGACCCCCCCCGAGTGGCGGGGTTGTATCGCGGTCTGAGTACCTGTAGGAAAATATTAGCCAAAAATCAGAGATTAACCCTAGAACATTATACTTGGTATGACAGATAGTACCTCTACCACAGCCTCATTCTGTCACAGTAAACTTTATACTACAACGTAAAGGTAGTTTGGAATCCATATTTGTACAATAAGCACTGAAAATAAGGCTAAAATCAACGGAGCGTACGGCCGACATGCAGCGCGGCGGCGGTCTTCCCGTCACTCAACAAACATTTCCATTTTCACAGCTAAAAACATGTATACTACATTATTTTCAATCATATTACTTCCCAAAAGATCACCGCGGTGCGCTTTTTATTCTGCCTTACGCCCGTCACTTTATTCTCGTTCCTGTCGGTCTCTTGCACTGACTCGGAAGAGCTAGAACTCGCCATAATGTCACTTTGAAAGCCTGCGGTAAACTGACGCCAAACAGAGGCAAACCGTGCGAAAAAACGCTAGTGTTACAAGTGGGGAAACAAGCGTTTCCTATTAGCATAAACTGCTTGTGAGAGGAGAGCGCAGATTTACAGTTCTGATCACTCAGAGTGCTGCCACGTATCACAGCCAGGCTGGCCGGGCCGTGGTGGGGGGGGACGGGGGGTATCACAGCCAGGCTGGCCGGGCCGTGGTGGGGGGGGACGGGGGAAAAACACGATACTTGGCAACAACAGAGGTCAGTAGTACAAAGGTAAAGTATGCTAATTGTAGCTAAAGGGTGGTGGTACTGATAGACAATACCAGCTGGAGCCTGCTTGCCCGCGGTTATTCAAAATTTACTAGAATCGCAAACGCGACGCTCCACCGTTATGTCCTTTTCGCCGAGCGTCGCAAACGCGACGATCCGCGTTTAAGGGGTTAAAGGGCTGTAGTGATTATGATAATTACATACATACAGTACTGTACAGTGGTCCCTCACATTTAGCATGTTTCAAGATAGCAATTTTCGTGTTTAGTGATAGGTTAGAAAAGGTACCAATCCCATGCATTTAGCGATTTTCTTACGTTTTTAACGATGTGGGGCGTGAAATGCCTTCCCGTTCGCCATTGTTATCACTGTTGTGAGAGTCTGGCAACTTTGGGTGCTTTTTTTTTTCTCTCAAAGTGCCAAGCATTTGGCGTTTTTCGCTGGTGAGTAAATGTATGACCATACAGTACTGTATCTGTATAATGTACTGTATTCCTAATATACTGTGTTTCATTTTCAACATTTAAAGTAGGAAATCGGGGGTCAAAAGGGTGACTTGGAGGATGGGCGCAAATTAACTGATACTTTTCCCATGTGAAGTACATTTCGCATTTAGCAATTTCTCAATTAGCAATGGTTTTGCCAGACTAATTAAATCGCTAAATGCAAGGGACCACTGTACATAGATTTTGAAAGGTCGCATTCTATTCTTGCATGGGTCAGCTTTGTTCATCAGACTTTAATTCTAATTCAGGACCTCCTCTCACGTTTTCCTTGGTCTGTCTCTAAAATCTCTCCCTTACCGACCTGTACAAAGCTTCACGCAATTAATCTTATACATTTCCTCCACATTACTGAGCTGTCTTAGCTTAACTCTGCATCACCTTTGTAATACCCTCAGTCACCACACATCCTACTACCCTAACGTTCCATAAGCATGGCAATGCATGTTTGCACATTCATCTCACCTTCACCTTTTCAGTAAACTCATAACTTACAATGTGCAGATGATGTCATTCATGACTCCCCATGTTTCGCTACCACAGACTTAAAGATTCATGAAAGATGTGGTAGTGGTACTGGTAGTTGTTCCCTAGGCAATCTGGCTGAACAGCCCCACCCTTGAAAGATGTTAAAAAGTCTACTGACTAACCGAGTACGAGAGTGTATGCTCGCATGGTATGATCCTATTGAGGAAATGGATACACTGTACATGTAGTGGGGGAAAATTAATGTGAATAAGTTTGATGACAGCAGCTGTGGTTTGCCTAGTACCAGTAAGTGAATGGATAAAGTAAATGAGTGACAAAAAACGAGATATGCAAGCTGAAGCAGCTACTGAAATACTGAATCAAAGTGGATGAATAAAATCTATATAAGGAATCCTTTTTTTTAAATTGCTGATATAAAAAACATTTCGGTACAGCAGGTAGCTATACATCAGGGACATTAACCCATACCCTCCCATTTTTTTCAGGCCCCTCCACCCCCTGAAAACCCGGTTATTTTTCTACCTTTTATTTTTTTTTATTTTTTGCTCAAACATTCCCGTTTGGTGAGAAACTAATGAAAATCACCAAGAAAGTTGCTCCCATCACCCCTAAGTGCTCCTAAGGTGGGTCCCCCCTCACCTCAGCCAGGTGTTCTGTGGCTGGGCCGGTGCAGCTGCTCCGTTTTCTACAGTGGGAAGGAGGAGGGTAACTAATCAAAACCAACCTAAATACATACATTTACTTTTTTTTGCTACAAAAGTACATATACAGAAACAATATTGTGGTATATATATATATACAGTATATATATATATATATATAAATGGGTGAAAATAACGTAGGTTCATAATGGTACCACCCATAAATCACCAATTTCTGGTACACTTGACTAGATGATACTGTTGTTTCCACTAACATACACTAGGGGAAGGTCTCACGTGTCTGGCTGCCACGAATCACCGGCGAATTTGAAAACTGTGCATGCAATGTGCCTTGCAACTGCAAATTGTACGGCGTACGACAGCGGGTCCACGGCAGCTATCATGTACTGTCGTACGACGTACGATGTCGGGAGGGTACTGGTTAACCAGTAGACTGAGCAAATACCTTTTTTTATCCCACCCCGTGATGTGCAAAAAATGAAGGAAAAAAAATTTTTTTTTAGTTTTTGTTTATTATAAACTTGACGATAAACATCTAGGGCATCATCTGGTGAAAAAATAAATAACCTCTCTCTCTCTCTCTCCATCTTTGCATAGGGCCATGCGTAAGTTTATGAATGCGAGCAGTGAAAAAATGAAGAACAAAAACAAAAGTTTTATTTTGTTTTTGTATATCATAAACTTGAAGACAAACACCCAGGGCATCATCTGGTGAAAAGAAAAAAATCTCTCCATCTTTGCGTAGCGCCATGCGTAACTTTACATAGGGGTGGAATAGTTAGCAGTGTTGCACAGCCAGCACAGCCTAAACTGTGACTTGCAACACGATGCTACCCAGCCTGAGCTGTGGCTCGCAATCCACAGGATCTAAAAAAAAAAAAAAAAAAAAAAAAAAAAAAATGAAGCTTGTGACAACCAGAATTTCAAAGGCTTGAAGCATGTGTGACTGTCTCTAAGGGCCATTTCACTGGGTATGCTATCTAACAGTCTCCTACTTTTGCATTTACTCTTTCTTGTTATCTGAACTCACCCTCACCCTATTTTTAGGCAGAAACTGCTAAGACAATACTGAAGATCATATGTGGAAGGAATGTACAGTACATACAGAACAACAGACAGAAAAGATCATCATGACATTTATTCCCACTTAAGGATGGGATGACTGAGATGCAGAAAATATAGGAATGAGAAGAATTTTTGAGCAATGAGGCTCTTCAAGGTTAAACAATAATAATTTGCTAACCTTGGATAATATGTAAACCCAAAGTACTGCTGCCCTCCATCAGGCAGGTCATATGGGTAGTCTCCCTTGCTGCCGAGAGGACAGTCTGGCGGAGCAGGGTGTGTCACTTCCCCAGTTGACCATGTTACTGTTTTGG
Source organism: Coenobita brevimanus (assembly GCF_032717465.1). Taxonomy (NCBI): domain Eukaryota; kingdom Metazoa; phylum Arthropoda; class Malacostraca; order Decapoda; family Coenobitidae; genus Coenobita; species Coenobita brevimanus. The sequence goes on from NC_136979.1 coordinate 36,077,065, forward strand.
TCTTGGGTACAACTGGCCTTCTGTGTGCGGTTTTGTCAAATGGCTTGGGTCGGGTGTAGAGGCTGCGCACACCAACACCAATGGCTGACTGCTCAACTCCCTTTGCAATACTTCTGAGCATCTGTAAAGACATCCTGTAAACACAGTTTCATGTTTTACAGGTTTCTTGAATTATGTTTGATAAAAAGGAAAAATGATATACAGCCTTGACTAATGCCTCCACAACTAGAAACTGTAAAATTTTACCACATGGGTGCATTGATTCCATCTGTCCTGTTGCAATCTAAAAAGCTGCAGCAAAAATATTTTAGTGCAGTATGCAACACAGTTACAGATACCTGTTCATTCAAGACTGCAAAAAGTGGAGGAAAAACAAAATACTGTATAGCTACCTATTTTGAGGTACCAGTGTCGTATGCACAGAGTGACATGCTGGAAGTTACCGTTCCGCTCAGTGTGCATGTGCCGAGTGCCCTTTTTAGTAGCTGGCTGAAAATATCTGCATGTTATCTCAAGTACTGTGCCATTTATCGGCAACATATTGTGAAATACCGTTATGTGTGTGAGGGAAATAGCTGGGACACAAGTCAAGAGTGAAAGCAGTGGAAATGAGTTAGCCTATTTGAGAGGAGCCTGTGGAGTCACATGGAGAGACAGACTGACAAAAGAGGATGTGAAGGAACGTTATGGTGTGGATGTGGATGTGGTAGGAAGCATCAGAAGGAACACACTGAGGTGGTTTGGCCATGTGAAGAGGATGGAGAATGAGAGACTGATGAGGAGAGTATATGTGAGTGAGATGGAGGGGGAGAAAGGGAGGGGAAGGCCAAGGATGACGTGAAGGGATGGAGTGGAGAGGTACTGTATATGAGAGAGCGGGGTGTGAATTGGGAGCAGGGCAATTAAATGGCAGGGGACAGGGTGACGTGGAGGCAATTTGTTTGTGGCCACCCCATACAAGGGATTAAGGTGTCTGGCAAAAGATGGATAGATAGACAGAAATAGCTGGATGTCTTATCGACCTATAGGTAACTACAGGTCAATATATAGATATATACATATAACTATACATATGTTTGTTACAGGCAGATTGTGAAATCAGTCATTTTGTGAATTATCTATCTATCTATCTAAAGCCAGACGCCATAATCCCGTAAGGGGTGACCGTTTGACTTTGAGTTAGTTGTTTTACGGGGAGGGGCACTAACCCTCCACCAACCCACTTGTTGAAACGTAGGGAGCACGTATGGGTAAGGTTAGTTTAATTCAGGTCAGGTTGATCTAGGATAAGGTTAAGTTAGGTTAGGTTTAGGTTTGGTTGTTAGATTAATTTAGGCTAAACAAAGAAGGGAACGGTAACTTCCTGCATAAAGTCACTCCATGCATATGAAACCGGTATCTGAAGAAGCTGCCAGTTTGCCCACAGCAGCGTGTTCAGCTACTGATGATCTAGACTGCATGCATTGTTTACTGATAATCTTGCCAATGGGACACATAAGAGCTACAGCAAACCTAATGAACCAACTCAACCTAATCTAACAGCCTAACTGGTGGTGGATTTGCCCCTCAGACCTTCCTATGATTTAAACCACCTAGGATAGCCACTTAACCTAACCTTACAGCTCCCAAATACCTGTTGGACTAAATCCCAATCTGTCCTAACTTACAAAACCAAATCTAATCTATCCTAATCTACTTGCAAAAATTTACCTCCTAATCTAGCCTATCCAGTCCTAACCTACCTTTACTTTAATAAACCAAAATTATCTACCCCTAACCCTAACATTTTGATATGGATATGGAATCTGAAATTACTTCAGATGTGCATTAGGAGAATTTCGCAAAATGTGTGACATAACATCTTCATATTTTCCACAGATAACATCTAAAAAATGCCCAGTATCTACGATAATCTATGAAACATAAACATCCTGAGAAAGGCCTATTCCAAAGAGATATCAAGACCTGTGCCCGTGTGGTATAATATTGCTAGTTATTTACCTTAACTCATTCAATATGTCTACCTTACTTTACCCTAACATCTGACAATTATGCTCATTAAGCTCAGCACTCCTCTGATATGGGTTCAAACCGGGAAACCATAAAAAATTATGCAATCATCAATCTGGAGATTAACTCCTAACATAAACAAGGTAATTACCACGGCTGACTGTGTGCTTAGAATATTACACTTGCTTGACATTTACATTTATGTAAAGAATTCTCAGTTTCAGAGTTGAAAGACAGCCTTCGGAGAACCTACACAAACGGCACCCTACATACTGACAACACCATCATTCAGATGATTCAGTCGACTAAATAAACAACTATAAAATGCATCAAATTAGAGCTTCTTATACAAATTCGGAAACTGCATAATTTTACACGCTTGATACGTTCAAAAAGTGCAATTACTGTATGAAAATAATTATTTGTACTAAAATTTTCACAGTTGAAAATAATCTAAAAAGTTTTCTTTTATAATGCATTGATTGATTGAAATATTTATTGCTGTAAATATAAAACAATTATAGTATAGGTCGCAAATCTTCAACCTTCAATATTTTTCATCTTTCTTGAATTTCTTAATCCAAACCAGTGTTACCAGAATAAGATTATTGCTCTGAAATGGGTGATATTTCTCCATGTACAGGGAATATTGGACATGTATGGTGAAATTCGGGAATCTTGTGTGTGTGTGTGTGTGTGTGTGTGTGAATATTCATTCAAAACTATACAGTCTGTCAACTGAAATATTTATTGTATAGGTGGACTGTACGGGCATGAAAGCAGCATACTTTTTGTCGTAAAAGGTACTGAGAGCTAATACAACAAAAGGTGATTTTCTTTGTCATAAACTTTAAAAATATGTAAAAGGAAGCACTCCTAGCTGATGTTCAAACATTATCTCAGGCTGGGCTCATGCTGTTCTACTACATTAGCTTCTATACTGCATTCACATGATGTTGCGCTGCCTACTTCTTTCACCTTTATCATTCTTTTTCTGTCTGCCCTCATCTCTTTATCTATTTCTTTCATCTTTCCTGTCATTTTTTTTATTACTCTTCTTTCTTTTTTAGGTGGGGTTACATTAAGTGACAAGCCTATATTGTTTTCTGTAAGCCAAGAAACCATTTAGAACGCTGGATGGTACCCATATAACTAACCCATACGTGTTCCCTACGTGTCAACAAGTGTGTGGAGGAAAGTTGGGGCCCTCCTCGTAAAACAACTTACTCAAAAACAAACGGCCATGATGAAAATTGAACTGAAATGTTTATTAATGATATTATACAGGGATAAGAAATTGACTGATTGAAATGTTTATTACTGTAAATGTATGTAGAGTATAATTATATACAACAAAAGAAGATGGTGAGTCTTGACCACTGAGCTATGGAAGGGCCATCTCCGCAGCGAACGCGTGACTTTGGCCGCCACATTGAAACACCCGCACTCGTCGCCTCCACCATGCTGTTTCTACGTCGCTGTTGCTTACATAAGCTGAGCAGTGGGCCATGGCATTACATTTTCGCTGCGCTGATTTCAAAAGGCGCGGGCATCGGGTGTAGTGCATAAACATCATCAGCGCCGCCCTGGGCCCCTGGCAGAGGGCACACAAACTATGCAGCTCTACCCATGATAAGAAAGGCTCCTCCCATACAGAACCCATTCAGGCTATTCAGCAAAACAGTTTTTCAAACGCCGAGGAATGAACGTGGAATTGTGGGGAATTGCACTAAGCACATGCAGCTAGGTTGTCTGGCAACACTGCCAAAACAAAACATCGTGAGGCGGACGTGGTGCGGTATTATTATGTGGTTGAATATTTCTAAAGTAGCGCAGTTGGCTTGAGTTATAAGCAGTGGCATGTAGTCTGTTTCATGTGTTTTTGGGGAACTACACCATCTCTGATTAAGGAGCTCTCTTTCAAGGACCGTGGGAGGACTCCTAGGCGCCTCTCGTCGGTGACAGCGCCTCAGTTAGCAAGAACCAAGAATTTCCGAAGAGTTTTTAGTTTTATATGAAGAGCAGCGAAAATGGCAACTATGTCATTGAATGACTACTTGCAAAGGGTAATTATGAAGTGGTCTCTTAGCCATACATCCTACAGTACATGTATGGGTATACAGGACGCTGGGAACAAAAAAAAAATGTGTACTAAAGACTCCTCTTAGGAGCTTGATTCAGTTTTATTTTGGTTGAGTGGCTTTCGGCTTAACCAGACAAAATGCTGTTAGCCATTCCGTTATGAATATGATTAAATAGTTCTGTACCATCATACACAAGTGCAAGACAAGAGCTGGCCATATTGTGTGGGACTCAGCCACTAAGGATAGTCCAGTACATAGAGGTAGGAGTAGGTAGAGGCGGCATATGGGATTAACCAAGGGTAGGTCAGAGTGAGGCCGACAGACCTGACTCGACCAACATGGCGGCGAACTCTTTGACAGCTGTCTGACTTGGCTCCGCTGACCAGGCGCGAGTGTTTTCTTAGTTGCAAACAGAAAAAAATATGTTTTATCTTTATTTATTTATTTATCTATTTTTGCATACTAACCTACAAACTATAATTCACTCTAAAGATACTCACTGGTGAAATGTAATGAATGGGTCAGATTTCTTATCTCCTCTTTACACCCAAATGCGGCACAGGTGGTGGGCATTTTTGGAGCCTTAGGTTATTTGATGGTGAGTTACAACTTAGGACAGAACGTCTCACACCCACAGCTGAACTACAACTAAAACCAGAGGTAGAATGAAGTCTACTTTGTTTCTGGCATTCTCCCTGAGGAATACCAGGTGGACACACAGCTGGAGGTATTAAAGGCTTAATAATCTCATGGCCACACCCGCAGAGGTAGGATTAGGACTCTTACCTCTATGGGCACAGCCATAGAGGTAGGAGTGCACAGCAATCTCCTTCAAGTCAGGTAGGTGTTGCCGTGACCTCTTGACTTGACCAATATGGCCGCTTGACAGTTCTCTGGCTTCACCGGAGCATTCTCACGGCGACTCTACCCTACTCCTACCTCTATGGTCCAGTATTCCATCTTCCAAAAAAAAGAGGGGGGGAGGAAGGAATTAAAGAAGAGTCGACACTGATATCTCCAAGCACTAGTCATATGCCACATACTGTACTTGAAAGTCTGTATGAGCAAAACATTGATGCTAGTTACACTCATGAGTACGGTACATTTTTCTGTGTCCACTTTTTTTTTTTCCCATGCACATTTGCTTTTCTCATTTTGATGAAACTGCAGAAGGGTTCACATGTATAAAATTTACAGTTGTATTTTTAAAATTTGTGGTAGGTGGTGACAACCATCATCCACTCACTTGATGTAGTGCTGCCTACTTCCTTAGCTTTTATCATTCTTTTTCTGTGCCTGCCCTCCTCTCTTCCTATTTCTCCTATCTTTCCTGTCACTTCTTATTCCTTTTCTTTCCTTTACAGGTGGCTTTACATTGAGTGACAAGCCAAATGGTTTCCTGCAAGCCAAGAAGCCATTTACAATGCTGGGTGGTAACCATATAACCAAACCATACGTGCTCCGTACGTGTCAACAAGTGGGTTGGTGCCCCTCCCTGTAAAACAACTAACTCAGTGTCAAATGGCCACCCTTTAAGGGATTATGTTGTCTGGCACTAGATAGATACAGTAGATAGATTTTTAAAATAAACTATATATATTATTAGTACTTTGCCACACAAACACAGTCTTTCCATATTTCCTACTGAAATCAGTCTCACAGGTTACGTGTTATGCTTCATAGCTTTCCAGAGATACCTGTACTGGTTATTTTTTTAATTTTACCTGTGAATGTGGATGTGGTTGAGAAGATTAGGAGAAATACACTGAGGTGGTTTGGACATGTGGAGAGAATGGAGAATGAAAGACTGACTAAGAGGGTGTATGTAGGTGAGGCGGAGGGAGGGGTATACCGAGGATGAGGTGGAGGGATGGAGTTGAGAGATATATGAGGGAGGGGGGGTGAGTTAGGGGGAGGGTAGTCAAATGGTGGGTGACAGAGCGACTTGGAGGCGTTTTGTCTGCGGCCACCCTTTGCGGGATTAGGGCGTCGGTCTATAGATAGATAGATAGACCTGTGAAATATGTAAAGAATTGTTAATATTACACACACCTTCACCCAGACGAAGTACCGGGTAATCACCAAGAGCAAAGTGCTGCCAACCTCTCCAAACACACATGGAATCTTATTTTTGGTGTAATTTCCAATTCTGTACATATGTAAAGAGGACAGAGATGACAGGATTAGTAAGAGAGAGTGGATGAGGAATTTGGAAGGAATTTGAGTGTACAGTGGAGGGGATGTAAGAAGCTGTTGTGGAAGGAAGTAGAGTTAGACAGGGTGATGAAGAAGTTAGTTGGGGAGTGAAAGATAAAAATGGTAGGTTACTAGTGGAGAAGGGAAAAAAAGTGAGCAGATGGAGAGAACACTTTAAGGAATTGTTGAACATAGAGGATGGAAGTAATGCGAGTATAAGTGGCTGGGGAATGGCTGGGAGGAGGAGGGAGGTGAGAAGACAGGAAGAAATCAGTAGGATAGAAGTTGTCGAAGCAATGAAGAAAGTTAAATTGGGGAAAGCCCCAGGAATTGATGGAGTGTGTGGTGAAATGCTGAAGTATGGGGGAGAGATAGTAGTAGAATGGATGTGGAAAATGTGCAGATTGGCCTGGGAGGAAGGTAGAATTCCAGAGGATTGGAAGTCAGGTAAAATTATTCCCTTGTACAAAGGAAAAGGGGAAAACGAAGTGTGTGTTAATCATAGGGGCATCTGTCTTCTTAGTATAATAGGAAAAGTGTATGGTAGGATACTTATTGACAGAGTTAGAGAAAGAACAGAGAAATTAGTTGGAGAAGAACAGGGAGGCTTTAGGAAGGGAAGAGGTTGTGTAGATCAGATATTCATTCTTAGATCTTTAGTGGAAAAGTTTCTAGAGAAGGGAAAGAAGTTGTATGCGGCTTTCATGGATTTGGAGAAAGCATATGACAGGGTCGATAGACAAGGATTGTGGAAAGTATTAAGAATATATGGAGTAGATGGGAAGTTGTTGAATGCTGTGAAGAGTATGTATGATGGTGCTAAGGCTGCAGTGCGTATGGATGGTGAACTAAGTGAATTTTTCTCTTTGAAGGTTGGGTTGAAACAGGGATGTGTCATGTCTCCATGGTTGTTCAATCTGTACGTGGATGGAGTAATAAATGAGGTACAAGGTAGGGTAGGGATGTTGGAGTGGCCCTGGTGAGAGAGGGTAGTTTTTTGGAAACTCCCTGTACGGTACTGTTGTTTGCAGATGATACTGTGTTGTTGAGTGAAGACGAAGGAGAGCTGCAAGGCTTGGTGGATGAGTTTGGGAGAGTGTGTAAGAAACGGAATCTAAAGGTGAATGTAGGGAAGAGTAAAGTGATTGTCTTTGAGAGAGGTGAAGTCAGTGAATGTACAGTGAGGTTGGATGGTGAGGAATTTGAAAATGTGAGTATGTTTAAGTACTTGGGTAGTGTGATGAGTAAGGATGGAGGTTTGGAGGGTGAAGTGCTTGAAAGGGTACAGCAAGGAAGAAAGGTTGCTGGTTCATTGAAAGCAGTGATAAGAAACAGGGAAGTGAGCATGGAAGTGAAAAAGTTACTACATGACAGTATTGTGATACCAACTCTAACGTATGGAAGTGAACCAACTCTAACGTATGGAAGTGAAGCTTGGACGTTGCTGGAAGGACACACGTCAAGAGTGAGAGCAGTGGAAATGAGTTATTTAAGAGGAGCCTGTGGAGTCATATGGAGAGACAGGCTGACAAATGAGGATATAAAGAAACGTTGTGGTGTGGATGTGGATGTGATAGGAAGCGTTTGGAGGAATACACTGAGGTGGTTTGGCCATGTGGAGAGGATGGAATGTGAAAGACTGACGAAGCGAGTGTATCTGAGTGAGGTGGAGGGGGGAAGATGGAGGGGGAGGCCGAGGATGAGATGGAGGGATGGGGTGGAGAGGTCTATGAGAGAGGGGGGTTGGGGTGAGTTGGGAGCGGGGCAGTGAAATGGCAGGGGACAGGGCAACGTGGAGGCGATTTGTTTGTGGCCACCCCGAATGGGATTGAGGCATCCGGCAATAGATAGATAGATAGATAGTTGTTCAGTATGTACTGTATATGGATGGGCTAATAAAATAAATACAAGGTTGAGCAGTGGATGTTGGAGTGGCCCTAATGAGAGAGGGCAGCACTTGGAAACTTCCTGTATTGTGTGTAGATGATACTGTATTGTTAAGTGAAGACGAGGGGGAACTTCAAGGCTTGGTGAGTGAGTTTGTGAGAGGTGTAAGAAACGTAATCTAAAGGTGAATGTAGGGAAGAGTAAAGTTATGGTCTTCGAGAGAAAATAAAGCCACTGAATGTACTGTGCGGCTGGATGATGAGGAAATGGAAAATGTGAGTGCATTTAATTACTTGGGTATTGTGATGAGTAAATATGGAAGTTTGGAGGATGAAGTGCTTGAAAGGGTACTTTACAGCAAGGAAGAATTGTTACTGGTTCTTTGAAAGTGGTGATAAGAAATAAGGAAGTGAGCATGGAAGTAAAAAAATCACTGCTTGGTAGTATTGAGATACCATCTCTAACATATGGAAGTGAAGCTTGGACCTTGTTGGAAGGACACAAGTCAAAAGTGAGAGCAGTGGAGCTGGGTTATTTCAGAGAAGCATGTGGAGATACATGGAGAGACAGACTGACAAATAAGGAAGTGAAGGAGCAGTGTGGTATGAATGTTGATGTGATAGAAAGCATTAGGAGAAATCCACTGACGTGGCTTGGCCATATGGAGAGGATGGAGAGCAAGAGACTAATGAGGAGAGTGTATGTGAGGTGGAGGGAGGGAGAGGGAGGAGGAGGCTGAGGATGAAATAGAGGGATGGAGAGGAGAGGTACAGTACTGTATATGAGAGAGGGGGATGTGAGCTGAGGGAAGGGCAGTGAAATGGCGGGCTACAGGGCGACATGGAGGCGATTTGTTTGTGGCCGCCCCCTTATGGGATTAAGGCTTATGTCAGTAAATAGAGAGATAGATTTCCAATTTTTACTGATTTGTTAGGTTTGGATAATATCAGTTGATTAAGGTAGGATAGATTAGGTTAGAATAAGTTAGGTTATGATAGATTTGTTGGGTTTGGGTAATATCAGTTGATTAAGGTAGTATACTGTAGATTAGGTTCAGATAAGTTAGGTTATGATAGATTAGATTAGGTTTAGCAAGTTGGGACTCAGATTAGAGTTTGACCTGAACAGCTTAGGTTAAGTGACAATCTTAGGTGGAAAAAATAAAGGGGTTTTGGGAGCAAAGCTCCCCAGTTACGAGTAGCTAGACTACGATAGGTTAGGTTAGGCTGGATTGTTAGGTTTCTCATAGATTTGAATGTTTTATGCACTGATGCATCCTGTCAGTTAGATTGTTGATAATTAATGCACCCAGTAGGTAAACAGGCTGCCACAGGTGAACTGGCAGCTTAAATACCCCAGAGTAAGTACAGCAGACCCTTGCTAAAATGAACCTTGATATAACGGATTTCAGATTTAATGAATGCCTCAGAACCCACTGAACTTTCGTCAGCAATAACAAATGGTGGTTGATATATGGTGGGATGCAGTGGATTGCAATACTTGTGTTTCCTACCCTTTTAACCCCAACTTTCCTGAGATTGTTCTCCCCTTCTTGATTTCTTAGTTGTAAAAACAAATTTTAGTGATACTGCACTGTACCCTGTTTGATTGACATAGGCCTATGCAGTTGATATGTAAGGAGCGAGTAGGGTGTGTGTGATTTGCGGCTGCTGATTGGCCACCAATGATGTCATTGCAACAGATGCCAGGTGGTTGATAATATTTATCTTTAAATACTCTCCTCTTGTGTTCCTGGGAATAAATAACTCAGCTGTTCATCAAAAACACAAAGAATATATTTAATCAGTTCTTCTGTTAAACAAGATAACAGTCTGAGTGCTTGAACTACTCATACTTTGGTACCTAGTCCTTTCACTATCATTACAGTAGAGGACAGTGCCTGTATCCATTTTATAGTATTTTGCCTACTCCAGTAAGTCCATTAAGCCAAAAATTATTTTTCACTGTATTGTTACCGGTACCTAAAATTCACATTGTTGTGAATGTAGACACTTTACATGTTGAGCCTCTGTAATGTAATACTGTACTGCAGATCTTAATGAATGTTACAGCTACCAAAGATTTTTTACATTGTATGAGGCATTGTATAAGTCAAGAGTGACATATATGATCAGATAATCATGTAGGATGATAAAACTTATTCAGTGCCAGGCTTCTGGTTTACTGTATTATTTTGGTACATAATTGCTTTTGAAGTTTTTGCATTTCACAGGTATTGATACTTTTTTCTTTTTTTTTTTTTAATCAGGTTCAGGGAACACTGTATCACCAGGATGGAGATTCGCTAGCGGTGAGTCTTCTTTACCATGTCGTGTGGTTTAGCAATGATTTTGTGTTTATTATATTTATCTGTTTAGTTACGGTACTGGATTTCTGTCCCACTCACGGAAGAGTCTGTGTTCCACTTCACATCACCATCTTTGTGTTCTTTCTCATTCTGCTTCTGCAACTTGTACAGGCAGACCCTGTCAAAAGTAAGGGATGTGTTCTCAACTCTTGCAGAGTTGTAGACCCCAAATAAGGCACAATGAAGGTCTGCATGGGCCAAGCTACAGGCCCCATATGAGGTACAAGTTACTTTGGTTATAAAACAGTTACTCAGGGGAGGTGAACTAGCTACCTTACAAAGAATCACCCCAGCAGGGGTTAAATTCTTGGTAGCTACTACAACTTGTAACATATGCAGTAATTACTGTACTGCTGTAAATTTGGGGAAGCTGGCTAGTTCTTTTCACAGATACCAGTAGAGTTTTAGTTGTTTGTTTGTTTTTTTCTTTAATTTACTGGGGGTTTAATCACAAAAAGGCTACCGGGTACTTATGATGAGAGCTGTCTGTATTTAGTCGTTCCCTGCTTTCATTTCCATTCTACTTCTTGTCATACACTGGTACTGTATGATATTAGTCCCTTTGCATTCACTGCATATGCTGCACCGCCTTAATGTATATGTCTGTATTGAAGATTCATATTCACATAGGGAAATTATTGAAGGGAACAAATATCTCTGTACGTCAGTTTCAGCTTGACTTGGGTCATACCTGAAGAGGATCCAGATCAGGCTGCCTGTCTTCTCCATAAAGTGCTTCTCCATATGTGGTCATAATTCTCCAGTTTGAACTATCCATGGCACTGTGATGTCAGTAATGTATTTTCACTGCCTCCACTTGAAGATTGGTTTCCCTTGTGTGCTGACCACGTTTTACTTGTATTGTAAGTCAGCACTGGAACTATAGTCACAGCACGCGACTCTGAGGTTTTTTATTATCATGTCCTGGCAACCTACCCCACAATAGGTCATCTGATTTCGTGTATAATACGAGACACATGTGATTCGTGCTTAGTACGTTTGTGTATAATAATATTCGTGTATAATATATTCGTGCATAATAATATGATCCGTGTATAATATGATACGAAATCGGACGCACTTTTGACTGGTTGGTTGCCAGGGCACGATAATGACAACCTCAGAGTTGTGTGCGGCGACTATAGTACACTTGTCTTGTAAGATTTCTCATCTCCAGTGCTGTATTTTATTTTCACTGCCTTCAATTGAAGATTGGTTTTCCTTGGATATTGACCAAGTTTCACTGTTGTAAGTCAGCATTGGAACCAGTGTACTGTACTTATCTTGAAAGATTTCCTCATTTCCAATACTGTATTGACTAACAAATGCCTCTTGCTGCTTATAGCTTTATTGCAAGTTTCCTTCCTTGTCACTCTCCTTATATAACTTGTTTTCCTTGCTTTAGTACCATCCTTCTTTTTTACATTTCTTAATTATATTATGGTACGTGAATACCCTTACAATTTTCCGTTCCTATGTTCTTCACTGTCACGTCACAAATATTTCTGCTACTACCTGCATTTATTTTTACATTTGTTTTCATAAACATTACCATACCAGTACCTTTTTTTTTTTTTTTTTTTTTTTTTTTTTTTTTTCCCCCCCCCTAGTGTCACTATCATTCAAGATCAACATAGTTCTTACCTGTTACCATACCTGAATGTGTCTAAGCCACTCCCAGTCCCTAGTGTGTGTATGCTGTCAATTTTCTTATTGATATCTCATCTGTTTTATTAGCAAACAGCCATGGTGACAAAATGTAACTCTTTTTGACAGACTTTAAATTAAATGCCATTAAAGTTCACGTACAGTAAACCCTCATTATACGAGGGGGTTCTGTTCCTGAAAACCCCATCATAAAGCAATCCATCGTATAGCAATCCCATTAAAACATGGAGTCAATGGGGATACGTTCCCAGACGTGCCTAAACTCTCACATACACACACCTTAGCACTCACATACATGAAATATCCTTATGTTTAAATATTTAAAGTAACACATTAATAGTGAATAAAGAGAAAAAAAGCATGAAAACTACAGTATACAGTAGATCTTACCTTTACTGAAGCAAGCAACGGTTGTTTATGTGGTTTCTAGACAATTCGCCTTGAAATCGACAATTCGTCATCATAATATGGACGTTCCCCGTCATTCTATAAATATACATGTACTTATTACTGATTAACTGATACTTTAATAACTAATTTTCAGGGGGATCTGTCAAAGTCTATTTTCATTCAGTAGTGTTGGCTTTGTATATCATTTGTCAGTTGCACTTTTAGACAATATTTAACTTGTTTCTACCTTGCTGTAGTTGACTTTGAATTATGTTCTAGCGTCACCCACAGCTGTTTTCATTAATTTCCATTGGTACTACGACATCCTGGGTATATTTTAAAACGGCTTTGAAGAGGTACAAGTACAGTACTAAAAAACTAGTGTACTTCCTAAATAAACTGATATGAAAATAAACGACGGGGAATCATCCTGACGACGAAAAGTCACGATGGCGAATTGTCTTGTTATTGTTGTGATGGCAAATTGACTTGATGGCGAATTATCCCGAAACATTTATAAAGACATAACATGAAGATTATTTGTATAATTCCAAAGTATGTCGATCGTTCACTTAAGGTAATTAGGCATTTATATAAATGCCAATGTCTCGTATGTAGCCGTATGCTAAGATGAAGGATCGATCATAAATCAGCTGATTCACGTTTCAATATATTATTATTTTTCATTTAATGCCCATGATTTGATGCCATATTTTACATTTACTATATAAACAATAAACCACCATCACTTTTATAACTTACATAATTAAAAAACTAGTGTACTTGCTAAATAAACTGATACGTAAATAAATGACGGGGAATCGTCCTGATGGCGAATTGTCTCGACTCGGCCTCACATTCACAGGCTTACAGCCCTCACTCATCAATGTCAGAACTGCCTGGCTGGGCAGGGCTAGCTAATGAGGCTGGACCGGTGGACAAGTGTGTGTGGTCCAATGCCGACAGTGTGAGGACGTTTTTGTTGCGTTTGCACATTCGCTGTTCACTGAGCCGCGGATGATCCATCATTGTAGCAAATCGTTCCCATTGTATAGTGGGCATAGGGTACTAAAATTTTGACGTTGTATAAGCGAAATATCGTATAAATGGGCATCGTATAATGCGGGATTACTGTATCTGTCTATTGCAAGATGCGTCAATCCCGTCAAGGGTGGCCACAAACAAATCACCTCCACGTCGCCCTGTCCAGTGCCACTTCACTGCCTTGCTCCCAGCTCATACCTGCCTTTCTCATATGAATACCTCTCCTCTCCATCCCTCCATCTCATCCTTGGCCTTCCCCTTCCTCTCTCCCCCCCTCCACCACTGGCATACACTCTCCTTATTAGTCTCTCACTCTCCATCCTCTCCACACGGCCAGATCACCTCATTGTACATCTCCTAATGCTTTCTGTCACATCCACATCCACACCACAGTACTCCTTCGCTTCCTCGTTTATCAGTCTGTCTCTCCATGTAAGTCAACGTGCTCCTCTCAGGTAACTCATTTCCATTGCTGTCATTCTTGACTTGTGTTGTTCCAACAGGTCAGAGCTTCACTTCCATACATTATATATGGTATCACAATACTGTCATGCAGTGACTTTTACTTCCATGCGCATTTCCATGTTCCTTACCACTGCTTTCATGGTTGACTTTAATAATTTCCAATAATCCATTGTACTGTGCAGTGATTTTGCATTGGACTTTGCCAGATTCTCTTCCTTATTTGTCTAGCTGCATTCCAGATTCTTTAAATATAACAGGGCACAGGTTTATCTGCCCCAAGTATTGTTTGATATTATTTTACAGAACCTGATATCATTCCGTGATCCACACGTGATGAGTGTTCGGCTGATGCTTGAGAAACCTGAGCGGGATGTGGAGCGCTGTGTTGATCCTTCTTTGGGGGAAGTGATTGCTGCACATCTAAGGTAGTGGTGGAAGTTGACAACTTGGTGGGCATTAGGGAGAAAGGATGGGGAGGCATTGGGCCTTGGGAGGAATAAAAAGGGACAATGTAACTTGGAGGTGAAGAGCAATTTGAAGTATGCTGGATGGTCGAGAACATAAATTAAGTAGAAATTTGTTATTTTGGTATGGCACCTAGGCCTCTGCTTTAGAATCTGATTATCATGGAGGCCATCAGGCACCCTATCCACTTATACGCTGATGACTCCGCCCTTCACCTCTCCATTCGGTTTCCATCTCAGCAGTTACTTCAGCAAACAAGGGATGAGGCTATGGCACACCTAATGTCTGACTTGGCACGTATCTCTGACTGGGGTAAAAATAATCTGGTTGTTTTTAATGCATCAAAAACTCAGTTTTTACATCTATCAACCCGACAAAATCTTCCACAGGTATACCCACTATTGTTTAATAATATTCAGCTTAATCCTGCATCATCCTTGAACATGCTAGGGGTTTCATTTACTCAAGACTTATCTTGAAAAGATCATATTACATCTCTTGCAAAATCTGCATCCAAGAGATTAGGTGTGCTAAGCCGACTCCGTTCTTTCTTTACCCCTGCACAATTGTTAACTCTATACAGGGGATTTATCCGCCCCTCTGTGGAGTACAACTCTCGTGTGGGGAGGCTCCCCACATACAGCTCTTCTCAATAGGGTGGAGTGTAAGGCTTTTTGTCTCAATAACTCTCCTCCTCTTACTGACTCCCTTCAACCTTTGTCTCTTCGCTGCACTGTTGCATCTTTATCTCTTTTCTATCGCTACTTCAATGATCACTCCTCCTCTGAACTGTCTGCATGCATGCCTCCACCTCTACGACGGACGCGTAGCACCCATCTAGCAGCAAACTCTCATCCCTTTTCTGTCCAGCTCTCTAATGCAAGAGTTAACCGTTACTCCCAGTCCTTCATTTATGCAACAGGTCAACTGTGGAACTGTCTCCCTCTGTCTGTATTTCCAGCTTCCTATGATCTCCAGTCTTTCAAATGCAGTGTGTCCAGACATCTCAAAATGATTGGATCTTGAATTTGGCTCTCTATTGTATTTTGTTTTTCTCTTGGGAGGGACAGTTTTGTGGGCTCGCAGCCTTAGGTTCCTTCTTCCACACTTAAAAAAAAAAAAAAAATGAAACTGTTTTTACACAGAGTAGATGATTGGCTATCTTTAACTGTATGTTGTACCATACTACACTACAATCAGAGTGAACTGTAGCTACGAACTTGGTAACAAGCCACTTGATCATCAGTCTCTGGCAGGAAGCTCACCAGACATAAATACGACAAACTGTCATTTATCTGGTGTAATTCAGCCAAGCCCTACACTGGTTAAAGCAAAATGCCGGATATTGCATAGTACCTACCATCAGCCTAATACGATATTTGGCGGCAAGCCGGATATTGCATCTCTTTCCGTCTCAGACCTCTATTCTTAAAACTTTCCCATGAGTAAAAGTTGAAAATTAAGCATAAAATATAATACAAGTAATGATACAATACGGTAATACAGCGCCAGCTGGCTACTGTTTACAAGCCGGTTGATAAACCTCAACACCGGATATTGCATAGAACCACCAGTTATGTCCCGTTTTGGTGCCGGATATTGCTTTAATAAAGCCGAGCCAACAGCGCCAGATATTGCGGCGACGGATAATTGAGAGTTTAATGTCAAACCCGGAGGTGAAGCTAACTCTGTTACAGATCTTATTGCCTTTCTGATTTCTTTTTTCAGTCACTTCTAGTTACTAATGGGAAGGAACTGGCTGGTTTAGGCATTTGGTTAAGCTACTAGTAAATAAAAAACATCAGATGTATCCTGGACAATCCCAGTACAAGGCTTCCTTGAAAGAAGCATGATGTCATACTGATTTGGTTTGATTTGTGTAAGCTGCAGTACAGGAGCATTGCTTACAGTATTAAAATTATTTGTTATCTTAACACACCATAATTTTTAGAAGTCCCCACTTATCAGAACTTTTCAGATAATGCCCATAGTAATGAGGTCCAGTAGTGTGCTTCCAGATTTTAATGCATGGTAACTTGATATCTTTCTGAATATATTTGAAAAAATAATTTTGTAACTACTGCTTAGTAGTTGCATGGTTTATGCCTTATGCATCATCATCATCATCATCATGCAATCCCGTATTGCCCCATGAGGAGTGTAGGAGCCCAGGGATAGGTAAGTTGGTCCTGACATTTGAGATGAGAGTGACCAGCCTTACACATCCATGAGTGGCATTACGTGAGCAATGAACCCCAACTACCTCTTGGATATAAACCTGCGCAGGCTCAGTCCGACAGGAGTGCCTCAATTACCCACAAAACCACCATGTGCCTTAATTTTGTTATATAGTTACCACCCAGCATAGTAAATGGTTTCCTGGTGTACAGGAAACCATTTGGCTTGTCACTCAGTGTAGAGTCACCCGTAGACAGAAGGAAGAGGCAAGATTAAAAAAAAGAAAGATAGAAGAGAAAGGAAAAGAGTAAAGGGCAGTCACCCAAGAGCAGCACTACTTCGAGTGAGTGGATGGTCAGTGTCCCCACCTACCGCTTGCCTTATGCACACCTGATAAATCTGCTTTCATGTTTACTGTATTTTAATTATGCCTTTATGTCCATAGAATGAAGTGGGGAATGCTTTAATGGAGGGTATTCATATCCCTTTCATTCCCAGTACTTTACTAACCAGGTGCTCAGATGAAACATGCCTTTACTCTCTCTCTCTCTCTCTCTCTCTCTCTCTCTCTTTCAGTGCAAGATAGAAGGAACGAAAGCTAGAAGCCTGCAAGATTGTTATCTTCAAGAAAAAATAAAAATATGAGAGCCAAATTTAAGATACAGGTACATTAATTTTGAGATACCTGGACACACTGCATGTAAAAGACTGCATTATGAGATGTAATAACTCATAAACCAGCCAGTTTGATTACATTTGTAATGAATGGTTGATTATCCAGTGTGTTTATTTTTTATTTTCTATCTATCTATCTATTGCCAGATGCCTCAATCCTGTTTGGGGTGGCCATAAACAAATCGCCTCCACGTCGCCCTGTCCCCCGCCATTTCACTGCCCTGCTCCCAACTCACACCCCTCTCTCTCATATACCTCTCCACCCCATCCCTCCATCTCATCCTCAGCCTCCCCCTCCCACTTATCCCCTCCACCTCACTCACATACACTCTCTTCGTCAGTCTTTCACCCTCCATCCTCTCCACATGGCCAAACCACCTCAGTATGTTCCTCATAATGCTTCCTATCATATCCACATCCACACCACAATGCTCCTTTATATACTCATTCGTCAGCCTGTCTCTCCATATGACTCCACAGGCTCCTCTTAAATAACCCATTTCCACTGCTCTCACTTTTGACTTGTGTCCTTCCAACAACGTCCAAGCTTCACTTCCATACGTTAGAGTTGGTATCACAATACTGTCATGTAGTAACTTTTTCACTTCCGTGCTCACTTCCCTGTTTCTTATCACTGCTTTCAAAGAACCAGCAACCTTTCTTCCCTGCTGTACCTTTTGAAGCACTTCACCCTCCAAACCTTACTCATCACACTACCCAAGTACTTAAACGTAGTCACATTTTCCAATTCCTCACCATCCAACCTCACTGTACATTCACTGACTTCACCTCTCTCAAAGACCATCACTCTACTTTTCCCTACATTCACCTTTAGATTCCGTTTCTTACACACTCCCAAACTCATCCACCAAGCCTTGCAGCTCCCCTTCGTCTTCACTCAACAACACAGTATCATCTGCAAACAACAGTACAGGGAGTTTCCAAACACTATCCTCTCTCACCAGGGCCACTCCAACATCCACTACCCTACCTTGTACCTCTTTTATTACCCCATCCATGTACAGATTGAACATCCATGGAGACATGACACATCCCTGTTTCAACCCAACCTTCAAAGAGAAGAATTCACTTAGTTCACCATCCACACGCACTGCAGCCTTAGCACCATCATACATACTCTTCACAGCATTCAGCAACTTCCCATCTACTCCATATATTCTTAATACTTTCCACAATCCTTGTCTATCGACCCTGTCATATGCTTTCTCCAAATCCATGAAAGCCGCATACAACTTCTTTCCCTTCTCTAGAAACTTTTCCACTAAAGATCTAAGAATGAATATCTGATCTACACAACCTCTTCCCTTCCTAAAGCTTCCCTGTTCTTCTCCAACTAATTCCTCTGTTCTTTCTCTGACTCAGTCAATAAGTATCCTACCATACACTTTTCCTATTATACTAAGAAGACAAATGCCCTTATGATTACCACACACTTCTTTTTCCCCTTTTCCTTTGTACAAGGGAATAATTATACCTGACTTCCAATCCTCCGGAACTCTATCTTCCTCCCAGGCCAATCTGCACATTTTCCACATCCATTCTTCTACTATCTCTCCCCCATGCTTCAGCATTTCACCACACACTCCATCAATTCCTGGGGCTTTCCCCAATTTAACTTTCTTCATTGCTTCCACAACTTCTATCCTGCTGATTTCTTCCTGTCTTCTCACCTCCCTCCTTCTCCCAGCCATTCCCCAGTCACTTATACTCGCATTACTTCCATCCTCTATGTTCAACAATTCCTTAAAGTGTTCTCTCCATCTGCTCACTTTTTCTTCTTTCTCCACTAGTAATCTACCATTTTTATCTTTCACTCCCCTACTAATCTCACTTCCACCCTGTCTTACTCTCTTCACCTCTTTCCAGAACATTTTCTT
The DNA here is from genome assembly GCF_032717465.1 of Coenobita brevimanus. Lineage (NCBI taxonomy): Eukaryota > Metazoa > Arthropoda > Malacostraca > Decapoda > Coenobitidae > Coenobita > Coenobita brevimanus. The sequence goes on from NC_136979.1 coordinate 36,096,393, forward strand.
ACAGTCCCTCCACTTTACACTCAAATTCCTTCCAAATTCCTCATCCACTCTCTTCTTACTCTTTCTTGCTAATCTTTTCGCCTCTCTCTTTCTTTCTACATATAACTCTCTCTTCTGCCTCTCAACTTCTTCCACGCCCCTATTTCTCATCCATTCATTGTATGCTTTCTTCTATACTACATATCAGTACTTTTATAACTTTTCAGAACTACTGATGAGAAGGTGGACAGTTCTTTACCATACCTCCAGATTCATGCTAACTTTACATTGTAACCTCTGTCTTGCAGAATGTATACCATAAATACCATTGAAGTTTTAGTTTTTTTTTTTCCCCCCCCCAACCCATTTCTTACTACTGGCTTAATTTATCCTTTGCTATCACTAATCCCTTCAGCCCAGTAATGTATTTTCATTCATTGTTTTTACTTAAGGACAATTTTGTTAACTTTGGAGAAACCATTTGTATAGGGCCAGGATAGATACGGTATCCATTAACCCTTTCACAGTCAGATTTCTCTCCTTGAGTGGAATAAAATCATGTGGAGACAGCATAAAGTGGATATATGTCATCAGATTAAAGAAATTAACCTCAATCTGCACTCATCAGGACTGTGTGGGCATTGGGTAAAGGTGACACTGTGGAAGCATGGCGGACACAGATGGTTGTGGTGCAGGCAGTGTCGCGCTTTATGACCGAGTGCAAGGAGGAAAACTGGATGCTGCCACTCATGTATACTGCATGCCTTGATCTCAGGTGATTTCCTTAAATTGATATTGCAACTTTGATCTCAGGTGATTTCCTTTAACAGATATGCGTGGTTTGATCTCAGATGATTTCCTTTAACTGTAATGTAACCTTTGATCTAAAATTATCTCCTGTAGCAAATACATAGCCTTTGATCTCATAGTGATTTTTTTTTTTCTTTTAGACTGATATGCATACTTTGATCTCAGGTGAGTTCCTTTAAATGGTATTCCATTTTTATGAAATAGTGCTTGTACAGTATGATAGTCTTTCTGGCTTTGTAAAACTCAGTCATAAGCTTTGCTGGGCAGGGTCTCCCATAACAGAAAAGAATGATTCAGCAGTAGCTGCAACAAAATACTCAAGTGACTGATGTCCTGCAAAAGGACTAAGTAGCGTAGCCTCAGGCTTTTATATTCCTAATAAAGGTGTTATAAAGGATTGGATGAGTCATGGATATATGCTTAAGAAAATAATGGTCACTTTGCTTTGTTTACACTTTAGTGTCTTATATCCTGTGAGTTTGTGTTATTTCTTTGTCATCATCCTCCATCGTGTTACACACAATGTTTGATACTTTGCAGGTTGTTTGCTGTTGGTGCAGACTTGGAGTTGACCAGGACAGGTGCGAAAAAAGCTGGTGAAACACTGGAGAAAGCAGCCGAGGCACTTATGAGCTGCTTCAGGGTGTGCGCTGCAGACACGTAAGATTAACCTCTTCCATCAGCTTTTTTTTTTTTTTTTATTTTTTTTTTTAACATTCAGATAATTTAAAGCTTAGGGAAGGTACCTTGTGTTGAATGGGTTTATTATGGCTGTATCTTACCCCGTCACTTTGAAAAGCCTGTCCCTAGCTGAATAAAACTGACTAGATATGGCAAAAATATAGTGAAAAAGACATCCCAGGTTAAATAGGTAAATGTAATGAGTTATTTATATGCTGATGAGTGAAAACAAAATTTATATATACAGTATATATATATATATGGTATACCATATAAATTTACATAAAGCTACAGAATGTGGTGAAAGTTTTTGGCATACCACGTTGAGTCAGGTTACCAGGAGTTTGAATGATGAGTGAATGGAAGCATGGCCCATTGGAGTGGGCAGACTTGAGCTGTCTGGACATTGTTACCACTCACGCTGCCCTAGGGTGGGAAAGGAGGTCTGGATGATGATGGAAGGATTGAACCTGCTGGTGAGTCTCTTGAATGCGTGGAGGAGTTTTGTTATTCGGGAGACATGTTATGTGCTGGAGGTGGGGCTGGAAATAGCTCTGTGGTTAGGGTGAGAAGTGGTTGGAAGAAGTTCAGGAAGCTGGTGCCTCTCCTGACAGAGAGAGGACTCTCCCTCCGTGCTAAGGGTTCTTTGTATTCTGCGTGTGTTAGGAGTGTAATGCTGTATGGTAGTGAGACCTGGGCAGTAAAGGAAGAGGATATTCCCAGGCTCAAACATACTGAAATAATGATTAGGTGGATGTGCAGTGTGTCCCTGAGTGCAAGGCCTGGGGCAGCTAGGTTTACAGTGGAAGAGTTGAGGGGTAGGATGGGACTGGAGTCCATTGGTGTTGTGATGAGGAGAGGTAGGTTGAGGTGGTTTGGACATGTGGAGAGGATGGGTTCAGAAAGTGAAGTGTTAGGAGTGGGGTTGTGATGGGTTGACCAAAAAAGACCTGGGATGAGGTCATTAAGTGTGACCTCAGGGTTAAAGGACTGAACAGGGAGGCTGCCAGAGATCGAGTAACATGGAGGGCCACCATTAGGTGACCAAGGCTGATGCGTGCAAGCATGTTGGAGCCTTCAGAAACTAAATGAAACGAAGGTAGACACTGAAAAAGGTTGAGAAAGGTGAAGTAAGAAGTATACAGTACTTCATCAAGTGAGTGGGTAATGGTTGCCACCACTACCTAAAATATAATAGATATAATGTCATCAGCATGCAGGGATTAAGATTTTGTATAAAACATATGGATAGGACAAGGGTGCATCATATTTTTAAGTTTGCAGTAACTGGATTGGCTCTACCTCATCCATTATCCACTCCAGTGTATCCTCTTCAGGTGTATTGAGATCCAGAAGGGCTAAACTGTTCAGTCCAGACATTTAACCCTTTGAGATTCCGATGACGATTTTGATCATCATTTCACATCCAACCTCAGAGATTCCAATGACCCTTTTAATCGTCATTTTAAGACACTTTTGTAAAATATTCACCATAAATCACGTTTACGCGACTTGAGCGTGACATCACGTAATGCGTGGTGGATACTGCACGGCTGGTCTGACTCGTGGCTTTGTTTCTTTATCACTTTATTCTTGGCGACTATTTTTCTGCAGCAGGGTATAAAATTTTTGTTTTTTTCTTAACTTCAACTCGTCACTTGGACTTATTGTTTTCTTTGTTTTCTTTTTTTGAACATACTATGATAAAGTGCAACTATTCAGCTTGAAAGTAACACCACAACCAGCATCCTATCATGAAGAGTGTATTTACACTGACCGATCAAAGAAAAAGATTGCGAAGTGAATATTCAACTGAGACTAAAATAAAATTGTTGCATCTCTTTCCTATCACTTCACTGCGTAATAAAATGGAAGAATTATCATAATCCATATATCACTGTAAAGGTAATTTATTGTAGTTTTGCATGGTTTAAACCAGATTTACATATCTTTGTTGTTGTTTTTGTTTTTTTTGCCGAGTATTTTTCTATGGCAAGGTATAAAATTTTTGTTTTTTGCCTAACTTCAACTCGTCATTCTATTATATTTTCTTTGTTCTCCATTTTTTAACATACTGCAGTAAAGTACAACTATTCAGCTTTAAAATGAAACCAAAACCAACATTCTATCATGAAACTTGTATTTACACAGAGCGAGCAAAGAAAAATATCGCGCCGCAAAGATGTGGGTCAACGTTATAGTTGCTGACTCAAGCACAGACATAATCTGCCTGGGCCAGAAACCTGATAGGGTTAAGATGAGAGTGACCAGGTGCTTTCTCCTGAGTGGCATTAAGAGAGCACTAAACCCAATCACTCGTCAGAAGTAGATCCTAATGGACGACATTTTGGTTGGAGCACCTTTACTCACAAGATCAGCAGGCATCTAAGAATTTGTATGAAGGCAATGTTGCAAATGCACTACACCCACCGTAAAAAAACTTGATCCCATCAACCCTCTGAGACCTATGAAAAACACATTTAAGGTAGGCTTAACTCCTACCATCTCCCGAGTTAATCCGGCTGTTAATGTACCTCTGGCAACACCCTGGACACTCCCAGACTCACTGATGCATGAAATTGCCAGTGCTTGCCAAGCTTTCGTCAGGGGAGGGTGTATGTTGTTGATGTTCCTGCTGCATAAATTCTCAGTTTCTTCCCTACATCTTACTAGAGTTATTTTTTCACCCGACACATTCCAAGATGCCTGTAAAGTACTTGAGTGATGTAAAGTAAAAAATATTAACTCTGATAGGTGAAAACGACACTGTATGTTATGTTGACGTTTTCAAGCTAAATATAGGAGAGTATCAAGGTTTTTTGCGGTGGGTGTACATAAGTACATTTTGCAAAGGTCCACCCCTGATCTCTGCATGCATCAGAGAACTGCCCCAGAAAGAGAAAAATACTCAGGTATGACAGGGGACAATATTAATTTAGTGTAGAGAAAGCTACATGAAAAATACTGTATTGCCTGTGAGGCAGAACGAGAATTTTAGATTGTTTGGATTCGTTTTTTTGAGGGCTCCAACGTGCTTGCATGCGTCAATCATGGTCACTTAATGGTGGCTCTCCATGCTTCTCGATCTCTGGCAGCTTTATTTAGTCCCTTATCCCTGAGGTCACTCTCAATTACCTCATCCCAGGCCTTTTTCAGTCCACCTCTTGCAACCCTACCCTCAACATTAACATTTTCTGCACCCAGTTACTGGTATCATTCCTTATCTTCTCCACATGCCCAAACCATCTCAGTCTACCTCTTCTCATAACAACACCAATACACTCCAGTCCCATCCTACCCCTCAACTCTTCCGTCGTAAACATAGACCTCCCAGGCCTCACACTCAGGGATGCACTGCACATCCACGTAATCATTGTCATTTCTGCACATTTGAGCCTGTGAATATCCTCTTCCTTTACTGCTCAGATCTCACTACCATACATCATTACACTCTTAACACATGCTGCATACAAAGACCCCTTAGCACGTAGGGAGAGTCCTCTCAATGTCAGGAGATGCAACAGCTCCCTGAACTTTTTCCAACCACTTCTCACCCTAGCCACAGAGCTAGCTCCATCCTCACCTCCAGCACATAACATGTCTCCCAAATAACAAAACTCTTTCACACACTCAAGAGACTCACCAGCAAGTTCAATCTTTTCATGTCTGACAATCTCCACCTGCTCTTCCCAACACACCGCACACATGAAATCAGCGTTATGTCGCAGTCTACCTCTATTACCACTACATCTCTTATGCACCCACTTGTCACAGACACTGCACACGATGGAATTACTTCCCATTCCTTTGTGATAAATCGCACGTGGCCTCTCTCCCAGTTCTTTGACATTACTGCCTCCAGCCCTAGATACCATCATTTTTGTTTTATCTGTACTTTTAAGCCCTTGTGCCCCAGAGGCTTTAACAATGAGCAAATAAAAGTATATATTCCATTTCGGTATTGGCCTTTGCCTCTTTGCTTTTGTCTTCTCTTTTCCCTATTTCTGAATTCATTCCATCATAGGAAGATAATGAGAACTTGGATTATGATGACAAGGATTACCCCCTCAGGCGAACAGGAGAGGACTGCACTAAACGGTGGGGTCTGCTGTACCTGGTTAACCAGTTTTTCAAGATCTACTTCAAGATAAACAAACTCAACTTGTGCAAGCCAATGATCAGAGCTATAGAGGCTCTGTCTTTCAAGGATCACTTCTCACTGTCTCAGCTCATCACATACAAATATTACACAGGACGCAAGTACATGTTCGACTCTGACTTCAGATCAGGTGTGTTATAACAGGAAGGATATGGCTTGATTAACCCATTCATGCATGGCCTTAAGTTTGTGGTTAGGCTGTTGCATACACAATGCTGTCCTGGGTGGAGGAGGGGAGGCATAATTGGCAGTTGAGTGACTTTTTCATTCAAAATTTATTTTCCCATGTTCTTTGGTGCAGTTCACATCAAAATGCAACTTCAGGAGTTAATTTTGTGACTCAGGTCATGTCCATATCTAGTTTGATAGGTATTATTTTATGGTGTAATTTGCATCACTCTACATCTTTGGTAAATAAATTTTGTGACAAATCATGCTGTAGTGCATGAGTGGGTTATTAAGAGTATACATGTATGATTAATAATTATTATGTTTGTAATAAATTGTTCTCCCTGCCATGTTCAGGTAGCAAAACAAAAAATTACACACTGTCCAGTCAGTGCTTAACCATGTTCATACTTTCTCAGTGAGGAAAAATATGCCTGTTACCCTACTGTTGTGTAGTTCTTATCTTTGCTGCCTTGCCACCCAGATCCTATCTTAGTGTTTGTTTATATGAAGTATATATACCAGGGGAGAAATTAACCTATTAAATGTTGAGTGTTTTCACTTAGCCCTATGAAATCATCTGACAACAACAGAAAGAGAAATTTCTTATTGCAATATTTGTGGACAGAAGCTTATTTAAGGTACACTACCGGGTATCTGTATATTTTTCATACCGCTGGAAGTTTTTCATTAGCTTAATTAAACTGTCTGATGGTAGCTTCTATCTATCTATCTATCTGTCTATAGCCCGACGCCCTAATCCCGCAAAGGGTGGCCGCAGACAAAACGCCTCCAAGTCACTCTGTCACCCACCATTTGACTCCCCTCCCCCCAACTCACCCCCCCCTCCCTCATATACCTCTCAACTCCATCCCTCCACCTCATCCTCGGTCTACCCCTCCCTCTCCCTCCCTCCACCTCACCTACATACACCCTCTTAGTCAGTCTTTCATTCTCCATTCTCTCCACATGTCCAAACCACCTCAGTGTATTTCTCTTAATCTTTTCTAAAATAAGTTATAACCTCAGTGCATCAACATATATAAGCTAAATTGATTAATGGAGATATGGTGGAACAGTATTAAGATGATGATGTGGTGAATAACTATGTGAGTGAGGTGTTCAGTGAATGAATATATGAGTAAATGAGTGTGGATGTTTAGGAATGAATGGAAATTAAAAACCATATGTGTGTGTGAAATATGTTGTTGTTGCTCAACCTGGTCTGCCTGGCCTAGCAAACCTGTCAACTGCAGGTAAGTATCTGTCCCTGTGGAGTTATCCCGTAAGTACTCTACACTGTTGATGTGTCTGCATCTTAGTGTGGTATGTGCTGTATGGTGTCCCATTATGATTGTTATGTTGTGTGAGCCTATTTTACATTTGTAATTCCACCAAACCCAAATCTAAGCTGGTAACTGAGAAGGGCTGGATGATGTCCTGATATAAGCCTCTTGATAAGCTGTTTAAGGATACCTCTGATGGGTTGATTTTCGGAGAGAAATGCTTGTAGTACAGTGTCCTGATATAGCTGTTGTAATGCCCTGTAAGTGAAATGAGTGTTATTTCTTTATTGCTGGTGCTGAAATGTATGGGGATGGGAAGTTGCTGGAGAGGGTCTGGTTATTTTTGTACAAGGACAATTTTTATGTACCAACTGCCTAGCCCCGGGCTCCTACGCTCCTCATGCGGGAATGTAGGATTGGATGATGGATGGATGGATGGACCTAGCTGTGTTATGTGCTTCATGTCATATCATGACAGGTGTTGTATGTTAGCACAGGCTACTGAATGGAGTTGTTTCCCTCTCACATTAAGAAATTCAATAACAGGGAGGGCATCAGTTTCAAAGTATAAGTGAGCGAAGGGGGAAACCTGTACTGTACACAGGAAAAATCATCTGGTAAATTACCAATATGCTGGGAATCGAACCAGGGACTCTCAGATGAGAGCCAGGCAGCATACCACTACACCACGACCAGGTAAAAGTTAACTCACGTTGTCACAATCTTGTTACCAACGTCCCTCCGCCCCCACTGTGGGCATCAAGAGGATGAGTTAACCCCCTGGCACTCGGGCAAGTAGATGCTTTTAATCTATCCCAAACACTTACGGCAAGTCAGAATGAAGGGGGAAACCTGTACTGTACACAGGAAAAATCATCTGGTAAATTACCAATATGCTGGGAATCGAACCAGGGACTCTCAGATGAGAGCCAGGCAGCATACCACTACACCACGACCAGGTAAAAGTTAACTCACGTTGTCACAATCTTGTTACCAACGTCCCTCCGCCCCCACTGTGGGCATCAAGAGGATGAGTTAACCCCCTGGCACTCGGGCAAGTAGATGCTTTTAATCTATCCCAAACACTTACGGCAAGTCAGAATGTAGGGGAAACCTGTACTGTACACAGGAAAAATCATCTGGTAAATTACCAATATGCTGGGAATCGAACCAGGGACTCTCAGATGAGAGCCAGGCAGCATACCACTACACCACGACCAGGTTTTTACTAACGTTGTCACAATCTTGTTACCAACGTCCCTCCGCCCCACTGTGGGCATCAAGAGGATGAGTTAACCCCCTGGCACTCGGGCAAGTAGATGCTTTTAATCTATCCCAAACACTTACGGCAAGTCAGAATGAAGGGGGAAACCTGTACTGTACACAGGAAAAATCATCTGGTAAATTACCAATATGCTGGGAATCGAACCAGGGACTCTCAGATGAGAGCCAGGCAGCATACCACTACACCACGACCAGGTAACCCGTACCTCACGTTGTCACAATCTTGTTACCAACGTCCCTCCGCCCCCACTGTGGGCATCAAGAGGATGAGTTAACCCCCTGGCACTCGGGCAAGTAGATGCTTTTAATCTATCCCAAACACTTACGGCAAGTCAGCCTTCATTCTGACTTGCCGTAAGTGTTTGGGATAGATTAAAAGCATCTACTTGCCCGAGTGCCAGGGGGTTAACTCATCCTCTTGATGCCCACAGTGGGGGCGGAGGGACGTTGGTAACAAGATTGTGACAACGTGAGTTAACTTTTACCTGGTCGTGGTGTAGTGGTATGCTGCCTGGCTCTCATCTGAGAGTCCCTGGTTCGATTCCCAGCATATTGGTAATTTACCAGATGATTTTTCCTGTGTACAGTACAGGTTTCCCCCTTCATTCTGACTTGCCGTAAGTGTTTGGGATAGACTAAAAGCATCTACTTGCCCGAGTGCCAGGGGGTTAACTCATCCTCTTGATGCCCACAGTGGGGGCGGAGGGACGTTGGTAACAAGATTGTGACAACGTGAGTTAACTTTTACCTGGTCGTGGTGTAGTGGTATGCTGCCTGGCTCTCATCTGAGAGTCCCTGGTTTGATTCCCAGCATATTGGTAATTTACCAGATGATTTTTCCTGTGTACAGTACAGGTTTCCCCCTTCATTCTGACTTGCCGTAAGTGTTTGGGATAGATTAAAAGCATCTACTTGCCGGAGTGCCAGGGGTTAACTCATCCTCTTGATGCCCACAGTGGGGCGGAGGGACGTTGGTAACAAGATTGTGACAACGTGGAGTTAACTTTTACCTGGTCGTGGTGTAGTGGTATGCTGCCTGGCTCTCATCTGAGAGTCCCTGGTTCGATTCCCAGCATATTGGTAATTTACCAGATGATTTTTCCTGTGTACAGTACAGGTTTCCCCCTTCATTCTGACTTGCCGTAAGTGTTTGGGATAGATTAAAAGCATCTACTTGCCCGAGTGCCAGGGGGTTAACTCATCCTCTTGATGCCCACAGTGGGGGCGGAGGGACGTTGGTAACAAGATTGTGACAACGTGAGTTAACTTTTACCTGGTCGTGGTGTAGTGGTATGCTGCCTGGCTCTCATCTGAGAGTCCCTGGTTCGATTCCCAGCATATTGGTAATTTACCAGATGTATAAGTGAGCTGTGGGAATGGTATTAGTGCAGCCAGTGATGATGCAGAGAGTTCTTCTGAATGGTCTGTAAGGTGTTGTAGTCAGTGTTAGATAGACTGTGGGCCCATGCCAGGGAGCAATTGGGCACCATTAACCTAATACTGTATGTTGGTGGTAGAGTAGGGAGAAAGGTTCTTTTTGCTGCCCAAAATCTGTCCTTGAAGTTGCCCTGAGGGCATTGAATCTGGAGACCTGTGATTACTTATAATAAATGAACAATGATATTTATCAGAATATATATAGTGAATATTTGCCTTCTTAGTATGATTGAAAAAATATAAGGTAGAATACTTATTGATAGGGTTAGGCATATAACAGAGGAGCTAGTTGGAGAAGAACAAGAGGGATTCAGGAAGGGAAAAGGGTGTGTAGATCAGATATTTCTTCTAAGATGTTTAATGGAGAAGTATCTAGAGATGGGAAAGAGTGTATGCTGCCTTCATTGTATGAGGAAGGTTTTAAGAATATGTGGAGTGGATGGGAAATTATTGAGTGCTGTGAAGAGTATGTATGAGGGTGTTAGGGCTATGGTGCAGGTGGATGGTGAGCTGAGTGAGTTCTTTGATCTAAATGTGGGACTGAAAAAAGGATATGTGATGTCTCCATGGCTGTTTAATATGTTCATGGATGGGGTTGTAAAGGAGGTGCAAGGTAGGGTAGTGGATGTGAGGGTGGCTCTAATGACTGAGGATGAGGTGTGAAAGATTCTGGTGTTGCTGTTTGCTGATGATACAGTATTGTTGAGTGAAGATGAATGGGAGTTGCAAGGTTTGGTGAATGAATTTGGAACAGTGTGTAAGAAGATGAATCTGAAAGATAATGTAAACAAGATTAAAGTTTTGATGTTTGAAAGGAATGAAGTCACAGAATGCACAGTGAGGTTGGATGGTGAAGATATGGAGAATGTGAGTGCATTTAAGTACATGGGTAGTGTGATGAGTAAGGATGGAAGTTTTGGGGATGAAGTACTTGAAAGGGTACAGCAGGGAAGGAAGGTTGTTGGTTCACCGAAAGCAGTGATGAGAAATAGGAAGGTGAGTATTGAAGTTAAGAAGTCACTGCATGACAGTATTGTGATCCTTACCCTGACGTATGGAAGCGAGGCGTGGACCTTGCTAGAGGGGAACAAGTCAAGAGTGAGAGCAGTGGGAATGAGTTACTTGAGAGGAGCATGTGGAGTGACATGGAGGAACAGGTCGACAAATGAAGAAGTGAAAGAATGCTGTAGGGTGGATGTGTATGTGAATGAGAGAATTAGGAGAAATACACTGAGGTGGTTTGGACATGTGGAGAGAATGGAGAATGAAAGACTGACTAAGAGGGTGTATGTAGGTGAAGTGGAGGGAGAGAGAGGGAGGGGGAAACCAAGGATGAGGTGGAGGGATGGAGTTGAGAGATATATGAGGGAGGGGGGAGTGAGTTGGGGGGAGGGCAGTCAAATGGTGGGTGACAGAGCGACTTGGAGGCATTTTGTCTGTGGCCACCCTTTGTGAGATTAGGACGCCGGGCTATAGATAGATAGATAGAATATCCTTTTACACTTGCAGTTCCCCTTGTTATTGTACTCCAGTGATGAAACATGTGAAATGCAAGTGCATTATGATTTTGATACTGTTTAAATAAATTAGGTAGCAATACTGCCTGGAGTCATGCCCCTTCTCCTTTCCAAATTGCTGGATCTGGTCTTTGGATATCATCCTCTCTGATCCTCTCAGTGTCTTGTTTGTGGTCTGTGAAGTGTCCAGTATCCTATGTCACCCGAAGGATCTTAGTAGAGGGGATGTGTGGCACTGATACATTGCAAAGTGTGATGTTAGGGGTGTATCTGTGCTCATGTTTGTTGATGTTGATGAGTGAGGAGGTGGATTCGGCTGGAGCAGTTGTCTGCCTGCTGTCCTCGAGCCATTCTTATAGTGTTGTTGATTTAGTCTTTTTATAACGTACAGGCTGTATTTGCAATATGGTATGTGAATGTTTTGGTAATGGTCATCTGCGTAAGAGGTAGTGTTTGTGGGTGGTTGGGGTGTGAGAATATCATGCGTGTACAAGGTGAAAAGTGTAGATGAAAGAATAGAACCGTGTGAAACTCCGTTAGGGAAGTTTCATGTTCGTGATGATTTGCCCTGGTATGTAACTTGTGCTTGTCAACCAGGGAAGTAGTTAACAATCCAGCGTTTGGTGGTGTTCTCCATGTTTGTGTTAAAGGTATTGGTAATAAGTTTGCATCAGGGGTTGGCACCAAAGTCCTTACTGAAGTCTATTATTGTAAGAAGTGTACTTACTGTGGGTCTTATTGAGTTGATACCATTAGATGTTTGTTACGTGAGGTTGGTTAGTATGGTGTTTGTGTACTGTAGTGCTGTAAAGCCATATTGTTAGGGAGCTAGGGGGACGTGAAGTGTCTCTTTGTGAAGAATTTGATGTTTAGTAGTGTGAAGGGTCTGTATGAAGAAAGCTGTGTCGGTTCCTCGTTTGACTCAAGTATAGTGATGATTATTGTTTCATGTTTCCAGATGTTGGGAATGCTACAGTGTGCATATGACCAGTTGCTGATGTTTGTGAGGGCCTGGATACTGTTTGCTCCCTAATGTTTCAGGTGTAGGTTGCTGATATTGTCTGACCTTGTGCATGTAGAGCTCTTTGATTTCTTGATTATGTTACATGTCTGTTTTGGAGTGAAAGGGATTTCATTGTGGTTGAGTGAAATGGACTGTGTGCAGAGAAGATTGTTTTTCAGACTTGGTGAGTGTTGGTGTAAGGCAAATTATGTTTGCATAGTGGTCTACTATGTAAAAGTGGATCTGTTGGATGTTGGAGGTGATGGTGGCATGGATCTTTGAGTTATTTCTTTGTAATTTAGTGATATTGTTAAGTGTTTTGTAGAGCCAAGAATGGTCTGTGGAGTGGCTGAGTCCCCCCTCCCCTCTTCTTTTCATTGTTTAATTGCTAGAGCTTTGTGATGGTACATTGTGTGTGTGGGAGAGGAGAGTTGTATTTGAGTGAGTTTCATGAAGTATGTAGGAGAAGTATATGGTATAACAGGGGTTTCACTCCCTTTTTAGCTAAGCAGCGGATGGAAGGAATTGGCTGTGGTTCACAAGTGACGTGAAATTACATGTAGTTGGTATAGCCTGTAGTGGATGTGATGCCTTGCGGAACATCCTTCTTGTTAAGCACTTTTCTTGATCCTCAGGAAGTTCATTGGCACCAGTACCATTCTCCAAATGTCTCGGAAAACTTTTGTAACTTTGAAAATATATTTGTAATGCACTTAATACTGTATTTATCTTCCAGATTCAGTTTACACCAAAGTCTTGCTTTTTCTTGCTACAATACTCACCTACCCTGTTTTTTATTGGCCATGTGAACTTTCCATTTTTCTCTTTCCCTTTTTCACCATTTGGGTGTCAGACCTTTGCAGTCTTCCTTTGTTATCTTAGATGTTACATTTCACTGTCTTGCAGTCATTGTACATTGATATGTTAATTTGTAAGCAGAACCACTGACTGAATTAGACAGTCCATCCAAATTCTTTTCTCAGTGATTGTATAATGTGGATAGTTCTACGTAGCTATAGTATTGTTTTATATAATTTCCCATCTTTCCCTTTCCAGCTGATACCACACTGTCATTTGCATTCCAACGCTGCCACATCAGGAGTAGGAAGAACAAGAGGCGCATTCTCATATACCTTATACCTGTCAAGATGCTAAGGGTGAGCCTTGTGTCACTTTGTTCCCATACTTAACAGAACTGTACACAGTGAGTCCTATTCATACTGACATAATGTTTACTTATTTTCTGCATTGGTCTTAGCTTTCCCATGAATGTGATATATTGGTTTTTGATCTTGTGTTCCATAATGCTCATTTTGTATGAATCCAATGGATTGCAGAAATCTGATTACTTCAGCTGGGGAATCCTAGAAATCCTGCACTGGAACCTATAAATTGGAATTTATGGCTAAAAATTCTGCTGTTCAGTTTTGGATTTTGAACCACATCTACATCAAAGAAATACCCACTTGCTATGGCTCTTACAAGTGCTCATGGGCCTTTTGGGCCCCTCACACTTGCTCCTGTGGAGGACTCTCACGCTGCTATAATGTATTTTAGTTATAGCTGTGGGCAAAAAATTCTACAGAGATCCCATGCTGGGCGCCGAGAACAGCATTTTTTTGGTCATGTGATTGCCTATTAAATATAGCAAAAGTTTTTCAATCGTGATGGGACCAAGTTTTTTCACATCAGCGAATTTTTTGCGATTTTTGTGCCAATTTTGGTGCGATTTGAATGTGTAGTTTTGGCTGCCCAAAATACACACACACACACACACACACACACACACACACACACACACACACACACACAGCTAGTGCTGTAGTATATTAGATTGTACATCACCCCATTTATTTAATTAGCTTAGAATAGACGTTTTGAACTGGAGAGGTCAGATATAGTGTTAGTAAACCCTTTCAGAGTGAAAGAACTTTCATAAGCTAGATAAAATTGTCTGATAGCAGCAGGAATAAAAACACATCACCCATAAGCCAAAAAAAATTGTCTGATAGTTGCAAGAAAATTAAAAAGGATGTCACCCAGTTTCAAGGGGTTAAAATAAAACAGGATGTTGACTTCTGTCTGATAAATTACCAATATGCTGGGAATCGAACTCGGGACTCTCAGTGGGGGCGGAGGGACGTTGGTTACAAGATTGTGACAACGTGAGTTAGCTTTTACCCTGTCGTGGTGTAGTGGTATGCTGCCTGGCTCTCACCTGAGAGTCCCGGGTTCGATTCCCAGCATATTGGTAATTTATCAGATGATTTTTCCTGTGTACAGTACAGGTTTCTCTCTTCATTCTGACTTGCCGTTCGTGCTTGGGATAGATTAAAAGCATCTACTTGCCCGAGTGCCAGGGGGTTAACTCATCCTCTTGATGACCACAGTGGGGGCGGAGGGACGTTGGTTACAAGATTGTGACAACGTGAGTTAGCTTTTACCTGGTCGTGGTGTAGTGGTATGCTGCCTGGCTCTCACCTGAGAGTCCTGGGTTCGATTCCTAGCATATTGGTAATTTATCAGATGATTTTTCCTGTGTACAGTACAGGTTTCTCTCTTCAGGATGTTGACTGTTGGGAGACAAGAACCTTTCAAAGAAGATGGTGTCTGAGCATGTCTGTTGAATGATCGTGCGGGGGCTCTGTTGATGCTCCACACCCAGATGGCACTGATTCTATTGCTAAAGATATCTACTGGTATAATCCCAAAATTACATCAGATCATAATTACATGTTGCTTAATCCATTGAGATCAGAGACATATTTTAAATGTTTACTTACCATCTCAAGTTGATTTTATGCAGTTTAGAGTAGACTGATCGAACTGGTAAGGTTAAATACGGCCATAATAACTTTCTTCAATATGAGAGGCCTTTCCCAAGTTGAAAAAAGTCATGTGATAGCAGTAGGATTGAACTAAAAGAACATCACCCAGACTGGAGGGATTTTATGTAGTCTTGTAGTATTTTTGTGATTGGCTTGATGGTCTAGTTTAGTTTTCAAGATGGAATGATGACTGTTTCTTAGGTATAACAGTTCAGGGGAATAGACTGTAACACCAGTCAAGCAGGGTAGTACTCCCAAGGTGGATGGAAAGCTGATGACAGGGAGAGCTGGAGCTCCCATTTCATCAACCCTCAGGACTAGTTCCTGACCATCCCCCTTTGTTGTACGGTACTTTTTCAGTGTTTCAGTAACACAGAGAGTAGGCCAGCATGCTCTCCAGTACAAGTTTCTCATACTGTCAACACCAAACAACATGCTCATTACATACTACACTTCCTATTCAAAATTCAAAAAATGGCATTGTTTAACCAAGCCTCGGAGTCCCCGGCGGGGGAGACCATAAATGTCCCCACCATCCACCCGTCTCTCGGTGACAATCCAACAAGTTGCCTGGAATCACTGTCTGACCTACTTCTTTATTTCTGCAACATTTGCTGCCTTTCCTCTAACTTTATCTCTGTTGAGCACCACCTCTCCTCCCCTAACGTCACCTTCTCTTTTTAACTGAGACTCAGCTGTCTGAGGCAACTGATAGCAAACCCTTTTCTGTATCCTCCTACTTTCTCAATACTCATTTCAAAGCCAGAGGTGACTGTTGTGTATATGTATGCAAGATCTTATTTTGCTCTCATGTCCTGAACTTGATTCTTCTGAATTCTCTACTCTCTGGCTCCGGCTTTCCTGTCATTTTGTGACTAAATATATCTGTGCTGTTTACTTATCTCCTAATTCTGCCATGAAAAATTCTTCAGCACATGCTATCCATGTCTCCTTTCTCAGAAATCTCCATTGTAGGAGATTTCAATGTTCACCACCACCTTTGGCTCTCCTCTCCTTTCATTGATCCACCAGGTGAACAAACCTACATCTTTTCTATACTTAATGACCTAGCGCAGCTTGTACAGCACCCTACCTGTATCCCTGACTGCCTTGGAGAGAGTTCCAGCATACTTAACCTCTTCCTTACAACTGATCCTTCGCCTGATGCTGTTAATCTTTTCCTCTCCATTGGATTCCTCTGATCACAACCTTATTACCTTAACCTGTCCTGTCGCTCCAGTACGGCCTGTGGACGGTCTAAAGAAATGTTGGTTGTGGCACTTTGGAGCTGTTGATTGGGAGGCCCTCAGGCAGTACTTCTTTGATATTCCCTGGAATGATTGTTGCTTCCATGGACAGGAGTCATCTGATTGTGCCTTGCGCATTACGGAGGTTATTCTCTCGGACGTGGAAGCATACATTCCTTTCTCATATCTTTTGACTAATGCAAAAAAAAACCATGGTTTAATTATGCTTGTCCTAATGCTGTCCACAATAAGGAGAGGACTTACAAAAGGTACTGGAGCCAGCCCACCCCTGAATGACATCTTTTTTTATGTTTCTGCATGGAATCATGCTGAGTCTGTTCTTTGCTCCGCTAAAAATAATTTCAACCATACTAAATGCTCTCTACTATCCAACTCGAATTCTTCCCGTTAATTCTGGCACCTTGCCAAAAGCCTTTCTAACAACTTGCTCTCATCATCCTTCCCTCCTCTTTTCTATTCTGATGGCTCTGTAGCTATTTCTTCTACTGATAAAGCAGAGCTCTTCACTCAGATTCTCCTCCAGTTCCACCTTAGATGAGTTCAGTGCTGTTCCTCCATCGCTTCCCCCCTTTGACTTCCTCATGGCTGACGTTAAAATTTCTTCAACTGATGTATTTTCTGCCATCAGTGGCCTTGATACTAACAAGCATATAGGCCTGATGGGGTCCCTCCTCTTGTCCTCAGGAATTGTGCATCTGTGTGTACACCCTGCCTAGGTAAACTCTTTCATCTTTGTCTATCAACTTGTACCTTTTCTTCTTGCTGGAAGTTTGCTCTCATTGTCAGTCCCAAAGAAGGTTGACCATTCCAAACCCTCTATTGCCCAGTTGCTTTAACATCCTGTATTTCAAAAGTTTTCAAGTGTGTTCTTAACAGAAAAATTTTAAGGCATCTTTCCTATCACAATCCTCTTTCTGATTGTCAATATGGGTTCCGTCAGAGATGCTCCACTGGTGATCTTCTCACCTACCTTTCAGATTCCTGGTCATCCTCCTTTCGGGACTTTGGCGAAAGCATTGCCATTGCACTTGACATCTCAAAGGCTTTTAATTGAGTCTGGCATAAATCTTTAATTTCCAAACTGCCCTCTTACAGTTTCTATCCTTCTAGCTGTGCCTTCATCTATATTTCCATTTTGGTCGTTCTGTAGCTGCTGTTGCAGACGGCCACCATTCTTCTCCTAGATCTATCCACAGTGGTGTTCCTCAGGGCTGTGTCATATAACCATCTCTCTTCCTTTTATTCATCAGTGACCTACTAAGCTGTACTTGTGACGCAATCCACTCATACGTAGATGATTCCGTCCTGCACCTTTTCATTCTGTTCCCACAACATCCATCTCAGCGGTTACTTCGACAAACAAGGGATGAGGCTATGGCACACCTAATGTTTGACTTGGCTCGTATCACTGACGGGGGTAAAAGTAATCTTATTTTTAATGCATCAAAGACTCAATTCCTCTTCCTATTTACTCAATAAAATCTTCCACAGGAGTACCCACTTATATTCTCTTGGGATTTATCTTGGCAAGATCATATTACATCCATCCATCCATCATCCAATACTATGTTGCCCCGTGAGGAGCATAAGAACCCGGGGCTAGGCAAGGTGGTCCTGACATTTAAGATGAGAGTGACCAGCCTCTCATCCCTGAGTGACACTACATAAGCAGTAAACCCCAACCACCCCTTGGATATAAACCTGCACAGGCTTAGTCCGATTGGAGCATTTTAATTACCCACTAAACCACCAGGCACCATAATTTGGTTATATAGTTACCACCTAATATAGTAAATGGTTTCCTGGTGCACAGGAAACCATTTGGCTTGTCACTTAGTCTAGAGTCACTTGTAGACAAAAGGAAGAGGAATGAATGAAGGAAAGAAGACATAAGAGGAAGGAAGGAAAGAAGGACAAAAGAGAGGCAAGGGCAGCCACCCAAGAGCAACAGTACATTAGTTGAGTGGATGGTGAGCACCCACACCTACTGCTATATACTGTATACAGGGATGTGTCATGTCTCCATGGTTGTTCAATCTGTACATGGATGGGGTAATAAAAGAGGTACAAGGTAGGGTAGTGGATGTTGGAGTGGCCCTGGTGAGAGAGGATAGTGTTTGGAAACTCCCTGAACTGTTGTTTGCAGATGATACTGTGTTGTTGAGTGAAGACGAAGGGGAGCTGCAAGGCTTGGTGGATGAGTTTGAGAGAGTGTGTAAGAAACGGAACCTAAATGTGAATGTAGGGAAGAGTAAAGTGATGGTCTTTGAGAGAGGTGAAGTTAGTGAATGTACAGCGAGGTTAGATGGTGAGGCATTGGAAAATGTGAGTACGTTTAAGTATTTGGGTAGTGTGATGAGTAAGGATGGAGGTTTGGAGGGTGAAGTGCTTGAAAGGGTACAGCAGGGAAGAAAGGTTGCTGGTTCCTTGAAAGCAGTGATAAGAAACAGGGAAGTGAGCATGGAAGTGAAAAAGTTACTATAGTCGTTCTATTTTATCAAGGCAGTTTGGGTCGGGCCCTCTGGGACCTCACTCTGTTAGCTCTGTTGCCACATCGTCGCCACACACGTGCGCTCTCTCTCTCTCTCTCTCTCTCATATTATATATTAACTACTACTAATTGTATTTTCTTAAAATTTTTTCTCTTGTTTTCGACTTTTTTTCCACACCACCCCTGAGGTAAAAGTCTATAGGTGCTTTTTTTTTTTTTTTTTTTTTTAAATAGCTTCCATGGCGGGAGACTGACCGAGTATGACCCACTCACGCAGGGCTGTCCCTCGTGTCACCACCTGACAACGTCTCAAAGGCAACGCTGACGAGTCTTATGAGATGTATACTATACTACGGCTTTTTTATTGAATTACATCTATACAGAGTGTTTAAAATTCATTTATAAGTAGTTACTAGCTTAAAATAGGAGAGTGAGAGAGAGAGAGAGAGAGGTGAACACAAATAATTACACGTGTATCGGCGGCGATGTGACAACAGAGCTAACAGTGTGAAGTCCCAGAGCGTCCCACCCAAACTGCCTTCATAAAATAGAACGACTGTACATGACAGTATTGTGATACCAACTCTAACGTACGGAAGTGAAGCTTGGACATTGTTGGAAGGACACAAGTCAAGAGTGAGAGCAGTGGAAATGAGTTATTTAAGAGGAGCCTGTGGAGTCACATGGAGAGACAGGCTGACGAATGAGGATATAAAGGAGCGTTGTGGTGTGGATGTGGATGTGATAGGAAGCGTTATGAGGAACACACTGAGGTGGTTTGGCCATGTGGAGAGGATGGAGGGTGAAAGACTGACGAAGAGAGTGTATTTGAGTGAGGTGGAGGGGGGAAGAGGGAGGGGGAGGCCGAGGATGAGATGGAGGGATGGGGTGGAGAGGTATATGAGAGAGAGGGGTGTGAGTTGGGAGCAGGGCAGTGAAATGGCAGGGGACAGGGCGACTTGGAGGCGATTTGTTTGTGGCCACCCCAAACGGGATTGAGGCGTCTGGCAATAGATAGATAGTTAGATAGATAAATTATATATTATATATACAACTGCTCATGGGCCCTTTGGGCCCCTCACACTTGCTCCTGCGGGAGGCTCTCAGGCTGCTATAATATATTTTAGTTATAGCTGTGGGCAAAAAATTCTACGGAGATCCTATGCCGGGCACTGGATTGGCGTTTTTTGGTCAAAATGTGATCGCGCATTAAATATAGTAAAAGTTTTTCAATCATGATGGGACCAAGTTTTTTCACATCAGCAAATTTTTTGCGATTTTTGTGCCAATTTTGGTGCGATTTGAATGTGTAGTTTTGGCTGCCCAAAACACACACACACACACGGCTAGTGCTATGGTATATTAGATATATATACTGTATATATGTCCCTAGAGAGGTGGTGAAGTGGGCAATGAGAAAGCTTGGCTTGGAGGAGTGGCTGGTTAGGGTGGTTATGGATATGTATGTGGGTGCTAGCACCCAGGTAAGAGTGAATGAAGATTTGAGTGATGGGTTTTCCGTGAATGTTGGTGTGCATCAGGGGTCAGTTTTGAGTCCCATGTTGTTTATCATGGTACTTGAAGCCCTCTCACGTGACTTTAGAAACGGACTTCTGTGGGAGTTGTTGTATGCTGATGATTTGGTGTTGATTGCAGAGAACGAGAGGGAGGCAGAGGAAAGATTTTGGAGGTGGAGAGATGGTATGGGGCACAAGGGCTTAAGGGTAAATGCAGATAAAACAAAAGTGATGATATCTAGGGTTGGTGGCGGTACTGTCAAAGACGAGGGAGAGTGGCCATGTGGGCCATGTGCAGTTTGCCACAAGGGCGTGGGAAGTAATTCCATCTTGTGCGGTGTTTGTGATAAATGGGTGCATAAGAGATGTAGTGGTATCAGAGGTAGACTGCGAGATAATGCTGATTTTATGTGTACAGTAAGCCCCCGCGTTTGGCGAATTTCAACTTGGCGAAACTCACTTTTGGCGGTAGGGTGGCCACGGACCACCGAATGCGCATTTGGCGATTTGAATTCAAACTTGGCGGTCCCCTGGCGGTCCCCCCACTCGATGTGCCACAAGAACAGCCCCAAAAGCAGCCACAAGAACAGCCGCAACCTCCCCAGCCACCCCAACCTCCCCAACCTCCCCAGCCAAGCTTCGCTGCCCTCTTTAAGCTGGATGCTGACTTTTCTGGCTCTGATGAAGTGGATGATCAAGCGAGACAAATGGTTGCTAAGGGGGTTATGGGGGAGGAGGGGGAGAGTGATGAGGAAAGTGGTGGTAGCAACTAAGCTGCCCCCACTGCCACTCCAACGTCCCCAGCCAAGCAAGCCTATCTTCACTCTATTTACGGTTAGTTACAACCTTTATATCATGTCTTATTAGCTTTATTTATTGTTTATTGGTCTGTTTTCTACATGTGTATTAATATGTGAAGGCAAAAGATTTTATTTCAGCTCGAAAGATGGTGTTTTAGGGGTCAAAAGGGAGACTTTGGCAATGACCAAAGACTGATTGAGGCACTTTATAGGCAATTTATATGGTAAAAAGAACTCGCATTTGGCGAAATTCGCATTTGGCGGTAGTTTCGCCAGACTAATTGGATCGCCAAACGCGGGGGCTTACTGTACAGCGTGTCGGGGAGAGCAGGTGAAGATTGTCAGACGTGAAAGAATTGAACTTGCTGGTGAATCTCTTGAGTGTGTAGAAAAATTTTGTTATTCGGGAGACATGTCGTGTGCTGGAGGTGGGGCTGGAGCTAGCTCTGTGGCTAGGGTGAGAAGTGGTTGGAAGAAGTTCAGGGAGCTCTTGCCTCTTGTGACATTGAGAGGACTCTCCCTACGTGCTAAGGGGTATTTGTATGCAGAATGTGTTAGGAGTGTAATGCTGTATGGTAGTGAGACCTGGGCAGTGAAGAAGGAGGATATTCGTCGGCTCAGACATACAAAAATGATAGTGATTAGGTGGATGTGCAGTGAGTCCCTGCGTCCAAGGTCTGGGGGGGCTGGGTTCACGATGGAAGAGTTGAGAGGTAGGATGGGACTGGAGTGTATGGGTGTTGTGATGAGGAGAGGTAGATTTAGATGGTTTGGACATCTGGAGAGGATGGGGGATGATAATTGGGTGAGGAAGGTGAGAAGTGTTAATATTGGGGGTGGGGTTACAAGGGGTAGACCGAGAAAGACATGGGACAAGGTCATTGTGACCTCAAGGTTAAGGGACTCAACAGGGAGGCTGCAGTGGATCGTGCAGCATGGAGAGCCGCCATTAGGTGACCAAGGCCAATGCATGCCTTTAAAAATGAAACTATATATATATATATATATATATGTATATATATATATTTTGTGGTAGGTGGGGGCGCTCACCATCCACTCACTAGATGTAGTGCTGCTATCGGGTGTCTGCCCTTTCCTCTCCTCCATCCTTCTTTCCTTCCATCCTCTTCTGTCTTTCTTTCCTTAATTCTTTCCTTGTCCTTCTGCCTGTGGGTGACATTACACTCCCTCTTCTGTCTTTCCTTCCTTTATTCTTTCCTCTTCCTTTTGCCTGTGGATGACTACACTGAGTGACAAGCCAAATGTTTCCTGTACACCAGGAAACCATTTACTATGCTGGGTGGTAACCATATAACCAAATTTTGGCGCCTGGTGGTTTATTGGGTAATTATTGCGCTCCAATCGGATTGAGGCGGTGATGGTTTATATCCAAGGGATGATTGGCGTTGATTGCTCATGTAGGGCCACTCAGGGATGAGTGAGGCTGGTCACTCTCATCTAAAATGTCAGGACCAACTGCCTAGCCCTGGGCTCCTACCCTCCTCATGGGGCAATGTAGGATTGGATGATAGATGGATATATATATATATATATATATATATAATATATATATATAGATATATATATATATACATCTATATAAATCTATATATATATAAATATATATATATATATATATACATCTATATAGGTATATATATATATATATATATATATATATATATATATATATATATATATATATATATACATATACAACATAGATACATACAGTATTTATAGAATAAATGGCAGGGCCTTTGCATATATGTTTATGAAGTTTAACTGTGAAATAAGATGCACTGCATATTTTTTACAGGGCTACCTCCCCAAACCGTCATTGCTGGAGCGGTACAATCTGGGAGAACTGAATGGAGTGGTTGAAGCAGTGAGGACAGGGAATGTGAGGCTGCTTTCTGAGACTTTGGTTCACCATGAAGCTTTCTTTATCTCTGCTGGCATTTATCTCATTCTTGAGAAGCTTAAAATCCTTGCATTCAGGAACCTCTTCAAGAAAGTGTATGTGTTCTTATTCTTGTTTCTGTATTATTAGATTTGATAGTGGCTCTAATGCTTGTCTTGCATGCCTGTTAGATTTATAAGGAATTCTATATCATCTATAGCCCGACCTCCTAATCCCACAAAGGGTGGCTGCAGACAAAACGCCTCTAAGTCGCTCTGTCACCTAACATTTGACTACCCTCCCCCCTCCCTCATATACCTCACAACTCCATCCCTCCACCTCAACCTCAGTCGTCCCCTCTCTATCCCTCCCTGCACCTCACCTACATACACCCTCTTAGTCAGTCTTTCATTCTCCATTCTCTCCACATGTCCAAACCACCTCAGTGTATTTCTCCTAATCTTCTCAACCTCATCCACATCCACCCCACAATGTTCCTTCACTTCTTCATTCGTCAACCTGTCCATCCATGTCACTCCACATGCTCCTCTCAGATAACTCATTTCCACTGCTCTCACTCTTGACTCGCTCCCCTCTAGCAAGGTCCATGCCTCGCTTTCATACGTTAGGGTAGGGATCACAATAATATCATGCAGTGACTTAACTTCCATACTCACCTCCCTATTTCTCATCACTGCTTTCATTGAACCAACAACCTTCCTTCCCTGCTGTACCCTTTCAGGCGCTTCATCCCCCAAAGTTCCATCCTTACTCATCACACTACCCAAGTACTTAAATGCACTCATATTCTCCATATCCTCACGATCCAACCTTACTGTACATTCCGTGACTTCATTCCTCAGACACCATAACTTTACTCTTGTTTACATTAACTTTCAGATTCTTCATCCTACACACTGTCCCAGATTCATTCACCAAACTTGGCAACTCCCATTCATCTTCACTCAACAATACTGTATCATCAACAAACAGCAACACCAGAAGCTTCCAAATCTCACCTTCATTCATTAAAGCCATCCCCACATCCACTGCCCTATCTTGCACCTCCTTTACAACCCCATCCATGTATATATTAAACAGCCATGGAGACATCATGCATCCCTGTTTTAGTCCCACATTTAGATCAAAGAACTCACTCAGCTCACCATCCACTCACACCATAGCCCTAGCTCATTTGTACATACTCTTCACAGCACTCAACAATTTCCCCTCCACTCTATATATTCTTAATACCTTCCACATACCTTGCCTATCTATTCTGTCATAAGCTTTCTCCAAGTCCATGAAGGCAGCGTGCACTTTCTTTCCCTTCTCTAGATACTTCTCTACTAAACATCTTAGAACAAATATCTGATCTACACACCCTTTTTCCTTCCTAAATCCCCCTTGTTCTTCTCCAACTAGCTCCTCTTGTTATATTCCTAACCCTATCATTAAGTATTCTACCATATATTTTTCCAGTCACACTAAGAAGGCAAATACTCCTGTGGTTAGCACATACTTCCCTCTCCCCTTTTCCTTTGTATAAAGGAACAATTATACCTGATTTCCAGTCCTCTGTAACCCTTCCCTCTTCCCAAGCCAATCTACACAACTTCCATATCCATTCCACAACAATCTCATCCCCATACTTCAGCATTTCACCACACACTCCATCAATTCCTGGGGCATTTCCCATCTTGATCTTCATTGGTTCCACTACGTCCGCCCTACTGATCTCTTCCTCCCTCCTCTCATCTCTTCTTCTCCCAGCCATTCCCCAACCACTTATACTCGCACTGCTCTCACTCTCTACATTCAACAAATCCTCAAAGTGCTTCTTCCATCTCCTCAATTTCTCTCTCTTCTCCACCAACAATCTGTTACTCTTGTCTTTCACTCCCCTCCTATTTCCCCTTTCACACTGCCATACTTTCTTATACTGTACCTCCTTCCAAAACAATTTCTTACTTTCCCTTCATTTCACACTCAGATTCCGCCCAAACTCTTCGTCCACTTTCTTCTCACTCTCTTTCACCAGTCTCTTCACATCCCTTCTGTTCACATATACCTCTCTCTTCTCTCTCTCACCTTCTCCCCTACCTCTACTTGCTAGCCATTCACTATATGCCTTCTTCTTTTGTTCCACAGCTCGTTTCACCTCATCATTCCACCATGCTGTGTCTTGCACACCCCTGTTGCTCCTCCTTACTCCACAAACCACCTCACATGCTGTGCCTATCTCTTCCGTGAATATCTTACATACGTTTTCCACCCCTGCCATCTGCTCTAACTCATACGTTCCCAATCTTTCTTCCACAATGCTCTTATACTCTGCCATTTTCTCACTATCTTGCACCTTCTCCACTCTTCTCACAGGAGCTGTTTCCTCCTGTCTTCCCCTTCGTCTCATCAACCATTTTTTTGCAGCCTTACTTTGGCCATCACTATGTGATGGTCTGAGATTCCATTCCTCCACCCTCTCCACACTCTTGCATCCAACACTTGTCTTCTCATTCGTTCATCCACGCACATGTAGTCTATTATTGCCTTTCGTTCAACAAGTTCACCATCCATCCTCCTCATTACTGTCCATGTATACCTGTGGAGCATCTTATGCCGAAAGTAGGTGTTAGCTATTGCCAACCCCTTACCAGCACATATGTCCACCAAAGCACCACTATTCCCATCTACTTCAGCTGGCACACCCCGCTGACCAACCACTCCATCCACTCATACATTCCCAACTTTGCCATTCATGTCTCCAATCAAAAACACTTGCTCGCTCCTCTCAAATTTGTCCACACAAGCTTCTACACTTGCCCAAAACTCATCTTTCACTCTTGCTACTCGGTCCTCTGTCGGTGCATACACACATACAATCGCCCATGCTTTTATACCTACCTTCATCCTCACCCATACAATCCTGGCACCCACTGTTCCATACTGTCTTATATTCTCCTTCCACATCTTGCTTATCATCAGACATAATTCCTCTCTTGCCCTCTCATTCTCATTAACTCCTACACATATTCCTAAGTCATATTCCCATTCTCTCACCCTTTCATTTTTCCACTTAGTTTCAGTCAATCCACATATGTCCACTCTTGCATCCTCAAGCACCTGAACGATCTCTTTCTCTTTCACTTCATCATTCACTCCTCTCACATTCCATGTCCCCACCCTCAGAATGTCCTTTGTCCATTCCTTAGTCATCATTTTATGGTCCGTCCTGGTCTGAGGTGCTTTTTCTCTTGTTTAGTTAGTTCTTTTTATGGGGTGGGGCACTAACCCACCACCAACCCTTTTAGTTGCCTCGTACGACAAGAAGGGATACTGGGGAGTATTCTTGAAACCCCCCTACCCCCAGGGGGTAGTAGTAGGTTATTTTTTCTGTCCCTTTTTGATAATTGCAGTATGCTTCTTGACCTTGTGTTTGAAAGTTTTTCTAAGCTTGTGTTAAAAATAAACTTGTTTTAAACAGATACCAATATACACTAGTCTTTTACACATTGGTGTTGATGGAAGGGCCCTAACAACACTAGAGTTAATTTTATATTGATGATGAATATTTATGCACATCTGTTGCATTCAGTATTGATGTCAGGTAGGAAAATTATTCGTATCCTGTGAATGGCGAATGTATTTTTTCTCCATTTATCCATCCATCTAATCCAGTGTTGCCCCATGAGGAGAGTAAGAGCCTGGGGCTAGGCATTTAAGATAAGAGTGACCAGCCTCACTCATCCCTGTGTGGCATTATGTGAGCAGTGAACCCCAACCACCCCTTGGATATAAATCTGCTGAGGCTTAATCCGTTTAGAGCACCTTAATTACCCACTAAACACCAGGCGCCACAATTTGGTCATATGGTTACCACCCGGTGTAGTAAATGGTTTCCTAGTGTACAGGAAACCATTTGGTTTGTCACTTAGTGTAGAGTCACCCATAGGCAGAAGGAAGAGGGAAGAGTGAAGGAAAGAAAGACAGAAGAGGAAAGAAGGAAGAGAGGAAAGGGCAGTCACCCAAGAACAGCACTACATCAAGTGAGTGAATGGTGAGTGCCCCCACCAACCACTAAATTATTTTGAAAATGTGGGCATGTCAGATGCAGTTTTCACTCATTGTCACAGTATGTCATAGCGAAGCTTCCTTCATTTTGACAAGTGGATAGGAATGGGTGGGAGGGGAAAATAACAGGAAAGAGCTTGAGTTCTTTATTTCTCTGATGTTTTGGACAACACTGAGTTCATCTTCAGAGAGACTACAAAAGTGAGGGATTTAGATATATTTATGCACTGAATGTTCCTGGGTTGTTTGTTGTGTTTAAAGCTGATCGGCTGTTCTCTCCTGTTCACATGAGCAGGTGATCATATCTGGACCTGACCCCACCTCTCCTAATGCCTAATTGCTCCCTCATGCTCTCCCATTTGGTGAGGTTAAAGCTGCACCTGCTGCAGTGATTGAGCAACACCTAAAGGCATCTGTGTGATTAATAACTTCTTCTGTACATATGTGTGCTGCATTTCTCATCATTTTGTCCAACTCCTTTATTAGAATCGTAGATTCTTGCCATTTTGATAGATGTTGGCACTGATCTATATTCATGACTGTTGAATTTGAAGTGTTATGTCAAGGCACATCTACCATATGATCTGTTCAAGACCTCTCCCAGTCTCACATACATTTACTTTTGGGCAACCATTATAAGGTATACAGTACTATAAATAACATTGTTCTCATTAATGTTACTTTCACTTTTACCCTTTACTAAGTGGTTGATCTTTACCCCTGATGAAGGAGCTATTCCTAATCCAGCTTTTGTAAATAGTCACTGGTTACAGAAGCCTTGTCAGAGTTTGAGGTGGATATGTATCTTTCAGTCTCTTTATTTGCATTCATATTATAGCCACCATTTATTTTCATTATCCTTTTAGAATTTGTAGTAAAGAATTCTTAAGAGGAAGAATGTAAAGATAAAGTTGTACTACCCTGAAAGTTGGCTATTAAGTCTCAAAAATAAAGCAGAAAGTTCTCTCAAGACAAACGATTTTTGAAATTGTGTGGCTAACTGGAAGGTGGGGGTGCGTACCATCCACTCAGTTGATGTAGTGCAGCCATGAAGTGGCTTTATATTGAATCTCAAGCCAAATGTTTTCATGTAATCCTGGAAACTGTTAACCATGTAGTCATATGATGCCTGATTGTCTTGTGGGTTAAAGCACTCAAACTGGATGGGGCCCATAAAGGTTTATATCCAAAGGGTAGTTGGGGTTTCTTGCTCACATGATGCCTCTCACATGCCTATGGGGCTATTCACCCTCTCCTTAAATATCAGGACTGAATGACTAGCCCCAGTCCCCAACGCTCCTTGTTTATTGTTTATAAAGGCTCCAACATGCTTGTGTGTGTCCTGATGGGGTAAAATGGACTGGACCACAGTGGAGAGGTGATTGAGTTTGTTGAATGAAATATGATTGGAGGAGCATATGATAGGGTGTGTGGCACACCTATCTTTTCTTGATAGTTGATGAGTTGATGAATTGACTCTGTCTGGCAGGTAATGTTTATTTATCAGTTGATGTGAAGTACATCTATCAAGGAAAATGTCAAAAGATGTTTGGAGGTGGTTAGGTCTATAAGGTGAACCAAGGATTCTGAGATTGTGAATGGATGTCTGAACCATTTCACTGGCCATACCTTTGATAATTCTCAGTGTTTCATGTGAAAGCAAGATCATGATTATAATGCTAATAATGATGATGTATTTTTGCAGAATACTTGTAGCAATTCAGGACTTTTCTGTGTCACATTGTTATTGTGTTAGGAGTTAATGATTTGCAACTGTTCCAGTAGTTCCAGTGAGTTTCAGCTATTTCTGATTTATCAGCTTATTTCTGGAAAAGCCTTGGAGTGGCAAGAATAGACACAAAGATGTGCATATTGTACTGTAGGTAAGAACGGACAGTATTGATGTCATTGAGTCATTAATTGCAAGTCATATACAATACAGTACAGCATACCTTTTTATATTTTTTTTTCACCAGAATGGAAGGAATGGGATTGGAACTTGGGGAGTTTCAGTATATTTATCGTTTATTTATGTAGAACTCCCTACTCAAAGTGAGTCTTACCATATGCATAAGGTTAGCAAAGAGATGACTATTATTAGTATTTATTCATATATTTTTTCTCCACAGGACTGCTACCAACAGAAGTAAGGTGGTCATCTTCCTCCTAAATGTATTTATATGTGTTAGTCAAGTTCCTGGGTCCATACACGTTGATTACCATTTTATTTTGTTTTTGGTTTGTTTTATTTTATATATTTATTTCCTGTACAACAGGAAACCATTTACTATGCTGGGTGGTAACCATTTAACCAAAGTATGGCACCTGATGGTTTATTGGGTAATTACAGCTCTCCAGTTGGATTGAGCCGGTGAAGGTTTATATCGAAGGGGTGGTTGGGATTTATTGCTCACATAATGCCATTCAGGGATGAGTGAGGCTGGTCACTCTCATCTTAAATGTCAGGACCAAATTGCCTAGCCCCTGGCTCCTACGCTTCTCATGGGGCAACATAGGATTTGATGATGGATGGACGGATGGATTTATTAACTGTAGACTCTCGCTGTAATGGATTAATTGGTGGAAGGTCAGGTTTGTTCAAGCCGACAGCTTGTTATATCCGAGGGTCCCCTCCCCTTGAGGTGCAGCTTTGAGCACATGCTTGAAAATAAATGCATATACTTGCATATAATTGTACTAAAAATGGAAACTATGCCCATTTTATATTAACTTGGCCCATGATTTCGCCTTTTTGCAGCTTATTTCACATCCCTGTCATGGTACTTCTTCATGACTATAGTCTGACAAATCTAAACATAGGGTTTTGGTGGAGTCTACCTCTGCCTACACTATTGCCATGTTTCCTAACCCTACGATGTATAACGCCTGTGGTTTGTGTAGTAGGAATGATACATAAACATAACTCTTACTAATATAACTGTAATGAAAGTGCTGACATGTATCAAGGAAGGATAAAACTATTCTGCATACTATATTATATGATAATAGAGAAACGTGGCATAAAAATTTGGCAGTGTTGCTCTAAAAATATTCTAATTATTATTTACTTCCCCAACACTTCTAACATTGCTAATTAATTTAGCAAGTATAATTGCAAGAAAATTTGAAGGGATAAAAGTGGGAAGAGGCGATCCTTTCATAATTAAAATAAATATATCAAACAGCTCTGGGGTGGCAGCACTCATGCGACACGTGTTTGTGTGTACGCTATGGGAGGTCACCAACCCCCTACAGGATTTAGGCCTATTGGGGAAACCTCTATAAAAAAAACGCGCCGTGACTTTTACCTCAAGGGTGGTGCGGAAATAAAGTCAAAATTATAATCCATACATAAAAATGGAAGTAAAAAACCATGGATGACACATAACAGAATCTAGCGAGAGAGAGAGAGAGAAATAATAATAATAATAATAATAAAACTTTATTTCCACTAAACAGTGGGTATTCTTATACATTATACAGTACTACAGCATACAGTATGAAAGTTCTATACACAATATAATACAAGTTGATACATATGGTGGAGAATAGTGACAGAGAGGTAAATGGTTTAAAAGGTGTGAGGACACTTAGGTTAAAAATAGATCAATTAAGGGATTTAGGAACAAAGGCAGTGGGAAGGATTAAGACAGATGGGATTGTAAAATTAGGGAGTTTGAGCAATAGGGTAGAATGTTTCCCAATGCACCTGGGAGGAGGAGGAGGAGAGAGAGAGAGAGAGAGAGAGTCAAGCAGTTACGGTACGGTAGGTTACATTTCCGTATGCTCTCAATAAAATAGCATAGCAATTATCAACGGCTAATTATTATACAGGTGTTGATGGTGGGGGTCTATATTTATAGGAGGTGTTGGTGGTGGAGGTATAGCGGGTGTTGTTGATGGGGGTGTTGTTGGGGGTAGGGGTATAGGGGGTGTTGGTGGCAGGGGTATAGGGGGTATTAGAAAAACGGAGATCACAAGAGGGAAACAGTGTCAAGGTCATCGCTGATGGAGAGGTCAGCTCGGAAACGTGGCAACAGTGCAGGGAGGGGCTGACTCCACCAAAACCCTACGTTTAGATTTGTCAGACTATAGTACCATATCACTGTAGTCTTATTAAAACTCACCAGTCATGATGGGAAGGGGGCAGTTCAGGCCAGGTTGAAGTAAAAAGGGTAAGAAACACATGTATTGTGCCCTGTTGCACCCCGTTTAACAACTATTGCACATTATAACTGACGAAAGTTCAGTGAACTTTGTGGCATTCATTACATCTGATATCTGCTGTATTGGGGTTTGTTTTAGCGAGGGTCTGTTGCATTTATATATTTACTTTTTTTTTTTTTTTTTGTAAGTTCAGGGTGTTAAAAGATATAAATATTGCTGTACTTTCTCCTCCATTATTAATGTTTTTTCCCATTTTATTTAGAATGTTTTATGGTTAGTGATATCTAGTGGTCTGAATCACCAGTTTGGGGAAATGTCATGAGTTCATATCCTAGGAAGATGGCTGGGTGTTTTGCCCTCATTTAACTCCATGAGGGGCATAGCTATAGCCTCACAAGAGATAATGTGGGTCTGGCAGGTCCTATCTTTACTCTGTCTACTTACTTTGTGCTTTCTGGACCCTGCCTTGGCCCATCTTTTGGTGAGAAAGGGGGTTTTAGTATTGTTGATGATATTTATTGTATGCAGTTAACAGAAGTCTTAACCTTTAGCTGTAATTGCTAATTGCAGTATTCCTTCCACCTCTCAATGAATGCTGCATCATAATCCTCCTTCTCCTTTCAGACTTTCCTATAAAATGACCACACCAATTTTTCTGTACTTATCGTGTTCCTTGTGACTGTTTCGTTCCAGCTTTGGTTGGAGGGTTTGGAGGATGGGGAGAGCCTTCTTCTTTGCTCTGCTTATCTCATTCTAGTACTTCAGTTACTCATTTAGGAGCAGTCTAGCATGGGCCAGCTGGCCTACTGCAGTTATCCTCCCTTCTTATGTTCACATGTTCCTCCTTTCCTTCTTCCTCCTCCTCCTCCTCATCATCATCATCCTATAATGAAAGGTAAGATCTTGTTCCTTCTTTCCAGGTATCTGTTGAGTGGATCACATCAGATTGACATAGAGCTGTTTGTGAAATCTCTGGCATGGATGCAGGTCGAGGATGTTGATGCAGACGAGACAGAATGTATCCTGGCTAACATGATCAACGATGGCAAAATTAAAGGCTACCTCTCACATGCTCACCGCAAACTTGTTGTCAGCAAGAAGGATGCATTCCCTCCACTCGCTGCTTCTTCCTGCTAATCTGCCTTGCATGCTGTCCCTCCACTGGCTGCATCTTCCTGCTGGTCTACACCTTATATGTTCTCTCCACTCACTGCTTCTTCTCCTGATCTACCTCTTTTGCTTTCCCTCCACAGCCATGAAAGGACCAACAGGTCTGTTGCTTTTTGCTTTCCTGTGTACTCCTTTGTACTGATCTGTCATTTTTACACGACATTCTTCATTCACTGCACTCTTTGCTTCCCTCTGTTGATGTACCATTTTCAAACTGACATTTTACTTTCCCTCCATTCACAACTCCCTCCTGCCGATCTGTTATTTTCTTACAGTCCCTTGTTCCCTCACAGGTTCTTGGAGTAATGTGGTAATTTTTTTCCCATATGGCATTGATTTCCTTTGTTTTTAACATTTTCTTCCTTGCAGTATTAACACTAAAGCTTTCACATTTGTACTGTGTCTGCACTCCCTTGTTTCTCTCTCTCTCTCTCTCGCTCTCTCTTTCCTGGATTATGGTTATCATTAGTAAGCCCATCTGGCTTTAATCAAGGAAATTATTTATTCAGTAAATTATTACCTTGAATGACAGGCCTGAGGGAGTTGTGGTTACGAATGAAGGGTTGAGAGGAAGGATGAAATTGAATATATTAGTACTGTGATAAGGAGTAGAATGAGATAGTTTGGGCATGTGGAGAGGAGGGGATTGCAACTGGATGCAGAGGGCTAAAGGTGTGAATGTTGAGGGTAGAGTTGCAAGAGGCAGACTGAAAAAGACATGGTACTTGTCATAAAGTGTGACGTTGGGGGTAAGGGATTGGATAGAGGGGCTGCTAGAGATCAAGGATTGTGAAGAGCCACCATTAGGTGAGAAAGACTGGCATACACAAGCATGTTGGAGCCTTTTAGAAGAGTGAATGAAAAAATTACAATTTATCATAGTGGATGGTTATAGTTTGCTACAGTAACATTGTTAATAGTGGCTCCTTCTCTAGCAGCTGAAGATAAACAATTTCAGAATCCAGTATTAGTAATATTAAGCCAGGAACATCTATCTGTGAGTACATTGGAGATGTGCCATAGGTCATGTTTTTATCTTATGCTGCTAAATACTCTACAGAACAGATGACCCAGAACAAAGAGATATGGCCTTAGATCTCACCCAGTGTGACACTAAGAGATATGATGATGATGATGGCTTAGAAAAGGCAAGATGAAATACCCAGTGTAGGTGATAAGTTAGGTGGTTGATGATCTCGCTGTTTTTTTGTATTGACTTCTTTTGTCTTACAGGTGACTTAGTTTTGTGCTCACTTTTAACAAGTTGATAGTACTGTGTATGTTGTATAGTTTACTTCATAGTCACTCTTGAGTATTTAACTGTACTGTAATGTGTGGTGTAGATGTCTAAAAAATTTATATTATTATATTTTACTGGTACTGTGTACCTGTGGCTACTTCTCATGATTCGGGAATGTATTTGAACTGTAGCCTAGCTCTTTGATAAATAAACTCATACTATACAATATTATTTCTGAACATAAGCATGCACATGAATTACACAGACTAGATGGCTTGTTCTGATGACCTTTATGTAAGTATTTTGGAATGAAGCCTCAGAGTCCTGTGGGGGTTGGGGGGGACCATAAGTGCCCCCACTATCCGCCCCTCTCCTGGTGACGACTCAACGAGCTGCCTGGAGCCACTGTCTGACTCACTTTTTCTTCATTTCTGCAACATTCGCGGCCTTTCCTCTAACTTTCTGTTGAGCACCACCTGTCCTCCTCAAAGCCTCACCTTCTTTCCTTAACTGAAACTCAGCTGTCTGAGGCAACTGATAGCAAACTCTTTTCTGTATCCTCCTACTTTCTTTATACTCATTTCAAAGCCAGAGGTGGCTGTTGTGTATATGTACACAACTTGATTCTTCTGAATTCTCTACTCTTTGGCTTCAGCTTTCTCGTCATTCTCTGACTAAATATATCTGCGCTATTTACCTATCTCCTAAATCTGCTGACTGAAAAATTTTTCAACTGTCTTGCTTCTATGATGGAACACATTCTGTCTATTTTTCCTTTCTCTGAAATCTCCCTTCTAGGAGATTTCAGTGTTCACCACCACCTTTGGCTTTCCTCTCCTTTCACTGATCCACCTGGTGAACGAGCCTACATCTTTTCTATCCTTAATGACCTAGATCAGCTTGTACAGCACCCTACCCGTATCCCTGACCACCTTGGAGAGAGCTCCAACGTACTTGACCTCTTCCATATAACTAATCCTTCTGCTTACACTGTTAATCTTTTCTCTCCATTGGGCTTCTCTGATCAAAACCTTATTACCTTAACCTGTCATCGCTCCCCTACAGCCTATGGACCCTCCGAAGAACCATTGATTGTAGCACTTTGGAGCTGTGGATTGGGAGGCCCTCAGGCAGTACCTCTTTGATTTTCCCTGGAATGATTATTGCTTCCATGGCTGGGAGCCATCTGATTGTGCCTTGCGCATTACAGTTATTCTCTCGGGCATGGAAGCACACATTCCCTTCTCATATCCTTTGACTAATGCAAGAAAGCCTTGGTTTAATCACACTTGCTCTAAAGCAGTCCACAACAAGGAGAGGGCCTATAAAAGGCAGCAGAGCCAACCCACCCCTGAATCACATCTATTTTATGTTTCTTTCCAGAATCTTTCTAAATTTGTTCTTCGCTCTGCAAAAAATACTGTAATTTCATCCATACTAAATGCTCTCAACTCTACAACTCAAATTCTTCCCTCTCCTTCTGGCACCTTGCCAAAAGCCTTCTAACAACATTCCCTCATCATCTTTCCCTCCTCTTTTCTACTCTGATGGCTCTGTAGCTCCTTCTTCTACTGATAAAGCTGATCTCTTCATTCAGACTTTCTCTGCCAATTCCACCTTAGTTGATTTCGGTGCTGTTCCACCATCACTTACCCCCTCTGACTTCCTCATGGCTGACATTAAAATTTCACCAGCTGATGTATTTTCTGCCATCACTGGCCTCAATACTAACAAGGCATAGGGGCCTGATGGAGTCCCTTCTGTTGTTCTCAAGAACTGTGCTTCTGTGCTTACACCCTGCCTAGGTAAACTCTTTCACCTTTGTCTGTCAACTTGTACCTTTCCATCTTGCTGGATGTTTGTTCTCATTCAGCCTGTCCCAAAGAATCTTTCACCTTTGTCTGTCAACTTGTACCTTTCCATCTTGCTGGATGTTTGTTCTCATTCAGCCTGTCCCAAAGAAGGGTGACCATTCTCATCCCTGTAACTATCATCGAATTGCTTTAACATCCTGTGCCTCAAAAGTTTTCAAGTCTATTCTTAACAGAAAAATTTTAAAGCATCTTTCCCATCACAACCTTCTTTCTGATCGTCAATATGGACTCCATCAGGGATGCTCCACTGGTGATCTTCTTTCCTACCTTTCAGACTCCTGGTCATCCTCCTTTCGGGACTTTGGAGAAAGCTTTGCCACTGCATATGACATCTCAAAGGCTTTCAATTGAGTCTGGCATAAATCTTTAATTTCCAAACTGCTCTCGTACTGTTTTTATCCTTCTATCTGTGCCCTTATCTATAGCTTCCTTTCTGGTCATTCTATAGCTGCTATTGTAGACAGCCATTGTTCTTCTCCTAGATCAATCCAGAGTGGTGTTCCTCAGGGCTGTGTCGTATCACCAACTCTCTTCCTTTTATTCCTCAATGACCTAAGCTGTACATCTAACCCTATCCACTCGTACACTGATGATTCCTCCCTTCACTTTTTCATTCGGTTCCCACAGTGTCCATGTCAGCAGTTACTTCAGCAAACAAGGGGTGAGGCCATGGCACACCTAATGTCTGACTTGGCTCGTATCTCTGACTGGGGCAAAAATAATCTTGTTTTTAATGCATCAAAGACTCAGTTCTTACAAATATCAACCCGACAAAATCTTCCGCTGGAGTACCCACTAATGTTTAATAATATCCAGCTTAATCCTGCATCATCCTTGAACATTCTTGGAGTTTCTTTCACTTGGGACTTGTCTTGAAAACATCATATTACTGTACGTCTTTTGTAAAATCTGCTTCCAAGAGATTAGGTGTACTAAGTCGACTCCGTACCTTCTTTACCCCTTCACAGTTATTGACTTTATACGTGAGTTTTATTCGCCCCTGTGTAGAGTATGGCTCTCAGATGTGGGGAGGCTCCCCACATAGAGCTGTTCTCAATACAGTAGAGTCAAAGGCTTTTCATCTCATTAACTCTCCTCCTCTTACTGGCTCCCTTCAACCTCTATCTCTTCGCTGCACTGTTGCATCATTATCTCTTTTCTGTCGGTACTTCAATGGTCACTGCTTCTCTGAACTGTTTGCTTGCATCCCTCCACCATTATGACGATTGTGTAGCACCCATCTAGCAACAAACTCCCATCCCTTTTCTGTTCAACTCTGTAATGCAGGAGTTTACTGTTACTCCCAGTCCTTCATTTATGCAACAGATCAGCTCTGGAACTGTCTCCCTCTGTCTGTATTTCCTACTTCCTATGATCTCCAGTCTTTCAAACACAGTGTGTCCAGGCATCTCGAAGTGAATGGATCTTGAAATTGGCTCTCTTTTATATTGTTTTTGTTTTTTTTGTGGAAGGAACAGTTTGTGGGTTCCTGGCGTTTGGTTCCTTCTTCCTTGCATTAAAAAAAAAAAGTTACTTAAAATTGTGAGTAACCACATCTTGAGAATCTGTTGGTACTGTACTGGAACATGAATTGAATTGTGAGTCATGGAAATGGTAAACTTCCCTAAGTAGGGTGGAAGGATAAAGGAATGAGGTCTTACATGAGAGCTGGTATGGAAGGGAGAGAGAGGGGCTAAGGAGTGTAAAGTGTTGTTAGAATATTTTTTTGAGATGGTATGTACACATTCAGAGGAGGGACACAAACAGATTGCCTGTAGAAAGCTTGTAAAAGTTAGACTGAAGGTATTGTTAAAGAAATGCTTTATGGGGAAACAAATCGTGAACATTGACCTGAATGGACCTAACTGGACCTGAATGGCCATAAGCTGTTTTGAATTGATCTAATATGTTCAAATTTGGTGTCAGGAGTGTGGATGAATAAGAATATACCTGCTTTTCCTAACTAAACCTGAACCTTTACATATGGATGTGAGACTATGGTGTGGTATGAAAATGAAAAGTCAATAGTATGGACAGCGGAGATGGGGCTGCTGAGGAATGTATGTGGGGTACAAAGAGTGGATAGGTTATAGAATAATGTGATTCGTGAAAGTTGCAGAGTGATTAAGTCTTTGGACACCAGAATCGAAATGAGTTTACTAAAATGGTTTGGTCATGCATAGAGAATGGATGACAATAGAATGGTGAAAAAGGTATATCTGAGTGAATTTGAAGGAGGGAAGAGGCGAGGAAGGTCAAGAAGAAGGCAGTTGGATGTGGTGGATGAGTGTGAGGAAGAGAGGTATGGAAGTTGGGGAGGCTAAGGGACTGACAAGAGACTGAGCTAACTGGATGAATTTTGTGCAAAGAAGCACATAACCAGGAATTTGGCACCCCTTTTTAACTTGACCACATTCAGATTGACTTTATCAGATAGGTATATGTGAAGCTACAGAATGTGTTGAAAGTTTGTTGGCCTATCTGATGGAACCAGGATTCCGTGAGCTTGAATAATGAGTGAATGGAAGCGTGGCCAATTGAATTGGACAAACTTAGGCTGTCTGGACGTTGCTACTTCTTACCCTGCCCTTGGTTGGGAAAGGAGGTCCAGATAATGATGATGATGATGATGATGAACCTGAACCTACCTACATGAACCAGAATTAATCAGACATTGTTGAGTTGGATTTTTTTTTTTTTTCTTCCCAGAGAGGGACCCAAAGGCAAGAAGCCCACAATGTTGTTCCCTCCAAGAAAAACAAGAACCAAATGTAAAATCCATTAATTTTGAGATGCCAGCACACATTATGTTTAAAGGACTGGAGGGCAGAGGTTGAGGGATATACAGACTGAGAAAGACAGTTCCAGAGTTGACCTGTTGCATATAAGAATGGCAGTATTGGTTAAACCTTGCATTAGAGTGCTAGGCAGAAAATGGGTGAGAGTATGTTGCTAAACAAGTGCTATGGAGTAGGGATACAAGCAGACAGTTCAGGAAAGCATTGACCATTGAAATGTCAACAGTGAAGCTATTTAGATGCAACAGTGCGGCAAAGAGAGAGAGGTTGAACAGGGTTGGTATTAGAAGGGAAAAACCTTTGACTCCACACTACCTAGAGGGTTGTGTGTGAGGAGCCCCTCCACACATGAAAGTTGTACTCCACACAAGGGTGAATAAAACACCTAGACAAGGTCAACATCTGTTCAGGGGTAAAGAAGGCATGAAGTTGACTTAACACACCTAATCTCTCAGAATCAGATTTTGCAAGAGGTAATGTAATATTTCTTAATTGGATAAAAAAAAGGATTTAAATGAACTTCAGTGGATGTGTTTTAATAAAATCTGTGGGAACAGACCTAAATGGGCCTGAATTAACTAGGGCTATCTAGGGAAGGAGGAGGTTTTGATATGGGGGGAGGGCCACTCATAGTTATGAGATTTGCCTTTATGGTGCCAGATTAAGTACTTTTTTTCTTGCAGTTCTTAATGATACTTAAAAATTTTAAACTTTTCTATTATAATTCCTCAAATGTTGATATACTTCTAGCATATCAGCATATGTTCAAGATCAGAGGGAAGCAGTTCACATCACTCCCTAACCCCTGTGCTCCCTCTTGCAATTGTAGCCATTCTCACATACCCTCAGACCACTCCATCCATTTGTACACATGACACTTTCATACTACTGTATAGTAAACTCTCAATTAGCCATTGTAATCATCCAGGCCTTTCACCAAATAATGTGAAACGCTGGATATTGCATGGTAACCCTCCAATCGGCTCAGTATTTGGTTTCGAGCTGGATATTGTGGTACTGTCCATCTTGACCCTCTGTCCTAAAAGCTTTCCCATGGGTAAACGATGAAAATTAAACATAAAATACTGTCCACCAAAGTAATGATACAATACAATACTACAACGCCAGTTGGCTACGGTTTACAAACCGAGATGCCTCAGCACCGGATAATGCATGGAACTGCTGGTTACATTGCATTTCAGTGCTGGATATTGCATAATTCTACCGGGTATGGCTTTAATAGAGCCGAGTCAGCAGCGCCAGATATTGCACTGGGCCAGATATTGTGACGATCGATAATTGGGAGTTTACTACACACACACACACACACACACCGCTCGCTGGTGCAGTGGTAACGTTCCCGCTTGCCAACTGGTGGACGGGAGTTCGCGCCTCACTCAGGTTGCGAAAAGTTTCACTGACGAAGTGGGTGGTTACTGTCCCCCTCGAGCAAGGGGACGGGTGTGTGCGTGTGTGAAGGTCACAGCCTTGCCCTTAGATCGGACTATATGAGCTCTCAGCTCCCTTCCGGGAGGGTAAAAGCTGACAATCACGACCATCAAGTGATCCTGACCGACCCGGTGAATTACACACACACACACACACACACACACACACACACATACACTAATGTTGATGGTTTCATATCGACAAGGATCGAAATTAACGATTTCTTGAGAGAACATGAACCTGATGTCATGTGCTTTGTAGAGACCAAATTAAGAGAAGATATTGATGTTCATTTGGGAGATGGTAAATACAAACTGTGGAGAAAAGACAGAAAAGCAAAAAAGGGAGGAGGAGTGATGATAGCAGTGAAGAACAACATAAATGTAGATACTGTGGAAATGGGAGAAGGCAGGGCTGAAGTGATATATATGAAATTAGAAACTGGAGAGAATGTTAAGAGAGAGATGGCGGTAGTGTATGTGCCCCCAAAGACGAGAGCATGGAAGGATGATGAATACCATGAGATGTTGTCAGATATGGCTAGCCATTTGCAAAAAATAATTGAGAAAAGCAATAATATAATTTTGGTGGGTGACTTTAACTGTAAAGAGGTGAACTGGGAGGAATGGTACTCGGGAGGCGGCGAGGATTCGTGGGGCACTATGTTATTAAATATAATAATGAATAATGTGATGACGCAATGGGTCAAAGAAGAGACACGGTTTCGAGGTGAGAACACACCAGCAAGGTTAGATTTACTGTTCACCAAAGAACCCGATGTAATAGAATCATTGAAATATCTCTGTCCTTTAGGAAAAAGTGATCACGTGGTCATTGAGTTCCAGATGTTAATAGGGAACGTCGAGCC
This sequence comes from Coenobita brevimanus, assembly GCF_032717465.1. Lineage (NCBI taxonomy): Eukaryota > Metazoa > Arthropoda > Malacostraca > Decapoda > Coenobitidae > Coenobita > Coenobita brevimanus. The sequence goes on from NC_136979.1 coordinate 36,137,161, forward strand.
AAGAGACGAGCTTCATAGACAGGGAAGATACAACTTTGGGAAAGCAAATTTTACAGGATTGAGAAACTTTTTTGAAAATGCGGATTGGAGAAAATTCAGAGAAACAAGAGAGATAAAGAGGAAGTGGGATATCTTTCTAGACCTCTATAATTTGGGAGTGGAAAAATTTGTACCAAGAGTAAGAGGGAAAGAAAACAGGAAAAAGGAGTGGTTTAATAGAAGGTGTATGATAGCAAAAAAAGAGAGAGATAAGGCGTGGAACAATTGGAGAAAGAGAGGTAACAACAGAACAAAGGAAGTATATAAAAGAACAAGAAATGAATTCACAAGAATACGTAGAGAAGAAGAAAGGAATTTTGAAAAAGGTATAATAGACAAATGCAAGGATGAACCCAAACTGTTTTATAGATTTGTTAATGGCAAACTGAAACAAAAGGAAGGAATCACCAAACTGAAAGTAGAAGGAGAGGTCTTTAAGGATGTGGCAATGCAAGCAGAAATAATGAACAAACGTTTCCAGTCAGTTTTCACTAAAGAAAAGGAGCTTGTGGAAGGGGAGGGAGTGATTAGAAATGTTCCGGTGATGAAAGATATAAAAGTGGAGGTACAGGAAGTGTATAAATTACTGGAAACTCAAGATGTAAGGAAAGCCCCAGGACCTGATGGAATTTCTAATTGGGTACTGAAGGAATGCAGAGAACAACTGGTGGATAAAATTCACAGTTTAATCGTATGCTCACTGGAAGAGGGGAAAGTGCCACAAGAATGGAAGAGGGCAAATGTGGTACCAATTTACAAGGGAGGAAACAGGGAAGAAACCCTGAATTATAGACCAGTGTCTCTAACCAGCATGGTCGCAAAATTGTGTGAGAGAATCCTGAAAGACAGATGGATAAAATATCTGGAAGAGATGAATATTTTGGCTGAATGTCAGTTTGGATTCAGAAGTGGAAGGTCATGTGTTTCTAACTTGTTGAGCTTTTACTCAAGAACGATTGAAATGGTACAGGAGAGAGATGGTTGGGTGGATTGTGTGTACTTAGACTTAGAGAAGGCCTTTGACAAGGTACCTCATAAGAGACTAATGTGGAAACTAGAATATATAGGAGGACTAAAGGGGAAACTTCTGGAATGGATGAGAGACTTTTTGAGAGACAGACAAATGAGGACAGTAATAAAGGATAAGATGTCTGGATGGGGGGAAGTAACAAGTGGAGTCCCTCAAGGCTCAGTGTTGGCGCCAGTAATGTTCCTGATTTACGTAAATGATATGGTAGATGGAGTGAACAGTTATGCAAGTCTGTTTGCTGATGATGTAAAGATCTTGAGGAAGGTAGAGGTTGAGGAGGATTGTAAAATACTGCAGGAGGATTTGGATAGGATACACAATTGGAGCCGGACGTGGGAAATGAAATTTAATGTAAAGAAATGTAAAATATTGGAAATGGGTAAAAGTACCAGGAGGCCATCACTGAATTATTTGTTGGGTAATGAATTAATCACAAAAAGGAGAGAAGAGAAAGATTTGGGAGTGCTGGTCCAAGATAGTTTGTCACCAGAAAAGCACATTAACAAGATAGTTGGAGAGACATAAACTCCTGACCAACATAAGAGTAGCATTTCATTACATGGATGAGGAGATGATGAAAAAATTGATAGTGGCCATGATCCGACCCAGGTTAGAATATGCAGCGGTAGTGTGGTGCCCACACAAAAAGAAAGATATAAACAAGATTGAGAGAATACAAAGAACAGCAACCAAGATGGTCCCCAGTCTGGCAGACCTGTCATATAGAGAGGCTGGAAAAACTGAATTTGCCTTCCTCAGAGGAAAGGAGAAAGAGGGGAGACATGATTGCAGTGTTCAGGACCATGGTGGGAGTAGATAAAATTGACAAAGAAGATCTGTTTGTATGGGATAAGAGAGCAACAAGAGGACACAGAATGAAATTGAAAAAGTCAAGCTGCTTGAAGGATATCAAGAAATATAGCTTTCCTTACAGAAGTATAGACTTATGGAATAGCCTGGACAAAAAGATCGTCCAGTCTAAAAACTTAAACGAGTTTAAAGCTAAATTCGACTTATTGAGAAACAGTGACAGAAACCCACGAGCATAGTACATTCCGTGTATATCACAATTAGGTATATTAGGTTTTTTTCATTCATTCATTGCCAGACGCCATGTATCCCAGACGGGGTGGCCAAGGGCTTAGAGTTAATTGTTTTACAGGGAGGGGCACTAATCCTCCACCAACCCCACTTGACACGTAAATACTTAAATATTTGGAACGACTTAGACAAATAGGTGGTGCATGAGAAAAACAATCATGTGTGTAAAGGTAGACTTGATAAATGTGGATATGGAGACAGGACAACACAAGCATTGCTCAATTCCTGTATACTACAAATAGGTAAATACACACACACACACACACACACACACACACACACACACACACACACATTCCCTTACTGCCTTCTTCACCTCAAACTTCACACAGCTTTACCCACTCCCAGCCTGACACAGTACGATAATGTCGCAACCCTACATACACCCACACTATTTTGATAGCCATCATACCCTTGTGCTAGGCTGCTTCACACTGCCATTGCTTCACTCATACTGCCTTATCCTACCCTTGTATTCTCATTGACCGTACTCACCTTCATTTTCATCCCAACTCTCTTGCAGTCACATTACTCGGCGAATGTCTATCTATCTATCTATTGCCAGATGCCTCAATCCCGTTTGGGGTGGCCACAAACAAATCGCCTCCAAGTCGCCCTGTCCCCTGCCATTTCACTGCCCTGCTCCCAACTCACACCAACAAGCATCCTCACACTCATACATTCCAGCTATTTACAACTAACATTGGCCAGTAAATCTTCATGCGAATGTACTGTGGCCTATTCCAGTCACCCTTTCACAACAAGCATCCTCACACTCGTACATTCCTGCTATTTACAACTAACATTGGCCAGTAAATCTTCATGCACTGCTCTACCCACCCTTATATTACTTCAGACAGCTTCACACAAACCCAGCCATCCTCCCATGACATTAGAAGCCCATGCTGTACTATCTTTTCGTGCACACTTACTTTACCCCACTTTCACACAGCCTTAACTCTCCCTTTTTATACAGTATTCATTTACTCATTTATTATCATTGTCCCACCTGATTGTGGGAGAAAGTGAAGTATAATATTTAGAAATAAAGGTTAAACCATTCTGTATTTTCCTTAATTTCATTTCTCCTTAAGTTTCCTGTCTTGTCTTAGGTAGTTGTTGACAAATGTGTTTGTGAGAGCCGCGTCAATACAGCGTGTTTAGAGCTATTGTTCATAGTTTATTAGCTTTTGGTTTGTAATTTTAGGAGACAGGCACCTTCTTGTGATGGCAATGAAATGAATGGGGCTATGGAGCTGCCTTGTTAAACAAATACAAAGGTCCCAACTCCCTCCCTGTCCCAGGAAAAGGATGGTGGAGTGCAGATGAACCTGGAGCTGTTGTTTAATTTCATTTTTTGGGATCGTTTCTCCCCTTCAGCATTTCATAAGATCTTGTCATCACATACATGACTTTGTCAATGCTTTTTAGCGTTTTGCATACCTTTGATTTCAGTGTAACTGGTCATGCTGCTTTTTTTTTTCTTTCTTTCTTTGCTACAGGTCTCTCCATATGTGTGACATCTTTTTTAAAATTTAATTCTGAAATACCACCTTCAACTGAACACCTCCTGGACATTGCGACCCCCACCCCAGAGGGAGACCACAGAGGGGCTTCGAGGGCATGCGCACTACCCAGATAGTATGGGCCTATGTCCCCTACTACCTTGCACCCTTATTCCCCGCAACAGACCCAACCAGGAGTACTCAGTGCGAGGGCATTACCCTCCAGCTGGACCAGCCCTCGCCAGGTTAGGGGTGGGGCTGAATACAGTCCCAGACAGCGCCCGAGTGACGGCCACCAACCGCACAAGTGGAGAGACAGCCACTAGCCTCTGACTAGCTGCATCCCCCCCCCTCCACCTTTCTGCAGGGACCAGTGACGGCCACTAGCTGCACCAGTGGAGAGGTGGTCACTAGCCGCTCCCCTCCTGCAGCTGCCACAGGGAGCGAGACCTCAGTGACGGCCATTAGCTGCACCAGCAGGCAGGTGACAGCCGCTAGCTGCACTGTGCCTGCCGTCCCCTCTCCTCCCATGACCTCGGTGACAGCCATTAGCCTCACCAGTGAACAGGTGACGACCACTAGCCACACTCAGCTCACAGTCCGCCCGGAGAACAGGGCCCTCGCGATGGCCACTAGCCGTGCCTTCCCTAACAGGACCTTGGTGACGGCCACTAGCTGCACCTCGCCCTCAGTACTGCCAAGAAGTCGGGCCCTGGTGACGGCCATTAGCCGCACCGACAGGAGAGGGATGGCCACTAGCCACGTCGGGGAGACCACCTACCACCCATCTCTCACCCCCTGCAACTTTCCCTTCAGAGGACGTCCCTTGCTTAGCCCGCCCTTCCTGTGGCCGAGTGGGATGCCCCTCCTGTTCTTCCCACAGAGGCAGCCCCCAGGAGGAACTACCCTGTCTGGAGGAGGTCTGGCAAGGTCCCATCATGACCCCAGGAGTGAGAGCAGTCCAGCCGGCACCCAGGTGAGACCACCCACTGTCAGAATCCCGGAGGAAAGAACGTCACAGCCCACACCTGACAGCGACCCGACCCGAGGGAGACTGCAGTCCTCGGACTCCCCGAGGCGCCCCTCGGACCCCGGGGTGTGACCTTCCCAGCCCCAAAAGACGATGACTCTCTCTCTAGGGTGGGCACAGACCAGCTCACCTGCTCTCACTATTTGGTCCCAGCCCTAGGGACCAAACGCCCCACCGAGGCCCCAATAGATAAGGGTCTCTCCACGCCGCCCAGCAGCCCACTCCAGACGAAGCAGACCCTGAGGACGGTCCCGTGCCCTCTGAGGGAAGGCACACCTGACGGGACCCTTCCCACACCCGGCCGACACCTGTAGGAGCCCAGGACTTCAGCAGCCCTGTATAAACCCTCCTGTCCCAAGATTGACTCAGTACCCAGACAGTGTATTGTGTCTTTTTTTATTGTATAAACCCTCCTGTTCCGAGATTGACTTAATACCCAGACAGTGTATGGTGTCTTTGTCATATCTACATCGTATCTAGTGGTTTGTGAATTTAAGATAATACACGGGCAAGGTTGTTCGACCAGAGTTTTTGTGCCCTGTTCCTCTCGTAGTGTATTCTACCGGGCTCGAAAGATAGCCCCGGCTCAACAGCTAATGTTCTTAGGTCGAGGTGTCGATCTAAAAACACCTAGCATAACAAATTCTATACGCCTAAGTTCTTTAATTTGTTACGCTAATGACTATCTCCATCTTTCTCTACTTAAAGGGAGCGCGAAAACGTTTCCTTGAGTAATTGAAATTCTATATGAATTCTGAATCGGTGACGTAAAAAAATGTTTTCTCCATAATTTTGATATAAAGGCTCTCATTTTAATTTACAATTTAAACACATATCTATAGCAACATAATTTTATATTGTAGATACAAACAGGTACAGTGTTTCATTTGGTGCTCAGCTGTCAAGGAGGCTTGACCAATCACCGGCGTCCAAATAACAACAACATGGCCCAGCTACACAGGTATGGGGCTGAATTTCCTCCATACAGAAAATCATTATCCAGCCCATATTTACTTTAGAGTTTATATGTAATATTAACATGTATTTGTATAAGTTTCCCATTATTATTGCATATTCGAGGACTGTGAAGTATATAACTGAGGGTTATGTACCGGCGGATGTAAGTCTTTTGCAGGGAAGTTTCATCTTGAGAAAAAGTTCGTACGTAATTCTGCAGTTATGGCATACAACATTTAGTGTGTCGATGAAATGTGTAGAAGTATGAGCTGTGGTAGTGCTTCCGACCGTGGCTAGAGAGTGTACCTTAATATTTTACATATTTATCTTTATCTTTGGTTCATCAGGCTCCACTCCACCAACATGTGGCTCTCTGCAGAGTCGCCAATATTTTACAAAAATAATGTAACATGTATTGATACAAGTATTGCACTATAAACTTAATGAAAGCCTAGGTAATAAAACTTAATATTAAAGAACGACTAGGTAATAAGAATAAAATTAATAGTAAAACTTAATAGTAAAAACATGGTTATGCCTACTTAAAAGTAATAAAAACTAGTACCGTAATTCTGATTCAGTAGTGCCCACTTTCAGTAATGCAATACATTTGACAAGACTATTAATAATCACCCTGACACTTTATAGTAAGTAACACAATCATACTGACTTACTCATAATAACACAATAATGTGTGCTATCAATTTAATACTGTTCACCTTACAAAATTTCATAATACATAATAATCTCTAATACACATGTCCTCCATATCATAGCAGTCACTAAACAAGAATGTTTTTAGTCTCCTTTTGAACAGATCCACATTATTACTGCTCTTAACAGCACTTGGTAGTCTGTTATATAGTCTTCAGGCACAATTTTTAAAGGCTGTAAAACCAATGTCTGTGTTACACCTTGGTTCTAAGAGTCTATAGCTATCAGAAACATGACTTACTACAATATCTGTCTCTAATTCAGATGGTTGTAATAATTTCCTTAAGTATTCTGGTTTCCTGGTCTTCATTGCCACATGTCATAACACAGATTTTATATATGATTCTGGCCTTAACTGGCAACCATTGTAGTTCAGTGAGAACTGGTGTAATCCTCTCATATGCTGGCAAACTCATTATTAATCTAGTTGCTTTGTTCATAATGATTTGCATTTTCTTCAGTTGATATTTAGGGAAATTGTAGTACAGAGAATTACAGTAATCCAATATATTAATGACATAGTTATGTATAAGCATCTTAACAGAATGTATATCCAAATATTTCCTTAAAAGGGCAATATTTTGTAAGTTAAGTCTTGCCACTTTCACAGTTCCATTTATTTGTTCAATGAAATTCATATGTTTATCAATAATCACATCTAAGTCCTTGACCTTCTAAGATATATTGACAATATTTCCATTAATAGTAAAACCCTGCAAACCATTCAACCCTCTCAAGACACCCCTTTTACCAACAATCAAACATTCTGTTTTATCTTCATTCAATTTTAGTTGTTTACTATCCATCCATTTCTTGATATCTCCCATAATCCTAGGCAACAGAGTTTCAGTGTCCAATACATTATTCATAGACAAATAAAACTGAGTATCATCAGCAAAAAGATTAAAGGCCACTCCATGTTCCCTCAGCAAGAATGAAAGTTCAATAGTGTAAATACAGAACAGTACAGGTCCCAGTACACTGCCTTGGGGAACACCTCTTCTAAGTGTCCTGTGTTTAGAAAAAGTTTCCCACCTGTACACAGTAACTTCTCTTATATAAATAGCTTTCCAAGTAACTGAGTTCCCTTTGTGTCACTCCTGTAGCCCTCAAATCTTCCAGCAGTAGCTCATGTACTACTGTGTGAAAAGCAGTACTTAAATCTAATAATATTAAGACACCGCATTTTCCCCCATCCATCCATCCTAGTAAATCAATAGTGACACTACACAATAATGTTTCTGTTGAGTACAATTGCCTATAAGCAGACTGATTATCTGGTAATAACAGTACATTAATATTCACCAGATATTCCATCAGTTGATCAAGTATAACATTCTCAATAATTTTGGACAAATATGACAGATTTGAAACTGGTCTATAGGAGCTCAAACTCTGATGATCTTTATTGCCCCTTAAAGTGGCTTTTCACTTTGTGGAAGCACACATTCAGTAATACTTAAATTTACAATTTTCATGATCAACTGCACAATTCTAGGGAAGCCCTCCTTATTAGCTATATCTGACATTGGGATTGGATCAGTAGAACAATATGTCAGTTTAACACTTTTCATCAGGGTCTCTAACTTCACAAAACTAACTTCCATAAAGCATCCCAAACCAATGTACGGGATGTCTGACAGGTGCACTTGGTGGACCATAGGTCCTACACCTTGGAAACTATTGACAGTACTGTATTTAAGATTTTCTTATCAAAATACTATAAATTTATTTGCTTAGTCTGGAGACATTGCATATCATGATTTTTGGAGAGAACTTCTTCATGAATTTCATTTCCATGTTTTCCATTCCACTACTGATCCTCCTGGCTACAGTTTCCCTCCCATACTCACTAGCAAAGTTCATGATAACGTTTCCACCATTAGTGAACTTTGTATCAACCACAGGTATATCCTTCGGTACTCCAGCAAGCTCCTCCTTTCTATTAGTCACACTGCATTCCTTATCAGTAGATTTAGCAACAAGTAGATTTTTCTTCTTCTTAGGAACTGCTGCATAGGCGATGCCACCACTGCCATTACCCTCATTCTTTGTGCCAGCATGCAAATTTACCATGGTGTTAATAATCTCATCCTTCATATCAGCCAATAGAGTTTTCCTTCTCTTTATTTCTTTTACAGCAGTAGGTACTTCACATGGAGAGACAGGCTGACGAATGAGGATATAAAGGAACGTTGTGGTGTGGATATGGATGTGATAGGAAGCGTTATGAGGAACACACTGAGGTGGTTTGGCCATGTGGAGAGGATGGAGGGTGAAAGACTGGCAAAGAGAGTGTATGTGAGTGAGGTGGAGGGAGGAAGAGGGAGGGGGAGGCCGAGGATGAGATGGAGGGATGGGGTGGAGAGGTATATGAGAGAGGGGGGTGTGAGTTGGGAGCAGGGGAGTGAAATGGCGGGGGACAGGGCGACTTGGAGGCGATTTGTTTTTGGCCACCCCAAACGGGATTGAGGCGTCTGGCAATAGATAGATAGATAGGTACTTCACTATCGTCAGCATTAGCATAACCATCATCAAGTGCACTAGTTTGTAGATTAACCATAGTAGTAATTACCTCATCCTTTACATCATCTGATTTCTGATACAAGTTTTCAGTACTTATTACTAACTTAGTCAGTCCACCATGTTCCACTTTCTCCCTTCACTCTCTACTTTCACTTTTTAACATTTCATTTTCTTTTTCCAGTTTCGTAATCTTCTCACTTAGGTTTCTGTGCTCACGATAGCATTCAGTCACAGCTTTTGTGCATAATTTACACATCCAGTCTACCTTCCCTAGGTTAGCATCCTTAACATCTTGGAGATACATTCACTTTTGGTGACACCCATTCTCACATATATCACAAGCCACCCATTTAGAGGAGATTTCCCGCCCCTTACCACAATGCTGACATACTGTAGAGCTGGACCAGCCATAGTTGCAGCTACTAATGTCGTCATACATAATATGAGGAAAATGAAGAGCTCAACCTTGTGTACCTCTGGCAACACGCGACTGCCATGAATGTAAACAAGCAGGGTAGCTCCACTCTTACCCTGAATTTAACCCTGTAGCCAGTCAGGTGTGAAATATTGTCAGCATAACAGGTAAACTAGATCTTCATTAACATCTGCATCTGCACTGACAAGGTCTAGTATTTGCAATATTACCCATGAGCAGCTTCTGTCACTTCTTATTGCTTTTCTTTCCATTACAGGTGGCTTTACATTGAGTAACAAGCCAAATGGTTTCCTGTAAGCCAAGAAACCATTTACAGCGCTGGGTGGTAACCATATAACCAAACCATACGTGCTCCCTACTTGTCAACAAGTGGGTTGGTGGAGGGTTGGTGCCCCTCCCCGTAAAACAAATAACTCAAACTCAAATGACCACCCCAAACGGGATTATGGCGTCTGGCAATAGATAGATAGATAGCTTTTCTCTTATGTGGTGGTAACAGATACAGATAGTAGTAGTTTGAAGGTGCTAATTTACCTTTAGTTATCTGTTAATCTTTTGGTGAATATCGCTATACTTGAAGCAGAAAAAAGGCGGTAAAATTATCGTTTAAGTCCCCAGCTTCCCTTTAATTTTATTTTTTCAGAAACCTGATTTTAGTGTTTCCTGTAGGATTTTGATTATTGATTTTACCACAAATTACCCATTTTTGAGTTTTGTCCCCTTTCCCTATTTCAACCCCCCCCTGCAGCAGACAATTTGCAATGTAATTGGCAATATAAATCATACAAAAATCACTAAAATAGGTAAAAAAAAAAAAAAAAAGAAATCTATCTATCTATCTATCTATTGCCAGACGCCTCAATCCCGTTTGGGGTGGCCACAAACAAATCGCCTCCAAGTCGCCCTGTCCCCCGCCATTTCACTCCCCTGCTCCCAGCTCACACCCCCCTCTCTCATATACCTCTCCACCCCATCCCTCCATCTCATCCTTGGCCTCCCCCTCCCTCTTTCCCCCTCCACCTCACTCACATACACTCTCTTCGTCAGTCTTTCACCCTCCATCCTCTCCACATGGCCAAACCACCTCAGTGTGTTCCTCACAACGCTTCCTATCACATCCACATCAACACCACAACGCTCCTTTATATCCTCATTCGTCAGCCTGTCTCTCCATGTGACTCCACAGGCTCCTCTTAAATAACTCATTTCCACTGCTCTCACTCTTGACTTGTGTCCTTCCAACAACGTCCAAGCTTCACTTCCGTAAGTTAGAGTTGGTATCACAATACTGTCATGTAGTAACTTTTTCACTTCCATGCTCACTTCCCTGTTTCTTATTACTGCTTTCAAGGAACCAGCAACCTTTCTTCCCTGCTGTACCCTTTCAAGCACTTCACCCTCCAAACCTCCATCCTTACTCATCACACTACCCAAGTACTTAAACGTACTCACACTTTCCAATTCCTCACCATCCAACCTCGCTGTACATTCACTGACTTCACCTCTCTCAAAGACCATCACTTTACTCTTCCCTACATTCACCTTTAGATTCCGTTTCTTACACACCCTCCCAAACTCATCCACCAAGCCTTGCAGCTCTCCTTCGTCTTCACTCAACAACACAGTATCATCTGCAAACAACAGTACTGTACAGGGAGTTTCCAAACACTATCCTCTCTCACCATGGCCACTCCAACATCCACTACCCTACCTTGTACCTCTTTTATTACCCCATCCATGTACAGATTGAACAACCATGGAGTCATGACACATCCCTGTTTCAACCCAACCTTCAAAGAGAAAAATTCACTTAGATCACCATCCACACGCACTGCAGCCTTCGCACCATCGTACATACTCTTCACACCATTCAACAACTTTCCATCTACTCCATATATTCTTAACACTTTCCACAATCCTTGTCTATCCACCCTGTCATATGCTTTCTCCAAATCCATGAATGCCGCATACAACTTCTTTCCCTTCTCGAGAAACTTTTCCACTAAAGATCTGAGAATGAATATCTGATCTACACAACCTCTTCCCTTCCTAAAGCCTCCGTGTTCTTCTCCAACTAATTTCTCTGTTCTTTCTCTAACTCTGTCAATAAGTATCCTACTATACACTTTTCCTATTATACTAAGAAGACAAATGCCCCTATGGTTACCACACACTTCTTTTTCCCCTTTTCCTTTGTACAAGGGAATAATTATACCTGACTTCCAATCCTCCGGGACTCTACCTTCCTCCCAGGCCAATCTGCACATCTTCCACATCCATTCTACTACTATCTCTCCCCCATGCTTCAGCATTTCACCACACACTCCATCAATTCCTGGGGCTTTCCCCGATTTAACTTTCTTCATTGCTTCCACAACTTCTATCCTACTGATTTCTTCCTGTCTTCTCACCTCCCTCCTTCTCCCAGCCATTCCTCAGCCACTTATACTCGCATTACTTCCATCCTCTACGTTCAACAATTCCTTAAAGGGTTCTCTCCATCTGCTCACTTTTTCTCCCTTCTCCACTAGTAATCTACCATTTTTATCTTTCACTCCCCTGCTAACTTCACTTCCACCCTGTCTTACTCTTTTCACCTCTCTCCAGAACATTTTCTTACAGTCCCTCCACTTTACACTCAAATTTCTTCCAAATTCCTCATCCACTCTCTTCTTACTCTCTCTTACTAATCTTTTAACCTCTCTCTTCCTTTTTACATATAACTCTCTCTTCCGCCTCTCAACCTCTTCCACGCCCCTATTTCTTATCCATTCATCGTATGCTTTCTTCTTTTGTGCCACAGCCTCTTTCACCTCTTCAGTCCACCACACTGTTCCTTGCACCCCCCTCCGTCTTCTCTTCCTTCCACACACCACATCACATGCTGCACATATTTCTTCTGTAAATATTCTGCACACACCTTCCACGTCTCCCATCTGCTCCAATTCATATTTGCCCAATCGTTCCTCCACTTCTCTCTTATACTCTGCCTTTTTCTCATCCTCCTGTAGCCTTTCCACTCTCCTTGCAACTACTCCTTCCTCTCGTCTTTCCCTTCTTCTATTCCTCCAACTTTCTTGTACTTTAATTCTGGCCATCACCAAGTAGTGGTCAGAAAGTTCACTCCCCCAACCTCTATACACTCTTGCATCCATTACACATCTTCGCATCCTTTCATCCACACACACATAATCAATCATTGCCTTCCTTTCATTCAGTTCACCACCCACCCTTCTCATCACTCGCCATGTATACCTGTGAATCATTTTATGCCTGAAGAGGGTATTGGCTATCACCAACCCCCTCCCAGCACAAATGTCCACTAACGCACTCCCATTTTCATCTATCTCGGCAGGCACACCCCACTCACCAACTATTCCATCCACCTTCACATTCCCAACTTTACCATTCATATCACCAATCAAAAACACTCTCTCATTCCTTCCAAACTTTTCCATGCACACTTCTACATTTGTCCAGAACTCTTCTCTCACTCTTCTAGCACGATCTTGCGTTGGCGCATACACACACACAATCGCCCACATTTGTATTCCAACTTTCAACCTAACCTTCATATAAGGCTGTTCTTTATTAACTGAAGTAAATTTTTTTTTTTTTTTTTTTTTTTTTTTTTTTTTTTATAACCTACCCTAACCAATCAAACCTAACCTTGTATAAGGCCTGTAGTCACAATTTGGACATCTGCACTGGATGGTCGCTGTAGCTAACTTAGACTAAATTCAAATTCATATGAAGGACCTTCCTTTCCTATTCAGGGAAATTAGGTTTGATAATTGGCCAGAAACAAAGGAAATTGTAAGGAGGTCTCTGATTTGCCATAGTCCATGATTCATTTTAAATGACCGCCCTTCATATGAAGTTGCTTATTGGCCTCCGCTCAAGGCTGGTAAAGCGTGGTGGAAACCAATGTACGCATGCACTCATAACTCACCAGATCTGGCTGCGACAAGACCAACTGCTGACTAAAATTTCAGAAAAAAAAAAAAATCTATTGTCACTATTATTGAATTGCAGTGGTGTTGATACTCAAAGTTCATCTCATTGAGAGAAGTGTCCATTGGCGAACAGAAAATAATGAATTCCGTTAGGGGTTGGAACAATAATAGAACCAAAAAGAAGTTACCAATTCATATCATATTCCCTCAGCTTGTTTTCTGGATATTTCTGAATGTTTTTCGTAGTAGTAAATTACCTTTTCCCACTGAAAAATTTTCCTCCACTTATCATGTTCCTTAAGCCACACACAAATATTGTTTGTTTCTGGGGTAATGGAAGAATCTTTCTCAACATACTCAAAGGTGGTTTTTATTTTCCAATTTCTCAACTGGAGGTTAGGTTAGGATAGATTATTAGGTACAGGTAAGCTACCGTAGGTTAGGTTAGGTTTAATTAAACACTTATGGTAGGTTAGGAAGCCCCTTCCAACATTATGATGACACATCAAACGAGTTTTCACAGCAGAACATAGCTAAAACAACAGGGAAACAGATTTAAAAAGAAATGTTTATTTACCACCCCAGAAATAATCAGAAAAATATACGGTAACAGACTTTCAGGAAGAAGAACTGATTTGGTAAGGTGCTTCTACTGCTTCAGTTAAAGTGTATGTTTAGTTGCCTCTATTTATTGTGGGTAATTACACTTGACTGATGAAAGTTCAGTAAGTTATCATAGTAGGAATCTTGGTAATTTTTTTGTTGCAGACCATACTCTTTAGTGATGTCTTTGGTCCCCCCTTTTTTGTTTTCCTTTTTCTTTTATGTTTCATATTTAAATGTGGTAGTAGCTTACAGTACAGTATACAGTATAGAAATGATTAGGCCTACTGTATAACAGTCAGCTGTTGACACGAAGGACACTAAGGAATTATTGTTCCTTTGTTGCACCCATGTTTTTTTTTATCTTTGTTTTTTAAATTGTCACGGTTTTTTTTTTTATAATATCAGGATAATTTGAAATAAATGCTTAAATATTATTTAAATTGATAATAATATTCAATAATATTGAAGAGCAAGGACAATGATTGTCTTGCTACTTCAAGCAACGATTACTTTACGCTGACTTGCTACGATTCTCTAAGAACGAGAATTTATAAACTTTCTCAACAGTACACAGCAGAGACTAATTACTCACAATTGCTGAATTACTGTACTGTTAGCCTCTGGAGAAAGTTACTTCACCCCTGACAATAAATAACTAATACTAATAATAATAACATCAGGTTCTTGCTGATGCATTAACTCCTGGCACAACGGATTTTAAGTTAATACAACAAGACTGGTCTAAGTACCAGTTATGAAAGCAAACGTTTATGCCAGCTAGGAGCTGTATGGGAAATAAGCTTAATTTGGATTAAATGAAAGAAGATTTTACTTTACATTGAGCTCAAGAAAGGAACTGTTAAATTTATTAATCACAAAAAATAAATTTAACGTTACAATTCAAATCAAATTAAATGAGACGCACTCACTCACTCACACAAAAGCTAAATACTTACGCCTAGGAAAAACACCTTAATTAAACTCTTAAACTAGGATTACAAAAAGGAAATACCGGTCGATGAATGCTATGTATCACCCGGGGTGGGAGGACTGGATTAACTGTCTCAGTGGAGCTTGGGTGCTAGCGACCTCTCACACTTCTTGGAGCACAGGACCTTCCTCTGTCGCAGCAACAACTGGACTGCCCAAGTCGTGGGAAAGAAAAGCGGAGCACTCGGCCGCATTTTCTAACGGTCGAATGAGCAGGGGCGAACAATAAAAAACAATAGTATCGCTCAGTACAGCACTTAGTGACGTGCATTAAATCGGTCACTTTTGAAAACGGTGACGAATGTTTTGAAAAGTATACTCCGAAATGGAGAGAGAAACGGTTAGCTGAGCGATATGCAGTGAGTTTTCCACTAATAGTTCGTGGCTTCTCACAAAAGGGAAATGTCGCGGATTGATTCGTGACATTACGCCCTTACAAAGTTAAATTTTTTCCTTATGGGAAAAAATTTGTGGATATATATATATATGTACACATCCTAAGTCATTCGCACAAGATTCACACTGTGGTGTGTGTGCTATCCTGCTACAGGAGAAAGTCGCAGTCGCCAGTGAGCGAAAAAACCTCGTATTTACGTTAATAGAAGCAAGCTTGAGGGAAAAACTCCGTGACGACGGTGAAAATCCTGTACTCAGGTCAGACTGAGCGAAAATTCGCTACATTTACACTAACAACTAATTGTTGTGTAGCGTGGTGTATGTAATACACGGTGTAGGTGTGACAGTTGTAGTGTAACTGTACCTACGTGTAAAATGACACAGTAAATAATAATATGGCGACGACGAAGGCAGAGAAGAGGCGGCAGCGTGCGGCAGACGATCAGCTGGCCTGCACAGCAAAACTGCTACACCCATTGCTGAACCTGCAAAACCAATTGAGGTGGAGCATCAAAAGTGTCAATGAGACAAAATTTCATCATGTTACAATTACTCTCTCTGCCTAGCAGTCAGTGCTACAACGTACATTCGAGGTCGCCATTAATTATAGCACACGATTATGGTCGGCAAGTTGAGAATCCTTGTGCAAACTCGGGTCTTCCATAGCCTCGAACCGCACACGGGTCCTCAACCTGTGCCTCAACCTACAGTTCTTATATTAATATCGGAGAGCTGAGAATCCTTGTGCAAACTTGGGTCTTCCATAGCCTCAAGTCACCTCTGCAGAGTTCTCACTTCCCCCTTAACCTACAATACAATACTTATATTAGTACCGAGAAGCTGAGAATCCTTGTGCAAACTTGGGTCTTCCATAACCTCAAGTCGCCTCTGCGGAGTTCTCTCTCGAACTTCCCCCTTAACCTACAATACTTATATTAGTATTGGGAAGCTGAGAATCCTTGTGCAAACTTGGGTCTTCCATAGCCTCAAGTCGCCTCTGCGGAGTTCTCTCTCGAACTTCCCCCTTAACCTACAGTATAATACTTATATTAGTACCGGGAAGCTGAGAATCCTTGTGCAAACTTGGGTCTTCCATAGCCTCAAGTCGCCTCTGCGGAGTTCTCTCTCGAACTTCCCCCTTAACCTACAGTACACGTGTATGTACAGGCCCTGGACATACTGTGTCCTGTGGGGCCAACAAGTGAGACGTCAGGTCTACACTTTTGACTGGGAACCAGGCTAGTCCTTGGATTACTCAAATCTCTGAGGATGCCTATCACGGAACCCAGCATACAACAACTGCCCATGTTAGTCAGCAGTTAGTAGGCGAGACATCAGGTCTGCACCTACGTTATCACTTCCCTTGATGTATCTCACAACAAGGTTAAACTGCTGTAAATACAGTGTCCAGCGTGTCAATCTTGCATTAGCCGTCTTGGTCGTGCTAAGACTAGTGAGTGGCATATGGTCAGTTTCCAGAACAAATGATGCCCCAAATAAATAATAATAATATTTTTTAACACCATCAACCACAGCCAAGAGTTCCTTCTCAACAGTACTATAATTCCTCTCGGCGGGTTTTAGCCTACGGCTGTGATATGCCACTGGGAAGATTCCACCTTCCGATTCCTGCATCAATATGGCACCTACTCCATCTTGTGAAGCATCAGTGCGCAGTATGAAAGGTTTGCTGGAATCAGGCAACTGCAAGTTAGGCTCCTTGCACAACATATTCTTGAGGGTGGCAAAAGATCTCTCTTGCGCTTCTCCCCATTCAATGGTGTTTGGAGCATATTTCCGTAGCACTTCGTACAACGGTTGGGCAATGAGAGCAAAGTTGGGGATAAAACTCCTATAATATCCCACTAGGCCAAGAAATGCCCTAACCTGTTTCTTGGTCACGGGTCTCGGGGCTTCTTTAACCTTCCTGATCTTGTCACCCTGACACCTGCAGCGGTTGTTGCCAACAATATGACCGAGGAACTCCACCTCACTGTGAGCAATCTTGCATTTGCTAGGCTTCACAGTCATGTTGAAACTCTGGAGTCTACTAAAGACAATTTCCAAGAGTCTGAGGTGCTCCTCCAATGTGGCGGAATGAACGAGGACATCGTCAACGAACATCTCTACTCCTACAATACCATGGAGCACTTGTCTCATGGCACGATTGAATACTGCCGGGGAATTGGTAAGTCCAAATGGGAGGACTTTATACTGGTACAACCCCCTAGGAGTAGCAAAGGCAGTGAACTGACAACTCTCAGGATGAAGGGGAATCTGGAAGAATCCCTTCGCTAGGTCGAGCTTCGTGAAATATCGTGACCCTGCCAGCTTGGAGAAGATGGCAATATGGTCACCCATTGGCTCAGCATCCACTTTGGTGATTGCATTGAGCCTTCTATAGTCGCCACAAATCCTGACTCCACCATCTTTCTTGCGGACTACTACCATCGGACTACAGTAAGGAGATGAGGACCTTTCGATAATGCCTGCAGTCTCCATGTCAGCAATTTCCTTATCTACTGCACCCTGTAGTCGCATGGGAATCGGATATGGCTTAACCTTTATAGGAGCATTGCTGGTCAACTCAATTTTATGACACGCAACCTTTGCAAGTCTAGGTTGGTCTGAGAAGACATTAGCATACTGACAGAGCAGTGACCATAAGGCATTTTGGTCCCCTACTGCTAAGTCAGGGTTAAGTGAAACATCTCCGACAGTCTCTTCCTGATGGGACTGAGCGGTTAAGGGCTCGTCATCATGGTCATCAGCTGGGATCACCGCAGCTGCCCCGGTTTCTTCCAGTGGCTGGTCACTATCATCAGTTACTCGTAGGCCAGTCTCCTCGGGGTCTGACTCATGATAAGCCTTCAACATGTTAATGTGGAACCTTTTACGAAGATTCCCCATCTGTATTATGTAGTTGAGGTCTGAAATGCGCTCTGCTACATCGAATGGACCCTTCCACTGCGCCAACAACTTGTTCTGGGCAGTGGGGAGTAATACCAAGCATTTATCGCCTGGACTAAACTTCCGAAGCTTTGCCTTCTTATCATAATAAACCTTTTGAACGTCACGCGCCTTGATCAGTTCTTCCTTAGCTAACTCACACGTCGACTGGAGGCGGTCAGCCAAATCAAGGACGTAGGTGTAGGTGGTCTTGACTTCAGGGTCGGGTTCATCATCGTCCCATAACTCACGAAGGACTTGAAGTGGGCCCCGGACCGACCTCCCATACACCAGTTCAAAGGGTGAGAATTTCAATGAATGCTGTGGGGCTTCTCGATAAGCAAATAGAAGAGGAGCAATGAACCGCGGCCATTCCTTTGGCTGTTCGGCGGTCATGCGCCTCAACATCTTCTTGAGAGTTCCATTGAACCTCTCACACAACCCGTTACACATGGGATGATACGGCGTAGTTCGTAAGCCTCGGATGGACAGCAACCTGAACGTTTCGTTCATCATTGCCGAAGTGAACTGCGAACCCCGGTCGCTCAAGACCTCCTTAGGGATACCTACACAACAGAACACTTCAATTAATGCCTCAGCAACAGTGACGGCCTCTATATTCTTAAGGGCCACGGCTTCAGGCCACCGTGTGCTGAAATCAACTATAGTGAGGATATACTTTGATCCATCACTAGCCCTAGGAGAGATTGGCCCAACTATGTCAACTGCTACTCTCTCGAACGGTTCAGAGATTATGGGCATTGGCTTCAATGGTGCAGGACGGACACGTCCCCGGTCAGTGGTACGCTGACACACATCACAGGAACGTACAAGCCTCGTTATTTCCCGTCCCATTCCTGGCCAGAAAAAGTCAGCATGGATGCGGTCAGAGGTCTTCTTTTGACCCATGTGACCTCCCATCGCTGAACAGTGACCTAATTCAAACACTGCTTTGCAGGAACGACAAACTGCAGTCGAACCTCACCCTGGGGTGTCTGTGACTCACGGTACAGCCGTCCTCGCTTACGAAGGAACCTGGCTTGACCTCCCCGTGAATACTTGATCACATTACCCTCCAGCTTCTTGCGCACTGAGGCAAGTGTCGAGTCAGTCTGTTGCTCTTGGACAACATCTTGACTACGAATCAGATCTTGCGGCGTTGCGACGGTCAATGGAGTGACGCGATTTGGAGCCTTGGCCATGGCTCGTGTTATCGCAGCAGCCGAAGTCTGAGTAGCAACATCTGCGGCACAACTATTTTTGATCCCAGCGATGTTGCCTAATATGAGGTCAAATAGAGGTTCTGGCATGACAACTGCAAGTGTCGTACCAGTATAAAATGGAGATGCCACCTGGATACGTGCCTCAGGGAACAATCTCACTGATCCATCAATAAGTCTAACTTGGATCTGTCGACCTGTATACTCATCAGGCCGAACTAAACTCTGCTTAACAGAGCAGCCTGAGGAACCATTGTCCCTCAGGACATTTACAGAAACACCTCCTACAGACCCTGGCTGAACAAGAAAGGCAGTGTTGTTGGTGGAAGGGTCTGAGGAGGTAGCAGCCAGTCATTCGTGAGACTGCGGAACAACCGATGCAGCAAACGTGGCGCCCTGGGAACTAGGTGTCTGAGGAGAGTTCATGGTCGGAGGGGGACTTGTGAACTGTTGGGAAGTACCTGTACTGGTAGAGATGGCACCACCAGGTACTTGTGGAATGAAGGCTGCATTTGCCTCCTGTCTCCGATACACTAATTGACCTGACTGAGGGTTACGTGGCTTGTCCTTGTATTGCTGCTGCTGCTGCTTGGGGAACTGCTGCTGGTTGGGGTGCTTGTTGTACCGCTTCCAAGCAGGCTGCTGTGTATTTTGCCCCTGGTCCTTCTGTGGTTTTGGACCTTGGCCATTACTCTGAGAACGGCCTTGGTGCTGGGATTCAGTCTGAGACGGCTTCCCAGACTTGGCAGTATCTTTTCTGCTCCAGGTGTTTTGCTTACGAGCTTGATACCCGTATGCAGTAAAGAATGCGTCAGCCTTTTCTGCCATTTGGCTGGCATCTTTCACCTGGCAGATCTTAAGCTGTGCTATGAGCTCAGCAGGCCACGACCTCTCTAGCTGTGTACGCAGCATAAGGTCAATTATCCCCTCACGCATGGAAGGAGTTTCATCTTTCTCCATCCACTCATTTAAGTAAGCTGTGAGACGATCAAGGAACTGAACAGCTGTCTCCTTGTCTTGGAGACGAGCTCGCATGAACTGAACTTTGGCGTCGTCTACTGTGAGACCATACGCCTTAATGAGTGCAGCTTTCATCATCTCATATGTGAGATTGTCTCCACGAATTCTGTGGAGAATATCGAGGGCAGGGCCCTCAAATAGGCTAAGAAACTGAAGCCGCTTAGCTGCCTCATCCAGTTGATATAAGTCTGCCATGTCCTCAAAACGAGCTATGTACGGCTCGATTCGCTCGCTTTCCTTGTATGAAGGAAGCTTGATGCGTGGGGTCGCCAGGACATGTGCAGGGAGAACGCTCGTGGAGCTTGGACCAACTGCACCAGACGTGTCTGAAGCCAAGGAATCTCGCTTGAGCTTCAGCACTTCTAGTTCATGTTCTCGTTCTTTGTCTCGTTGTTCACGCTCGTATTCGCGCTGTTCACGCTCGTATTCGCGCTCTTTCTCACGCTGCTCTTGTTCATATGCACGCTCTCTTTCACGTTGTTCGCGCTGTTCTCGCTCGTATTCGCGCTGAATCTTACGCTCTTCACGGGCATCATTCTCTCGCTGCTGCTCCTGATTATGCCGTGAGAGTATATACTCTTTAATTTCGGTTGGGTCCGAAAGACCCATTTCTTTGGCTTCCTGTAAAAATACAGTAGTAGCCATGGCGCTAATTTATTAAGCAAACCGAAATTGAGTACTGACTGCTTAGCGACGAATACTAACACAAATAAAGAATACAGACACAAGCTAGTGGTGACCAGTCTTATCCAGTTAACTGGCAAAGAATAAATAAAAAATGTAAATGACTGGGAAGACTCAATAATAAACACAATGGGTACGGCGACTTCCCAGGAGCGAATAAAATCGTCTGGCGTTACCAAAAATAAACTAGAGTTACGTATTCTATTGATTAATAAAGCAAAGTTTCACTTGCTAAATCAACGGTAACCACCAGTAAACTTGTGCCTATAAACTTTAATGATAAATACCTAAATATGAATGAGTGAGCACTATCTTGTGAATAGCTTTATAGCTAGGAGTTAATATCCTGGAATGAGGTCGCCAATTGTCACGGTTTTTTTTTTTATAATATCAGGGTAATTTGAAATAAATGCTTAAATATTATTTAAATTGATAATAATATTCAATAATATTGAAGAGCAAGGACAATGATTGTCTTGCTACATCAAGCAACGATTACTTTACGCTGACTTGCTACGATTCTCTAAGAACGAGAATTTATAAACTTTCTCAACAGTACACAGCAGAGACTAATTACTCACAATTGCTGAATTACTGTACTGTTAGCCTCTGGAGAAAGTTACTTCACCCCTGACAATAAATAACTTATACTAATAATAATAACATCAGGTTCTTGCTGATGCATTAACTCCTGGCACAACGGATTTTAAGTTAATACAACAAGACTGGTCTAAGTACCAGTTATGAAAGCAAACGTTTATGCCAGCTAGGAGCTGTATGGGAAATAAGCTTAATTTGGATTAAATGAAAGAAGATTTTACTTTACATTGAGCTCAAGAAAGGAACTGTTAAATTTATTAATCACAAAAAATAAATTTAACGTTACAATTCAAATCAAATTAAATGAGACGCACTCACTCACTCACACAAAAGCTAAATACTTACGCCTAGGAAAAACACCTTAATTAAACTCTTAAACTAGGATTACAAAAAGGAAATACCGGTCGATGAATGCTATGTATCACCCGGGGTGGGAGGACTGGATTAACTGTCTCAGTGGAGCTTGGGTGCTAGCGACCTCTCACACTTCTTGGAGCACAGGACCTTCCTCTGTCGCAGCAACAACTGGACTGCCCAAGTCGTGGGAAAGAAAAGCGGAGCACTCGGCCGCATTTTCTAACGGTCGAATGAGCAGGGGCGAACAATAAAAAACAATAGTATCGCTCAGTACAGCACTTAGTGACGTGCATTAAATCGGTCACTTTTGAAAACGGTGACGAATGTTTTGAAAAGTATACTCCGAAATGGAGAGAGAAACGGTTAGCTGAGCGATACGCAGTGAGTTTTCCACTAATAGTTCGTGGCTTCTCACAAAAGGGAAATGTCGCGGATTGATTTGTGACATAAATTAACAATTTTTATGTGTTTATTGATTTTGAGATCAGTTACCAAGATTGCTTGTGGTAGGTGGGGGCGCCTATCATCCACTCACTCAATGTAGAGGTGCCATATGATCTCTACACTGAGTGACAAGCCAAATGGTTTCCTGTACCCAGGAAACCATTTACTACGCTGGGTGGTAACCATATAACCGGGGTTTCTGGCAGGGTTAGGTGTCCCCCAGATTCCCCCATCCAAAATCACTTAACCATGGCAATCGTTTCAGAGAGCCTCGGAGGACCCAATACCTGCCCAGGGCCCCAACCAAATGGGCAGAATCGCGTGGCCATGTGGAATGTGAGAGGTGTGAATGAGGAGAGCAAGAGGGTGGAAGTGGTGAATGTGTTTAAGAGTGCGAGATATGCCATGATGGCATTGTGTGAAACGAAGATGAAAGGGTGCAAAGTGGAGGAATGGGAGGGTGTGAAATATGTAAGATCGGGAATGAATGGGTGAGGAAGATGCAAGGAAGGAGTTGGTTTGTTGATGAATAAGGTGTGGCAAAGTGGAATGAGAGACTACAAATGTGTCAGCTCGAGATGTATGTATGTCAGGTTCAAGTTTGAGAAGGTGAAAGTGGCAGTGATTGTAGCATATGCACCGTGTGAGGACAGGAGTGAGAGAGAGAAAGACAGGTTTTGGGATGAACTGGGTGAAGCAGTGGGAGAAATGCCCAGGAGCTATAATGTGATTGTGATGGGGGTTCTGAATGGAAGAGTAGGCACTGGTCCTGAGGATGACATAATGGGTTGTTATGGAGTACCAGGAGAAAATGATAATGGGAAGAGACTAAAGGGTATGTGTCAGGAGAGGAGGTTGTGCATTTGTAACTTGTATTGCAAACACAGAAATGCACAACAATATACATGGTATATAGGGAACGGGAATCGTGTTGAAAGAAGCCTGATTGATTACGTGCTTGTAGAGAGGTCGATGATGGGAGTGGTTGCTGATACGAGGGCTGTGAGAGGACGATGTGGAGGTCTGTCAGATCATATGATTGTGGTATGCAAGATCAAGCTGAGAGGAGGGAGGTGCATCAGGAGAGAGAGGAGCAGTCAGGGAGAAAGACTGAAAGTTGAGAAGCTGAGGATCAAAGAAATGGCAGATGAATACAGGACTAAAGAAGAGGACTAGTTTGAATTACTGAATTGGAATGAAATGGATCTGGACAGTCTGTGGAATGCATTTAGGGATGGCTTAGTGGTGTGTGGTGTTGCAAGAATAACAACAAAGAAGAAAGGTACGGCATGGTGGGATGAGGAGGTAAAGAAAGCGGTGAAGAAAAAAGAGAAAAAAGTGGCTAAAGTGGTTACAGGATAGGGGTTTAGTTGAAATAAGAACTGGATGTGTTGAGAGCAAGAAGCACGTAAAGAGACTGGTGAAGAGGAAAAAGGAGGAGGTAAATGAGGATCTAGGAAGAAAAATGAATGTGAACTACTCTGAAAATAGAAAGTTATTCAGGAAAGAGGTGCAGAAATGTAGAAGTGAAAGCGGAAAGAAAGGGGATGGTGTGAAGGGTGCAGGTGGTAGATTATTAACCCATGGAGATGAAGTAAGGACCAGATGGAAAGAATATTATGAAAGCCAATATGAACAGAGAGAGCAGAGCAGCTGTAAACATGATTGGTTTTGGGGGTGTACAGAGAAGGAATGCAGTGCCAGGAGACGTGACACTCGCACAGGTGAAGAGTGCTGTGAAGCGGCTGAAAAATGGGAAAGCAGCTGGGGTTGATGGGGTGTATGCAGAGATGCTTAAATGTAGTGGAGAGAATGGAATGAAGTGCTTGTTGGAGATATGTAAGAAGGCATGGATGTGAAACTGTGCCTGCAGAGTGGAGAAAGGCTGTGATTGTACCCCTGTACAAAAATAAAGGTGAGCAAAGTGAGTGCAAAAATTATCGTTGCATAAGTTTACTGAGTGTGGTAGGGAAGGTATATGGAAGAATTATTATAGAGAAAGTAAGGGACATATCAGAAGTCCTAGTGAGTGATGAACAGCGTGGCTTTAGGAGTGGCAGAGGATGTATGGACCAAATATTTGCAGAGACAAATAGTAGAGAAGGTGTGTGAGAAGGACCATAAGGTGTTTATGGCATTCATGGATCTGGAAAAAGCATATGACAAAGTGGACAGAGAAGGATTGTGGAAAGTTTTGCTCATGTACGGTGTAGAGGGTAAGCTGCTAGGTGCCGTCCAGAGTTTTTATGATGGTAGTGAAGCATGTGTAGGGGTTAATGGGCATCTGAGTGAATGGTTCACAATCAGTGTGGGTGTGCGACAAGGTTGTGTGATGTCCCCATGGTTGTTCAATATACTGTATACAGTATATGGATGGGGTGATGAGAGAAGCAAAAACATGAATAATGGAGAGAGGGATGGCATTGGTAATGAATGGTGATGGATGGAATATCTCAAAATTTGTTGTATGCTGATGATGCAGTACTGCTTGCAAGTACCGGACAAGAACTTGGTAGGCTAGTGCAGAGTTTTGCTGATGTCTGTAAGTGTCATTCCTTGAGAGTAAATGTAGAAAAGAGTAAAGTAATGGTTATTGAGACAGAAGGTGACTCCCAGTGCCATGTAACATTGAGTGGAGAGAGACTGGAATTGGTGAGAGAGTTCAAGTACCTGGGTACAGTGATAGAAAAGAGAGGAAAATATGCAAAAGAAGTTGAAAGTAGAGTGACACAAGGAAGAAAAGTAGCTGGTGCAATGAAGGCCTTGAAAAGAAACAGAGGTTTGAGTGTTGCAGCTGCACGAGGCTCACATGAAGAAGTGTTAGTGCCTACTTTAACACATGGATGTGAGACTATGGTGTGGCATGAAAATGAAAAGTCAAGAGTAAGAGCAGTGGAGATGGGACTGCTGAGGAATGTATGTGGAGTACAGAGGGTGGATAGGATACGAAATAATGTGATTCGTGAAAGATGCGAAGTGAGGAAGTCGTTGGACACCAGAATTGAAGAGAGTGTACTGAGATGGTATGGTCATGTGGAGAGAATGGATAACAATAGAATGGTGAAGAAGGTATATGTGAGCGAATTCGATGGAGGGAGGAGGCGAGGTAGGCCAAGGAGAAGGTGGAGAGATATGGTGGATGAATGTGTGAGGAAGAGAGGTTTGGAAGTCGGTGAGGCTAGGGAACTGACAGGAGATCAAGCTGGCTGGATGAATTTTGTGAGGAGAAGTGCATGATCAGGGATTTTTGGCACCCCTTTTTAACGTGGCAGCATCTGGATTGACTCTGTCACATACGATTATGTGAAGCTGCTGAACATGGTGAATGTTTTTGGCGTATCTGATAGAGCCAGGATTCCGGGGGCTTGCGTGATGAGTGAATGGAAGCGTGGTCCATTGGATTGGGCAGTTTTGGGCTGTCTGGACATTGCTACTCCTCATCCTGCCCTAGGGTGGGAAAGGAGGTCAGGATGATGATCATGAGACTTTAGTGGCAGATGACTCCTGTCCCCTCTTGGGTGTGAAGTCATGTACAGAATAAAATCAGCAAAATCAATCAAACTCTATTGCCTGAAGTCAGATATGAAAGTCAGATGGGAGGATATTTTTTGGTCCCAGCACATATGATGATACATATTTTGGACACATCAGGATTTTTGCTTAGCCCCTGATATGTCTGAAATATCGTCATATGGGTTGGAACTGAAAAATATTCTCCCATAATGGATTTATCTGCCTCATCATGGAAGTCAGGTGGCTTGGCTTTTATTTTGCTGTGGTATAGTGGCAGTGGTGCCAGATTTCTGTCTAGAGGTCGTGAGTTTGATTACCTGGATGGAGCGTCAAAAATTTTCCACGTGCAGTATTATACATATATATATATATATATATATATATTTACAGTGGGCTCACACAGTGCACGTCACCGCAGTGCTCGATTTGCCTTGTGCACGAGTGACCAAAAATCATAACCAATAACCCTTTAATGTGAGAGTTTACCGCACAACGCGAGGCAGAGGCAAGGAGTGGCTCAAAAATGCCATTTTCTACTAGTGCGTGACTACCCCTCACAGAGCGTGTCACGTGTTGTCATGTTGATGCGCAGAAATTCTCGGGCATTCTACTGCGCAGCTTGGGGTACAAGGGAGCGGCCGCGCCATAACAGTCCCGGCTCGTGCACTGTGCGGATCCGCTTTCTACAGCTAACCTGTCGTGTACAACGTGTGGTGTTTTTTGTGCTGCCTGTACTTTGCTGCACCATGGCTCCAACCCCAAGAGTAAAGAAACTTCTGACGCACGCCACCAAGTTAAAGATAATTAAGATGAAGGAGGAGGGTCATGGAAACACGGCTATCGGGAGAACCCTGGGACTGGCTGAATCTACAGTGAGAACTGTGTGGAAGAACCGTGAAGCCATAAAGGCTGTAGTGAAGATGTACGGTGCCTCTGACCTAGACGGCCATTCGCAGGTGGGAAATTGTGTTATGATATTAATGGAGCACTATCTTGCCACCTTCATAATGCGGAAAGAAAAGGAAGGTGTTCCACTCAATGGAAGATTTATTCGGAACCAAGCCCAGCTCTTTTACAAGGCTGCATCTCGAAGGTTAAAAGTGGAAAAACCGTTCAGGGCATCAGTTGGATGGCTGGACCGTTTTCTCAACCGCAAGGAACTCCATTACTTGAAATTGTCTGGTGAATGTGCCTCTGCCGATGAGCTGGCCACGAGAGACTATCCTGCAATATTTAAAACGATTATTGAAGAGGGACAGTACACCAAGGACCAGATCTACAACATTGATGAAACGTCCTTATATTACAAGGCCATGCCAAAATCAACTTACATTGCTAGAAGACAGAAACAAGCCCCTGGTCGCAAGCTCCAGAAGTGTAAGATGACGGTAATGTTTGCTGTAAACCAGTCTGGGAGCCACAAGATGAGGCCAGTTGTTGTACACACAGCTTCACATCCAAGGTGCTACAAAAACCTCACAAACATGGATGCAAGTGGCTTGTACACTATTGGTATAAGTCCGTAAATGGTTGGATGACCAGGAACATTATGGCAGACTGGTTAACGAGGCGGTGTGTCCCTGATGCGAGAGCCAATTGTCGGGAACTGGGCATTCCATTTAAGATGCTCCTTGTGCTTGATAACGCACCAAGTCACCCTCCATACCTGGAAGATCTTTACAAGGATTGTCGTGTTGTGTTTCTGCCGCCCCGCACAACGTCACTAATGCAGCCACTCGATCAAGAATTAATCGCCACAGTGAAGCATTTCTACCATAAGGAAGTGTATGACTACCTTCGCAGGAAGACCGACACACAAGGGGAGCTTCATGCCCTACAAGAAGATCACGACGAAGACCTTGATGAGGCATCTGCTCCCGTTCCATCTCCACCAGCACCTCTATCCCGACCTACCACAGATGCCATGAATGTTGAGGCATTTTGGCGTAACTTTACGGTGAAGGACGCAGTTGAATTTCTCCTTCAAGCCTGACACCAGATTACACCTGCAACGGTGAACCATGCGTGGCGAATGCTCGTGCCTCACCTGTGCATCACCCAGGAGACGGCCATTCAACCACTGGCCGATGCCGAGGCAGCACCATTGACAGCAGCACAAGCTGTACCAGGTTTCGAGGACGTTACATTGGCAGACATACAAGAAGTGCACACTCCTACTGAGGAACAGCTTCCCGAGGAAGTGTTACAACGGATAGGTGAGGCTGACGCAGAGCCCGATGCCAGACAGAGTCAAGTTGAGCAGGCTAGTGTGATGGGAGGCAGGACTGAGCTGTGTATGTCAAACATTAGCAAGATCCTTGCTGCCGTGGATAAGCTCAAGGAAGAGGTGAAGGCACAGGAAGTGAGCAATCTAAGAACGGAGGAACTTCTGGTTGGTATTGACAAACTCTTCCGTTTCTACACAGACAGGCACAGGGAAGAAGTAAACAGAAGGCAGACGCCCATAACAAGCTACACACAGCGGGCTCAAGTTGGTGAAATAACGGAACCATCAACATCGTCTGCTCCTGATCCTGTTGAGGATGAAGAGGATGCAATGTCAGAAGTGTCAGCATTGGACTTTGAAGGGTTTTTGGCCGAAGTGAGTGACTTGGATGCTCCTGGGGAAGGTGATCAAGAGGAGTCTGCGGAGGGAAGTGTTGGTGCGGTGGGGAGTGCGGCGCTGTAAGTGTTGCCGCGCCTCGAAACCCCTGTTATTTAAGGTCATCAGGCCTGTTGTCTACTGTTGTTAAGGTGACTACCCATATTTTTGTTATTGTAGCTATAGCTTTAGTACAGTGTCTGAAACATATGAAATTTATTATGTCTCTAAGGGCCAAAAAATGTCCAGGTATGAGGGGGTACCGCCCATATGTAATTATTCCTATAAGATTATGTATTCCTAGTACGCGAATTCCCAGTGCGCGAGCTCGTGCACCACCCAATCTCTCGCGCACTATGTGAGCCCACCATATATATATATATATATATATATATATACAGAGATAGCCCGATTATCCGGGCTATATGGTGTTAAGGGGTGCCTGATTAATCTGAAAGCACGATTAATCCGGCGGAAACACAAGTACTGTACTGTTAGACTGATTTATTTACCGGTAAATGTACACTTAAGTACCAGAAAGACCTTTCCAGTTCAATGTATATTCCTCCAGCTTGTTTCAGTATTTTTCAGACTATATTCAGTTCGGTAAATCACGTTTTCTTACTGAAAGATTTCCTCCCTGTTAGTATCGTCACGTTCTAAAGCTGTACCTACGATTGTTTCCAGCACAATGGACGAAACTCATCGTACTCAAATGTGGACTTCGTTTCCCAACTTCCCAACTGAAGATTAGGTTAGGTTACATTATTAGGTGCAGTTAAGCTAGGTTAGGCCAGGTTTAAACACTTAGATTAGAACAGTGTCTTCTGCCATTACGTTAACGAATCAGAGTCGTCACACCAGAACAGATAAAAACAGTGGGGAAAGATTTAACAAGAAATGTTTATTTACCAACCCAGAAATAATCAGAAAAATATAACAGACTATCAGGATGAACTGATTTGGTAAGGTGCTTTTACTGCTTACAGCAAAGCGTATGTTTACCCCCCTCAAATACTCAATGTTCGTGAGTTCAGAAATTTGTGTACAGTACTCCCGTGGCAGACCTTGAAACCATTTTTTCAAAGTTATAAAGTCAGTTTCTTTTTTTTACAGATGTGAAAAGACTCGTCTGGTACACCTGGCTTTTTCCCCTCCTCCCTAAACCCATCTTGTGATTTGTTATGATTCGTGAAAGAAAATTAGGGGGCATGTTACATTAGAATTTAAACATAAAGTTAGGGTGCATGTTACTTTAGCATTTAAACATATCGGCGAAAACATCTGGGATGAAAGGACCGCCGAGCTGTTTGGGATTGTAGAGTAGGGTCGTATAAACATACCAGTGACCTTGGTTCCCTTCCCATAATTGTTCGCAGTTTTTATGGCTCTCCCTAACTTAACGTTACTGACACCGGTACAGTAAAGCATTGTTCAAGGCTAACAGCCATAAGGGTTTAATGGAATACATTATTGTTTGTATCAATACTCTCACACATACACGAACGAACAAAAGAATGTGCAATAAATGTACACTTAACTGTAAGGAGCAGAAATAACTGTATGCTCTGTCGGTCCGAAATGTGTTGGGAAGCGACATCGAACAATGAATGTGGAACTGAATGCCACCTTACAAGAACACTTGAGATGAAAGTATTTTTTCTTATTAGTAAACATAATTGTTCCATTTCGTCCCCTATAATTGTGAAACTCTTAAATTTTCGTCCAAGCATACAGCGTAATTACCTTACCAATTCAATTCATATTCTCTAGTTTGTTTTTGTATTTTTCTAGTTTGTTTTCTTATTATCATAACGTTCCTTAAGCCTTACCTACGTTTGTTTCCGGCATATTGGAAGAAACTTACTCATAATTAGGGTGCATGTTACATTAGCATTTAAACATATCGGCGAAAACATCTGAGATGAAGTGGCAGGCCGCCTGACTGAGATGGTAGAGGAGGGTCGTGAAAACATACCAGTGACCTTCGTTCCCTTCCCATAATTGTTCGCAGTTTTTTATAGCTCTCCCTAACCCAACATCCCTGACACCGGTACAATAAAGCATTGTTCGAGGCTGACAGCTATGATGGGGTTAATGGAATGCATTATTGTTTGTATTAATTCTCTCTTTCACACATACAGTACACTTAAGAACGAACAAAAGAGTGAACAGTAAATGTAAGAGGAAGAAATAACAATGCTCTGTTGGTCCGAAATGTGTTGGGAGGCGCGATACCTAACGAAAAATGCAGAACTCAATGCTAACTTACGAGAACACATGAGATGAGTATTTTTTTTTTTTTCTGATTAGCAGACATTCTTGTTTCATTTCGTTCCCTAAAACTAGGAAACCCATTACTTTTCGTCTAAGCATACAGCCTAAAGACCTCACCAATTCACTTCATATTCCTCCAGTTTGTTTTCTGTGTTTTTCTATTTTGAGGGTAGTAAATTACCTTCTCTTGCTGAAAGATTTTCTCTTTTATCACGTTCTTCAAGCCGTACCTACGATTGCTTCGGGCATAATGAATGAAACTCATCGTACACAAAAGTGGATTTAGTTTCCCAATTTCCCAACTGGTGCCCAGGTTAGGTTAAATTATTAAGTAGTTAAGCAAGGTTAGGCTATGTCAGGAGTAACAGTTGCCTCACCAAACTCCATCCTACCACCCTTGTGATCGAGTTGTGAGCAGGAGGTGTGGGTGGGGGCAGGGTGAGCAAGACTCTCTCTGGTTTATCCATGCCTCTCTCCCTAGAAACTGGATGCTTCCTGTTTAAACCGGAGCTATCGTACGGATAATTCTATGAATTACTATACCACTGAACCATTGGGTCACGGCCCGGATATACCGAAAGCTGGATAATCCGAGCCTGGATAATCGAGCTTCCACTGTATATATATATATATATATATATATGCCGTGAAACCTCATTATAATGGACTTCAGTAGACCGAAATTCACTGGACTAAATTCCTATATATCAGAAAAAGTTTGATAGACCCAGAAGCAGTCCAGACTGCCTGACCACTTCAGCTGTGCTCACCACAGTAAGGTAAATAAAAGACATGTTTATCAGTGTAGAGTACAGTATTGTTATGTACTGTACTGTATATCATACCTTTTGATTATTGTAGTGAATATATAATACAGACAGGTACTGCAGTGGTAGTGAAAACAGTTTAAAAACTGTTTGTGTGATCCGGACTAATGTCTGATGTACAGTAGTCTCTCCACTGTCTGATGTAATACAGCCAAAGGCATGTCCAGAAAGTGGGTCTGTCCAGATAGTGGGCCCCTGCCTCCTGGACTGGTACTTTTGGACCCTAACCCAGCCTAACTTTAAAAGCCACGTAAATAACTCCCTTCCGGACATGCATAGCACCTATTTAAGACACTATTCACACCAATAATGGACATAAAGCATGAAATAAACGAAAAGGAACCAGAGAATGCAGAATTACAAGTGAGTATGGAAAATATTTAGCAGTGTACAGGGTACTTACAGCACGTCTGGGGCCGCCTCCTAAGGCTCTGGGAGTGGTGAAAATGCTTTTGAAGCACGTACAGTAATCCAGTGTTGTGCTACACTTAATTCTTTGCACTGAGTTATAATTGTTTAACACTGCACATTTTGTTCTTAATTGCACCACACCAGTTTCAACTGCCAGTTTCAACCGCCACTTTGCACCCCACACTTAATCCTTTGCACTCTAATTTCTTAACACTGCACAACACTATAAATTCCCATGTGGTCTAGTGGCGAGGCATTGCAGTATATTCACTGTTTATTCACAAAAACGAGCATGTGCGGCATCCATTGTGATGAACATCTACTCACGACAGTGGTTAGGCGGTAACTGGTGAGAGAGGAGGAAGGAGGGGGTGAAGGGGCTGTGGTAAACACAGCTGTTCGGCGCTGCGCACCAATTTCAAATTACGGGTGGGAAAAAATTAGGATTTTTTTTTTTTTTTGGGGGGGGGGGGTTCCGAAGGTCCAGGCCCACAATGTCCGTTAAGTGGAGAGTCCGGATAGTGGGTGTCTGGATAGTATTGGGATTACTGTATTGAAAAAAATCCAGGTTAGCAAGGGGAAGTCCGGATGTCACTTATTGGAATTTCGCTTTTTGCGGAATGGCTTTGGCCCCAATTAGTTCGTTGTAGTGAGGGTTTACTATATATATATATATATATATATATATATATATATATATATATATACAGTATATATATATATTTATATATATACAGTATATATATATATATATATATATATATATATATATATATACAGTAAATATATATATATATATATATATATATATATATATTCAGTATATATATATATATATATATATATATATATATATATATATATATATATATATATACAGTATATATATATATATATATATATATATATAATATATACAGTATATATATATATACAGTATATATATATATATATATATATATATATATATATATATATACAGTATATATATATATATATATATATATATATATATATATATATACAGTATATATATATATATATATATATATATATATATATATATATACTGTACATACATACATATACGAGGTGCTACCCAAAAGTTCCAGTAATTTGAACAGAGGGAGCCAACCATTTGCAGTTTTGCCTTTTTCCTCTAGAAGTAGTCAAAAGCACCCCTTGTGCGTCAGTGTGGCCCAGGGCATGTCTGTGAGCAGACGTGTTGTTGAGCTATGCTTACTACTGTAACATGGTATGTAGGTGGTTTGGTGGTTTTGCAATGATGGACCTTAGCTGACAAAGAACCTGTATCAAGTTCTGCTTCATGATCAACAAGACGGCTGCAGAAACTGAGTGGTTGCTTCAGCAAGCCTTTGGTGACAGTGCCATGTCCCAAAGCAGAACATTTTTCTGGTACAAGCGGTTCAAGGAGGGATGAACATCTGTTGAAGACGATGACTGTTCTGGACAACCGTCAAGGACAACGACACCAGAAAATGTCGGAAATGTTTGTCAGGCTATTCATGCAGATCGTAGGCGAACTATCCATGATGTCTGTGATATCGTTGGACTGTCGTATGGGAGCATGCAACGCATTTTGCTGGACGTGTTGGGCATGAGACGCATCGCTGCAAAATTTGTGCCAAGATTGCTGAGTGACTAGCAGAAGACACATCGTATTGCAGTTTGCAGGGAGCTCAAGAATCAAGTCAGAGATGATGCCACCTTCATCTCCAAGGTCATAACTGGTGATGAATTATGGGTTTATGGTTATGACCTGGAGACAAAGCAGCAGTCATCGCAATGAAAGTCTCCCAATTCACCAAGGCTGAAAAAAGCGCATCAAGTTGGCAGCAGTGTCAAGTTGATGTTGATTGTTTTCTTTGATATCCAAGGGATTGTTCACAAGGAATGATTGCGGAAAGTTTTACTGTGAAGTTTTGCGGAGTTGAAGGGAGAACATCCACTGCAAATGTCCAGAACAGTGGAAGAACAAGGACTTGGTCCTGCATCATGACAACGCCCCCTTCGCACACATCAATTGTTGTCTGTCAGTTCCTGGCTGCCACTAACACGGTAGTCATTCCCTACCCACCCTGTTCACCTGCCCTTGTCCCCTGTGACTTTTTCATATTTCCCAAGCTGAAATTACAACTGAAAGGGCGTCAATATGACTCAATTGAGGAGATCCAGATAGAATCGCAGTAGGTGCTCAAGACCATCACCCCTGAAGCCTTCCAGGGATGCATGGACTCTTGGAGAAAACGCTGGGACCACTGAATACATGCCCAAGGAGACTACTTTGAAGACGACAGTGAGAACTAGGAAATAAGGTAACTTATTTTAATACAGTTTTCAAATTACTGGAACTTCTGGGTAGCACCTCGTGTGTGTATATACATATATGGTATATATATTCTGTATATATTCATATATATATATATATATATATATATATATATGTGTGTGTGTGTGTGTGTACCGTATATATGTATGTATATATTGAATACAGTATACAGTAAAAGTCCTGTAATCTCAATTGCAGGGTACCAAGGGTCTTTTGGACCAGTGGTTTTTTCAGACTGTTGAGATGGATCCTTGAAAACATTAGAAATGCTGTATGTACATGGTCATTAAAAACACACTTTTAATGAGATGGGTTATTCTTTTATTCACTGGAAGTGCATAGAAGTGTAGATGAATAGTTGCAGGCAGGTACATTCAAGTCCAAGGGCAAGTCCAAGCCAGATAAAGACTTGGATAAAGCCCAGAAATATCTGAAAAATTTTGCCTTGAAAAATTTGAAGTATTCGGATATTCAGATTATTGGTAGTCGGATTGGAGGATTTGTACTGTGTATACCTTTGCATTGCGTTACATGGAAACGCTACCACCAAGTGAAACAAAAGTTTTGTTGGGGGATAATCTGCCCTCACATATTTCATTTGACGTCCTGTCTCTCTGTGACCAGTGTAATGTAAAATTCGTGTTTCTTCCACCAAATTCTGCCCACTCATTACAACCTTTAGATCTGGCTGTCTGCACCAATGAAGATTAGTATGGAGAAGAGTGCTGTAGGAATGGAGAAGAGGAAGTGGCATGCATATAGGGGTAGTGCCGAAGTGGTTCTTTCCACAACAGCTTTCAAAATTGCTATAAGTACTTAGCGACAAGTGGCCGTTGTTAATCATGGCAAGATTTCAGGCTTTATTTACCCATTCAATCCATCTCGTGTACTGAATAAGTGAGGGAGTGACCAAAAGACACACCAAGGTAACATGTGAGCCCAAACCTAATGCATATGCTCAAAGAATGGCATGAAGGCACAAAGAAGCTACAACAAAAAGAGGAAAAAGGTTAAATGTTCCTGCTGGTCAAGCAGTAACAATTAAGGACATTGCACAGCCCAGCACCTCCGGAACTGCAGCTCCAAGACGTACTGGTACGAGATGTGAAAGGTCATCATCATTGTCTGGTTCCAAAGAGAGTGCCAGGCGCATCCTGGAGCAATTTCCTCTCACTGAGGCACAAGAAGACTCTGATGACCCTGATGCTCTCCTACTGGAAGAGGACTCTCAAGACA
This sequence comes from Coenobita brevimanus, assembly GCF_032717465.1. Taxonomy (NCBI): domain Eukaryota; kingdom Metazoa; phylum Arthropoda; class Malacostraca; order Decapoda; family Coenobitidae; genus Coenobita; species Coenobita brevimanus. Next base: position 36,172,937 of record NC_136979.1, read on the forward strand.
GATTTGCAGCAGGCGAATATATTATTGCCTCTTTTTGTGATAAACACAGTAACCACGTTACTACCTGGGACAAGTGATCAAACAAGTTTAAAGTAAAGCTGAGCCCACTTGGACTGTTACCTACTACAGAAAGACAGAAGTGCCATCAAGGTACATGCACCAACCTTTAACTGCATTCAAAAAACCTAACATGGCAGACAAGCCTGACGTCAGTGAAACATCCGAGGACCAATTGTCAAAAAAGTTCCTCTAGCAGTTGCCTTAAAAACTGCAATTCTCTTCAAAAGTCAAGATTTCTCTGAACTGAAAATTGAGTAGAGTCATCTGTAGCTATAGGATAAGCATTAAGTAGTTTTTGTCATTCTGTAATTAAACTTGCTTTGTTAATTTAAGAAAGAACTATCAGTAGATTTTATATAGTATTCATTAAAAAAAAATTAATTCATAAAAATTTCCAAAAATTCCATCTGAAGCTTTTTCAGTACATTTATACTTGATTTAAATGTTTTATAACATTAGTGTTTGTAGAAATAGTTATTGTTTGGCAGAAGGGCCTTTTATGTGAAAATTTAAGGTATTTTCTAAAACAGCCCTGCAGCCATGATTTTCAGAAGTGTTGCTTTAAAAATTTGCCAGAATTTTACTTTTTATCATTGAGCAGTTTTCTTTGTACCATTTTTTCTCAAAACATTGTTATAGATCCATGGAATAAATGAGGATCCCATGTTAATTACAATGTGTTCTCTGTAGCAAAAAGTTTTGTAAAAAGGCAGAAAATGTCCGAAATAGCCCCGTCTGACGGTATACAGTACAGTAATCCCTCCAAGACCTGATGTAATAGAGCCAAAGGCATGTCCGGGACTTGGGAAAATGCCTCCTGGACAGGTTCTTATGGACCCTAACCCAGCCTAACTCTGAAAACTACCTAAGTAACTCCCTACCGGACATGCACGGCACCTATTTAAGCCCCTGTTCACACAAAAAAGGGACAGAAAGCACGAAGTAAATGAAAAGGAACCAGAGAATGAGGAATTAGAGGTGAGTATGGAAAATATTTAGCAGTGTACAGAGTACTTACAACACGTCTGTGACCATCGCAAAGATTAACCCTCCTCCTCTCAGACTCTGACAGTACGAAAGTGCGCCTGAAGCATGTACGATAATCAAATGTTGCACTGCACATAATCCTTTGCACTCTGAATTCTAAAGAAAATAATTTCTTAACACTGTGCGGTCTTCTCGTACTTGCACTGCACTTGAAACTCACCAGTGTTGCACTCAGCCCTTAAGCTTTTGCACTCTGAATTCTAATTTCTTAACACTGCACATTCTTTCCTTACTTGCCCTGCACTTGAAACTCACCAGTGTAGCACTGTGCACTTAATCCATTGCACTCTGAATTCTAGTTTCTTAACACTGCACATTTCTGTTCTTAACACTGCACAACACTGTAAATTCCCATATGGTCTAGTGACGAGTTTTTGCTGTTATTCATTGTCAGAGTCCGAGAGTAGGTGTTGCAGGCAGCTGAAGGGCCCGTTGCTGGGACGTGGTGATGGACTATCCACTGCAGACGACTCCGCAGAAAGCTGCAAGCTTACGTCCAGGTGGCAACTCCGCCGTGGCCGATGTGCTGGGTTTTGGCTCGGAGGTGGAAGGCCTGTCTTGGTGAGACAGTGGTGCGGAGCCAGGGCTGGGCACGGCGAAGGTCACAGATGTGAAGAAAGTGTCAATGGTTGATTGACTTAAGGAATGACGATTCTGGCGAGTGATGATGTGCTGCCTAAGAGTGCGCACTTCCTCCACAAGTCCCAGGGGCCCCATCTCCCTGTCGCAGTCCAGGTGTTCCAGATAGTCAAGAACAAACTTGACATGCTCCTGGAGTGCGCTCAGCTTGGGGATGGCTGGAGTAGTGACGCACTGAGAGGAGTTCTCATCATCCTCGCTGTTCTCATCGGAATCTTCAGGCTGGGTACTTGTACCTGCAACTGAAGATACAATCTCAGTATCAGACATAATCTGATAGACTGATGCCCAGGATCCCCCTCGTCGTCATCCAATCACGCACTTTGTCCACATCCACCTCGTCGCCAGCTGCACAAAGATGCACATGGAAGTCATCCATGTCAAAACCTAGAGTCATGCACCAAATTGGCTCCGAGAAGCAGACGAGACCAACCACTTTCCAGAGTCTTGACAGAGACTTCCCTCCATGCACTGGCCCAGTTGTTGATGGCTGACTTGAGGTTGTAGTGGTGAAGGTTTTCCACAGTCTGTTGGCCTTGCGTGTCCCTTCCCTCCCTGTGCTCGTCCTCAACCTCAAGAACAACCATCACCTTGTCCAGGAACTTCTGATGGTACAGCCTCTTCGTTGCCACGATCACTCCTTGGTCCATTGGTTGGATGAGAGTAGTCATATTAGATGGCAAAAACAATCACCTAATGCGGCCATTCTCAGCCACCAACTCCTCGTCGAATGGATGCACAGGTGCATTGTCCAAGAGGAGGAGAGCCCTTACCTGGCCGCGTGGGATTCCCAGTGTCTTTGTCTGATAATAGATGACCTCCTTGACTAAGTCCTGGTGAAACCAGTCTTTGAAAATCTTGGCTGTGAACCAAGCCTTCACAGAATGGTACCACACGACAGGAAGGACATCCATCACCCCACAAAGGCACTGAGGCTGCTTTGCAAAGCCAACAATAACGGGCTTGAGTTGGTGCATGCTGTTAGCATTGCGCAACACAAAGCAGATATCCGCTGTTTGGAGAGCTTGCGGCCAGGTACACACTTCTCCATCTCCTCTGCTATTGTGTTTGTTGGCAGCGAGCAATAGAATAGACCAGTTTCATCAGCGTTGTAGACTTGACCGAGAGTGAGGCCCTCCCTGTCGAGCAAGCCCTTCACCTTCTGCCAAAACTCTTCTACTCCATCCTCATTGGCGATTAACGCTTTGCAATGGGCCTTATAGTTGCTGAGTCCATGTCATAACTTGGAAGCGAAGAGCCAACCTTCAGATGCCTTGAAGTCTGGGGAGTCGTGGAGCCTTGTGAACTTCTCGGCAGCAGCCTTCAACTCCATACCACACACCAGCACACCAGCAGCACGTTGTTGACGGTACCAAATCAGCGTGGAGTGGTCGACTTCTGCAAACCTGGGAGGGTACATAATTTTCATCTGCACCTTGCATTTGGTTTTTGACGCGAAGTCAGCCATGTACTGGGTGGTTTGTCCAGGGATTTCTTGATATCAAACAAGGTAGAGCAGGCCAGGTTGAATTCTCATAGGATGCGAGACGTCAACCATCCTGCATCCACTTTCTCCAATATCTCCCTCTTCTCCAGAGTCAGAACCACTCATTTCCTTTTCTCGGGTGGCAGGGCCATTGTCACACACACGAGTAAGAGGCAGCAGAGGAACGGCAGGGCCTGCAGCAGGTAGGGCATCACCACAAAAGTGAGCACATGGGCGGCCATGGTTACGATCGTGCACTCACGACGATGGGTAGGCGGGAAATGGGGAGGAAGCAGGGTCGTCCTGCTGGACATCGGCGGAACTATGCGACAAAACAGCTGTTGGGCGCCGCACACCAAGTTCAAAATACAGTTGATAAAAATGTCAGATTTTTTTTTGCCCTTTTACTTTTTTTGCCATTTTGGGTTTCCAGAGGCCTGAGCCCAAAATGTCCGGGACTTCGGGTGCCCAGGACTTGGGTGTCCGGGTCTTACAGGGATTACTATATTTATTAACATAGTGTGTGTGTGTGTGTGTGTGTGTACAGTAGAGATAGTCGACTGATAACATCATAATTCAGATTTAGCTCCAGAACATTCAGGATTAATTTCCTGGTCTGAAGTATGTACTAGTTGCCCAACATATTATCTTGAAAGTATGACACAGTCTATGGGGTAATGAGTTTTGTTGTGATGTACAGTACAGTAAACTCTGTTATCCGTTGTCAAATATCTGTTGCTTTTTGCTTGGCACTGTTAGAGCAATATCCTGTAAAATTATGCAGTGTCTGACTCAGAAATGGGAATTAATCGGTCCTCTGGCTCTGACATGGGACCCAATTGGCACTCAGGCAGACCCCACAACGTGCCAGTTAGTCTGAAGCATTGTGAGAATGACCTATTTGGCGCGCCTAGCCTGCCATCACTCTTTCAGTCTCTCCCGTGTTAACTGTATAGTGAGGATATACAGTAATCCTTCCAATATCCGATGTAATAGAGCCAAAGGCATATCCGGATAGTGATCCTGTCCGGATATTGGGCCCCAGCCTTGTGGACTTGTACTTATGGACCCTAACTCAGAAAAACACCTATACAGCTCCCTCTGGACGTGCATTGCACCTATTTAAGACCCAAATCACACAATAAGGGACATAAAAGACTGAAATAAATGCAAAAGAACCATAAAATGAGGTTTTAGAGATGAGTTTATACAATATTAAACATTCTGGGTACTTACAACAAGTCCCTGGCTCCTGGACTGGTTTGAACCGCCAGTTTGCAGTCCACACGGCTTTCTTAACACTGCACAACACTGTAAATTCCCATGTGTTCTAGTGGCGAGGCATTGCAGTTTATTCCCTGTTTATTCACAAAAAATGAGCACCTGTGGCTTGCATTGCTATAAGCATCTGCTCCCAATCGGAGTTAGGCTGTGACTGTTGATGATGGCAGGGTAACAGAGTTGCCAGATCACAGTGGCCACATTACCAAACTCCTCAATTTTCATTACCATTTTTAACTTTCAATACCAAATTCGTAAAGCTAGCATCTATTCTTCACTAATTATACTGTATACACAAGTGGAAATACATGTAATCACTTCTTATAATTAACAGTATGTTATTATCACGCTATATAAGCTACCAAATTAATCATAGAGAGCAAACAATCCACCATCTTCTTCCTGTGTATTCTCATAAATGTGAAAAATCCGTTTGGTATTGTATTATTCTGATTCTTTACCAAACGAATTTTTCATTACCAAATTGGCCCACATTTGGTAATGAAAAATACCAAATGGCAACCCTGACAGGGGAGGGGGGAGGGGGGAGAAAGGAAGGGGTGAAGGGACCATGGTGCAACAGCTGTTCGGTGCCACGCGGCAATTTCACATTACGGGTGGGAAAAAAGTAAGATTTTTTTCTAATTTTTTGTGTTTTTTGGGGGAATATTGGATCCCAGGATGAAAATGTCTGGTTATTGGGCATGTCCGGAAAATGGGCGTCCGAATATTACAGGGATTACTATACATGGTATGTGTGTGCTCTGCTGTGGTGACTCTTGTGGTGGCTAAACCCGAGTGTTGTGACAGTCTGTGGCCTCCCATGTGTCGCTCAGTGCTCTAGTGGTGTGACTAACCTTGTGGCCTGTCAGTGCTGTGTGCCCTAGTCCTGTGAGATCTGTATAGTGAGGATGTATCAGTGCATATCTGCCTTCCATCGATGCCAACACTACATAAGTACAGTATGATTATGATTATATTATGTACTATATTATTGTACTATATGTACTGTATCAGTACTGTATGGTATTTTATGCATTTTATCCATAATTTTAATCTTTTACTCAAGGATAGTATTGTAGGAAAGTTTTTAGGATAGAGGGTCGAGACAGATAATACTGTAATTTGTTATCTGGCTCGATGCCGAATGGATAGCCGACTGGGGGTACTATGCAATATCTGGTGTGGGAGTTGGCCAAACTACTGTATGCCAGATAATTGAGAGTTTACTGTACTGCTTTTCTTCACTCTTTAGCTGTCTCATGTTCTCACAGATATTTGGCGTCATCTAGTATATGGGGAGAGAACCATGCTTTAATTGTTGTTTTGCATTTGTTTTTGCTGCCTTGCACAATATTCTTTGTATCTGTTCATTTACAGGTTAGCTGTAGCAGCACTGTTGGTAGCACTAGTTAGTGCTGTTGACCGTAATAACTTCAAGACCTGTCAGCAGAGCAGTTTTTGTAGGTAAGTACCAGTACCGCGTCATGTACTGATATTAATTTACAGTAATACTGTATTGTCCTCATTAATATGAGTTAAAACTGCTTAGTTATCTATAAGAATCACTTGTCATTGTGTTTATTGCTGTTGTTGTTTTGCACCTTTTTAACCCCTAAAAGATGAGCATCGGAATGTTTTGACATAAGCTTAGGACGGGCATGAATTGGTGGGTGCGATATGATGGGGGATTTGTGGGGGGGAGGTGTTGGGGGTGTGGGGTGGTGTGGGGATGGGGACTGGGTACTTGGGGGAGGTGGGGGGATGATGGGTGAGGGTGGTAAGTGGGGGGTGGGAGGAAAAGGGTGGGGGTGGCAGTGGGGGTTGGAGGGGTGGGGTTGTGTGGGGGGTGTGGGGGTGAGGGGTGGAGGAGGGTAGGGGGTTGGGGGTGGGGGGATGGTGGTGGGGGTGGAGGAGGGATGGCGGGGAGAGTAGGGGGTGGTGGGGGAGTGTTTGGGGAGATTGGGGATTGTGAGGGGCGTGAGGGATGAAGGTGAATGTGGGGAGGGTAGGGGTGGTGGGAGGGTGGTGGTTAGAGGTGGTAGGGGGTGGTGGGGGGTATTGGAAGGATGGTGGGGGGAGTTGGGGTGCAGTGGGGGTTTGAGGTTGGGGTGGGGGGTGAGGGTTGGGATGGGTGGCAAGTGGTGTGTTGGTGTGGTGGTAAGGGGGTGGGGGGGGTGACTGCATATGCAGACACCCATCTTTTTGGGCTTAGTACCCTTGGACAGCATATGTGGACACCCATCTTTTAGGGGTTAAAAAATGGAATTGTATTTTATACATAAAAAACCATCCCATCATCACCCCATTCATAGGGCAGTATCGTCAATGGTTTTCAGATACAGGTATTCATCATTGTTGTCATCATCATCATGAGGGGGCAAATGCCATGGGGTGCATAGCCTCACCCACCCTCTGACTCCACTCATGCGGGTCCATTCCTGCAACCTTACTGGCAGTGACTCTTCGCTCACCAAGTACCTCTCGACATAAATGATCAACCTGCTCCAGCCACGAGTTCTGTGGCCTTCCCCGTGGTCTCCTCCACCCTGGGTTAACTCTCTAAGAGATCACACTGTTGGCAGGGATAGCCATGACACAAGCCAAAAACAGGATTGGGACTAGGCCCCCTCCCCCCAAATCATCTAGCTTCTGGGGTTTTCTAGGCTTTATCCAGCAACTATCGTATATGGTGCCAGCATGACAGGGCCTCAAAAGCTCTGCCAGGCAAAACTTGGTCAAGGTCAGGCAACCCATGCTGACCCTGACCCCTCTTCCTGTCAATCATGTGAGATGGAGGTTTTTCCAGGAGGGGATGCAAACCTCACCCAAGCATCCCAGGTTAGGGGAAGGCTCACCAGTAGCCCATGGACAGGGGCGTGGGATCCCTGACTAGGGCTGTCCAGGTTTGATTCAGAGTTTTCCTTCTTTAAGGTGGACTGCCATCCAAGGCTACGAAGCTCCATCCACCATGCTAAATGGCTGTTGGCCTAAGTAGCTCATCCCCCCTTTGACATGTCTAACCACTCTTTGACACTGACCTTGACCAGTGAGGTTGTCGAATTAGGGTCCAACAGTCCAACCATGAAACCGATAGTCTTAGATTACATGTTACCAGTAGCATACAACTTTAAAATATAATAGGATATGTAGTTTCCATATATGTCTTTCTTACCAGAGACATTTCATTTATAGTGATGGCAGCAGCAAAAATTAAGATTTTTTTTATTTTTTATATGGTATGCATTGGAAGTTTTATGAGCATTTTGGGGTGGATATTTGTCAGCATTTCAAATGCTGTAAGATGCAGAGTGTAATCAGCCGTGAAGCTAAAGCATTGTAACCATTTAGTTTATAGATACTCTATGTAAAACTTTTTTTTTTCAATATAGAGGACATCCACACCAAGTTCATGAAACTTCTGCTTCTCAAGTAATGATAAAGCACATTAATACAGCACGGGATGTCCAGAAATGATAACTTTTTCCTTACTTCAGACGCCACCGTGCAGTGAAACCAGGTGCAAGTCCATATGTGATTCTGGTGGACACCTTAAGTATAACAGAGGAGGGTGTGACTGCTGATCTGTTGAATGAGAAAACCAGAATATTTTTCACCTTGGAGTTGTACCCCCTGAAGGATGCCACGCTCCGCCTCAAAATTAATGAGAAGAGTCCCATCAGACAGCGGTTTGAGGAACCATATGCTTTGATTGGGGGTACACAGACTGAAGGGTGAGTTGGCAAGCACTTTAAAGTTAGCGTGTCTCAGAAATGTTGATAATTTGATTATGGTACATTATCAGGTGAGCTTTTGTTGTTACAGGTAGTGGAAATTAAACTGGAGTTACCTAGGTAGTAGGAAATTTCCATATTCTGTTCATGAATAGCATTTATTGGCATTTTAGTTTATCATTAATACTTGCGGCAAATTATACAGTACTTTGTGATACTTTTTTTTTTTTTTTCAACTGTACTGGTACTTAAATTTACTTTTCCATTTGATATGCAGAAGGTTTATGGTATTTGTTTAAGCTATGAGATGAGGCCATGATTATACAGACTTGATCCTTCTACCTAAGAGTGACTTTAGACTCCCTCTTCTGTCTTTCTTTCCTTCATTCTTTCCTATTCCTTCTGCCTGTGGGTGACTCTACACTGAGTGACAAGCCAAGTGGTTTCCTATACACAAGCAGACCATTTACTGTGCTGGGTGGTAACCATATAAATAGATTTTGGCACCTGGTGGTTTAGTGGGTAATTATGGCACTCCAATTGGATTGAGCCGGTGAAGTTTTATATCCAGCGGGTGGTTGGGGTTTGTTGCACATGTAATGCCACTCAGGGATGAGTGAAGCTGGTCAATCTCATCTTAAATGTCAGGACCAACTTGCCTAGCCTCGGGCTCCTACACTCCTCATGGGGCATTGTAGGATTGGATGATGAATGAATGAATGAATGATATGTGAATTATTGTATAACCCTTTTCACTGGGTATGCAATAGACAGTTCTTATCCTTATATGACTTCTGCGTTTTTTACCATGCTATCTTTTTAAAGCAGAAATAAAAACTGAGATGAGGATGGTGGTGATGGAGATTTCAGATTGGAGGTGGTTCTGTACAGTAGGTGTATGGCGTTGCCCCTCCCCAGTTGTTGAAACAATAATTGAAATGCATTGTACAGTTTAGCTGACATTTACTGTCAGCTTCAGTCCATCTGATAGAGTAGAACTTAACTTATAATATTGTACAGTGATCCTTTGGTTATAGCAGTTTTCGTAATCACCATGAGATGAAAATCCGTACTCTTGTCATTATAGCCTTTTTTTTCCCCCTCTAAAAACACAATTATTGCACACCTGAGCTGGACAGAGCCCAAGACTCTCAAACATTGGCTAAGTACATCAGCCTGTGACATTATCACACAAGTGAGCCATTTTCATTGGTCAGGACCCTTTGCCTTTAACCATTAGTGCATTTTTCTTTTTGCTCAAAAGCATTGTTATTGCATACCTGAGTTGGTTTGAGCTTGAGATACAAAAATTGGTCCAGCACATCAACCCATGACATCATCACACATGTGGGCTGCATTCATTGGTCAGTACCTTTAGCCTTTTGCTTTTCATTGGCTGACACTGTCACAGCTGGGGTAGAAGGTGAGTTTCACAAAGCCTTGCCCACACCTCGAAGTCATGAACAGCAGTAATTGGTGTCAGATGCATGATAGTACTGTATTTTCAATTACACTCAACCCCCTGCTATCGCGCCTAATTGGTCACAGGAAATGTGCGTGATAGCTGAATACGCGATAGCTGAACTGAACAATCAATGGGAAAATTTCTAATTGGTTTTTCAGTGGCCCATTTTTCTAACTTTTAACCACTTTATGCCTATGATTTCCTGCCAGTCTCTCCTCTAACATGAAATAAAGCATTATTATATTAATAATAACAATATACAGTTATGAATAAATAAACAGCATAAAAGGCCATCAAACTTTTATAAGGATTACGGCTTGGGTGGTTTGATGGGTTCCAAGGCTTGGGAGTGGCTTAGTTGCCGCCAGATCTCTTTGGCTGTCTCCATTTCTTTAGTGTCCACAGCTAAAGGGGGTATCACATGGTACCTTATATCAGGAATGGCTGAGGAACATTTAAGTGGAACAAAACTTGGACGCTATCACACACGTTCCTCACACTGTTGTCAGAGCCCCGTCTCAGTTGTAAACACGTGATTACTTTATCAACATCACAGTTTTTTCGGCATAAGAAATATTAACTCTTTATAAGGGTTTCAAAACGATTGATATTTATTCTAAAATACAATATTAATAAGTATTCAGTGTTAGGCTAAATTTCAATGCTGTAGTATGATATATACTTTCGAGCCGAATGGGTTTTGGTCACTGTTTTGCCCGTTGTGTCCTCGGCAGGAATCTGTTCAGATGCATTGCAAATGCCCGTGCTATAATCGGGAATTTTACCACGTTACCATTCCCATTGACCATCGTATCCTCTGCAAACCTTGTATGAAGTGCCGTGTGAATAAGTTTCGCTTAGCCTGTCTTCAAACTCGACACGTGATAGCGGTCTTGGGGTGCGTGATAGCATGTATGGTTGTGCTCTTGATGTGTGCGTGATAGCAGATAAGTGTGATAGCTGAACGCGTGATAGCAGGGGGTTGAGTGTATACAAATTTTAATGCTTTTATTTTTTTTTCAGTAAACCCATAACTTATTAATATTGTGGTTAAAGTACTTAAATAATTTAAATTGCTTAGTAGTATACAACAGATATTAATTTGACAAGCTTTATTTGCAACTGGGTCCACCACTCAAGGTTACAGACCTCCTTATGTTGGTTTAAGCAGCAGAGATCCCTTACTGATTTACTTTCTCTTCTCCCTGGTCATTTTCTGTATTATTCTAATTTTTGTGGTGGTAAATTATTGTTTACTGATGATTTTGTTTTCCTTATTCTTTTTGTCAGTGTTCACCCCAATTCACGCCTATTTGTTTATCAAGTGTAATGACAGATTTTCTGAAGCTTTCTCATATGTACTGAACTTTGATATTACTAGCCTTTCTTCATACAGTAATCCCTCATTTATCCGGACGTGCAGTATCTGAACCTGTGCATTATCCGGATACCGGGCCTTGGCTCTATTAAACCAGGATCCGAATTTGCTTGCTATTATGTGGACGTAAAATTCCCCGAGAACTTCGGCCGGCCTGCCGATGTTAAAACATTTGGTATCGTGGCAGCTGGGCTTGAGCCGTGATCAGGAAATAGGCTGTAACCCACAACCAGAGCTAAAATGCCCGTCTGCCCCTGTACTGAATGGTCAAAGTCACGCACTGGTCCAGTCACTCCCAACAAACCTCCGGCACCCAAGTAATACGACTTTAACCCACAACCAGTGTCAAAACGTCCATACGCATCTCCTCCGAATGTCCAGAGTCGTTCAGCCGTGGGGCTAAGTCTTTCCCAACTGCCACCATGCATCAAACACAGACCAAAAGCCATGAGTAAGACAGCGGCTGTCCGCCTCTCTGCCGAACGTCCAAAGTTGCCCGGTCGCCGGGAATTTTGTTTCCAAATGAAACAGATCACAAGCCATGAGTAAATGTATGGTAAAAGTGCCCATCCACCTCATGGCAGAAGGGTGAAAATCCTGCCCACAGTCTCGTTTCTCCCTGCCTTGCGTCCCTCCTTCATACCCTCCTGGCTCCCTTCTCATTACCTTGGTCCCTCCCCTCCTTCGTGCTGATAACACTGACTCGTGAATTTTTACAATTTTTTTGTGATTTATTCAAATACTCTTGGTCGTATTGAAATTCAGAAGTGACCACGAGAATGCTCAGGAAATTCTGCATCTAGATGTATGCTTAACTCTTGGAAGGTGCTGGCAGAATTTTGCACTTGGATGGTGGGAAGTTATATGAAGGTAAGTTTTACTCTTGAACATTATTTATTTTCACTGCATTTCTGTACTTTTACTCATCAGTTTTCTATGTTTTTATTAGCTTATCTTATAGTATACAGTAAATGCCAGCAAAGATGATAGTATACCATTTATGCCAATTTAACCAATTTCCGGTGGCATATTTGGCCATGGAATTTTTGTGTGGCCTGGGAGCAGTTATCATTGGTGCCAGATAACTGATTTTCCAACGGTCTTGAGTTTTTTTGTGGATGTTTATTGTTTATGCATTGTTTTCTTGGTGTTTAGCATTAATATGGATAATCCTATGTGTGTTTTGATGTTTAAATATGACAAATTGACCTGAAAACAGTGCCAAAATTAGGAGGGGTACTGTACATTTGCGGACATATCAAACAGAAACACCCCGTCCACCAGTGAGGTGGTGTAATGCTCTCCGCATCTGGCAACGCTGATAGGTATGGAACTTCATCAGGTTTCATTTGGTGGCTAGGACAAACCAAATGCAGTGATCATTGTAGCTGTGTGCAGTTACTGGTGGTATATAAATAATGCCTTGCCTGACAGTATACTAAATAACAAAGCTTTATGAATATGGTAATAAAAAATTTCACACAATACATATTCATATGTCATTCGCATAGAACACACACGTTTCGTAAGTGTGACTTTTGACAAACATCACGAACCATACAACATTTCCTGATGGCCAGCATATAAGCCATTATAACGTTACCTGCATTCCCACACCTCTTATAATAATCACAAAATTACTGTGCCCCCCCTCCCCCCTTGCCCATGAACGTGAAATTGGTAGACCTATTAAATAATGCAGTTTCATAAGAGGTGATGCCAAAGGGGGAGGCAGGGTTGGGTGCCTGGGAGACAGGAGGGAGAGGGGGGAGTGAGGAGGGGTCAATAGTGGGAGTGTGGCTCTAGAGGAGACGAATGATGGGGTAGGGCAGAGCGGATTGTGGCAGGAAACTTGGATGGGATGGATAAATGATAAGCTGGTTACATGGTGCCAAATCAGCCCCTACACGCCAGTGGTTTTCCGATGTTGCCCGCTCCTTCCTACGGGGGATATCCATGACGGAAAAAAATACCCTTAATTTAAACACTAATATTTGCCAAACTAAAGCAGCTAGAGAGAAAATTAAAGATACCTAAGAATCATCAACTCTTCCTCTTTCATTTGAAGGTATCCCCAGGTCTCCAGGTAGTCCCGTCAACGAGTAAGGATAAATTAAAGTTCAAAGGGTGGCGGGAAGATGCTTGAGGCTATACACGTCAACTGACATTGCTCCGCATCCAAAATCGTGCTTCATCGGGGTTGGAAATTGTAAATATTGTTTACCACCATTGTGCCAGTTGTTTACTACCATAAATATTATCAGAAAAATGTAGGAAACAAACTTCAAGAATCAGAAGTATTGTCATGCTGCTGTTTAAACTTTTACTACCATAAATATTATCAGAAAAATGTAGGAAACAAACTTCAAGAATCAGAAGTATTGTCATGCTGCTGTTTAAACTAAACCATACATTCACCTCAGTGAGTCTACAGTTCGGGGCAGGTGAGTGGTTGCTCGAGGGTTTGATGAGATACGTGTACCCAGTAACAGCTTAAGTATTGTCCCATATTGTGCCTTTTTCTTCTCTTTCTATCGACCTAACCATATACGATAACATTATGTAATGTATTTAGTGGTCAAGGATGAGATGGAGAGATGGAGTAGAGAGGTATATGAATGAGGGGGGTGTGAATTGGGAGCAGGGCAGTGAAATGGCGGGGGACAGGGTGACGTGGAGGTGATTTGTTTGCGGCCACCCCGTATAAGGGATTGAGGTGTCAGGCAATAGACAGATAGATAGATTTAGTGGGTCTAAATTGTCATAACAAGGATAATTTGGGTTTGAGCCTGGGGTGCCTGGAATCAGGTAGGATACATCCCATAGGTCCTGTGTATTCATTATCACACAATTTCATCATTACCTGCCATGTTCAGTACCAGTAATGCACGATAACTAAGGGATCACTGTACTGTACTGTAGTATAGTGTTTATCATATTTCCATGAGTCATGTATGAAAGTAGCCCAGATAGCAAATTACTGTACACTCTCTCTCTCTCTCTCTCTCTCTCTCTCTCATTTTATTTTTAGTAATGTATTGTCCTCCCTTTAGGTTTGAAGTGGTAGACAGGTCAGCAGAGGGCTTCACAGTCAAATATGGATCAAGCAGAGCGGTTATAAGCTCTAAGCCATTCCATGCAGATGTGTATAATGGGAATGACTTGGTGATAAGTTTGAATGCAAGGGGACTCCTCAAGTTTGAACACTACCGCAACAAAGGACAAGGGTGAGTCATATTTTTACATTCTCCTCCCTCTGCCTTTTTTGGGGGTGGGGGGGTGAGTGTAGGAGCTCCAACTGGATATTTCCCATTAGAGTCTAATTTGTAGCAGTGGTTGGGGATTACTGCACACACACTGTCACTAAGGGGCAAGCACCTGGTCACCCATGTTCTAAATGTCTGGACTGAATCACCTAACTCCAGGCCCATATGCATCAGGTAGAGCAGTTCAGGATTGGATGATGGATGATAATTCTTGCCACCAGGAGACTGTTTCTTTCATTGTAGCTGATACTTTTTGAACTGTGGGAGTTATGCATAGCCTTCAATAAGACTAGATGTCTTCCCTCAGCAGAGAAGTCGCACCTGTAGTTAGTAAGAATAAAATATAACAGATTTTCAACATGAAGGGCTTAAAAGCAGAGAAAGAAAGTGTATTCCAGCCCCAGATTTCTGATACTTATTCTTGGAACAGTTGTTAGCATTAACAAGATGCAATTTTCCTGTATGTGATGTTTCAGATCAACTATTAGGGAAGAAGAGAAGCCACACTATAGTCTCATCATGTGTTAAGCAAATGACAAGAAACATGGAACTTACCTTCACCTTTGCAGTCTTTCAAGAATACAGCTAGACTCCCAGGCATGTATTCTTTTCGGTTAAGGAAACTCCCTAACGCCCCTTCCTAAACTACGTAATTTGGTTAGTACTCTTTACTACCCTCCTCTATGTCATTTTAATCATTCCAACACAACCATCTTCAGCATAAATGATATACAAATTCATATTAACCAGTCATATCCAAAAATAAACCACTGAGGAGGAGGTGTTAGAGAGCTTCCTTCACTGATGAGAATTGGATCCTGGTCTTTCTAGTGACTGAAATCAGGTTTTATAAAGTAAAGCAGTGTAAGGCAGTATTATGGATATTATTTTATATTGATCAGATCATTGATAACTTTTAGAATTAGAACTGTTACACATATGATGTAATCAGTACAGGTAACTCGCACGGAACACGATCTCACGGAACGCGCTCGCAATTATACACGGTAAGGGCTGGGATACATATAAGACAACGTAAGATTAAAAAACCATTATGAAAACTACAAATTAACGCAGGAGAGGCCTTTGAAAGATCAAATCCTCGAACGTCACCGCAGCGCGCGGTTTGTTTTGATTACGTGACGATCTAGGCGGGAAATTATTCAGTGAGTGAGACATTCCCGAGTACAGTAGCACAGTACTGTATTTGTAAGTTAAATATTTACAGTACTGTACTGTTCTGGTAAGTTTATGTGCAACTTAAAGTACTATTAAATAACGTTAAAGCAAGAAATAAAGTCTTATAACCAGTTTACCTGATAGGCGTCAGAATATTGCCATTTTTATTTGTTCGTTTTTTCCACAGTGCTGTTCAGTATTTGTAAGTTAAATATTTACTGTTCTCGTATGTACTGTACTTGTAAGCACTTAAATAAAGTTAAATCATTAAATAAAGCCTTGTAACCAGATAACCCGAATTATATGATTACCCATGATCGGCGTCGGAATATTGCCTTTTTTGTTTGTTCGTTAAACTCTTACTGTACTGCTTTTCTCCAGTACTGTATTTGTAAGTTAAATATTTACTGTTCTGGTATGTACTTGTAAGCAATTAAAGCATTAAATAAAGCCTTGTAACCAGTTAACCTGATTTATATGATTACCCATGATCGGCGTCGGAATATTGCCTTTTTTTTGTTTGTTCGTTAAAGACTTATAATAAGAGAAAAATACATTTTTGTCTTGGTATCTTTACCTATTTGCTCAGGTTTGCTGTAATGGTTTGCAACTTGTAGAAAACTGTGAAAACTTTCGGGAAGTGAACGAAAATCTGGGACATGACCTTGACTTCACTGTGACTCTCATGTATCATCTGTCAGTTCACCACCGGCTATCGTGATGAGTGGATGTACGATTTTTTCGCTCGTGGCCATGCCTAACCACACATAGTTACACCCATTATCTCGACCCAGACAGAAAATACAACCTTTTTCCTCTCTTGCAAAACACAAACGACCACCCTGTTTACGAGACAGCAATATATATTGCGAAAATAACAAGGTAAAATGATAAAGATGAACGTAAAATGATTGAGAAAGATGAACATGTTATGACGGAAGAAATACGTTTCCCTTTCTGTAAACGTATTTATTTCTGCTTTGTATCTGTATTCGTAATAATTAGACTTATTGTTAGTTCTGAACTGCATTACGATTCTATTTTTAGCCATTCTCGTGGTGTGGGAGCTGGAAGTTGTGACACAACTTCCTTATTGCTAATCCGACTGACCCTCCACTTTATTCTCCCGTGGCAGAGTCTAGCCTTGGAGGACGTGCAGTTTTCTCATTTAGGACTGAAAATTCAACTCTTTCGCTCCCTTTTCCAAGCATGGGCCCAACGATAACGTAAAAAATAACTCGAAACTACCATAAACATATATCAAAAAGGTGAAAATGTATTCATAACATTTTTTTTTTTTCCAGCCATTCCTAACAGATTGTGTACTGAAATCATTCGATATCACAGTACTGCATTTCTAAGTTAAATATGTACTGTTCTGGTATGTACTTGTAAGTTAAAGCACTGGTACCAGTTAACCTAATTTATTACCTATGATCGGCGTCGGAATGTTTCCTTGTGTTTACGTACAGTATTTGTGTGTTGAAGTTTTGCTCTGGAGTACTGTATTTGTGAGTTATAACATTAAATAAACCTTCTAACCACTTAAAGTGCTTTCTAGTGACAGATAACAGCAAAACAACACATTTGGGGGGTCTAGGGAGCAAAATACGGAGTAGTTTAAATATACGCGATTTCGCACCTAACACGGCACGGTAGGAACGAAACCCTCGTGTTCCGTGCGAGTTACCTGTACAACTAAATGTTGATCCAATAAAATTACAGTACAGAAGGAAGAACTAGAACCTTGGCTGTTACTCGTTATTAGTTTGGTGTAAGTTGCTTTGACTGCCCACGCCTATTATTTATAGTGTGTGTGTGTGTGTGTGTGTGTGTGTGTGTGTGTGTGTGTGTGTGTGTCTGTGCATGTGCACATGTGTGCTTGTGCATGTGTGCTTGTTATTTTTTTTGTTTGTTTTCCAATGACCATAGGGAAGTTCATCCAGAAGGTGAGGAGGAAGTGCCAGAGAATGCTCCCCCACCAGGCAATGAAGAAGAAGATACCAATGGCTTGTGGGAGGAGAGCTTCAAGGGTCATACAGACACCAAGCCACACGGACCTTCCTCAGTAGGGTTGGATATCTCATTTGTCAACTCTCGCCATGTTTATGGCATCCCAGAGCATGCTGACTCCTTCTCACTCAAGGAGACCACGTGAGTTAAATGTTTTATTTTTGTTATGCTAGTTCATCCACAGTAACATGGTAGAAATATTTTGTCCTTGTTTATCACAGCATAGTGGCAGAACAAGGCAGTACCGCAAATTTGCGTCCATTCTGTAGCACTTCTTTGTGTTTAGCACCATAATCTATTGTTAAAATCATTTTAATAACTAAACCTTCAAAATGAAGATATGACAAGAGTATGAGACCTAGTGCAGTTGTGTTGGTATACAGTGAACCATGTAGAAGTATTGATACTAGCTGTGAAATTATATTAACCCCTACACTGCGGGCTTGTTTACCAATGACTTGCTTGTCCCGCGGGGTTATTTGGGCTCCGACAGACTCTCAAAAAATATTTGCCAAAAATCAGTTATTAGTCCTAGAATAATAAAATTACATATGCTTATGGCACATACCTTCAGCTTTCTCCTGGAATGATTGTTGAGCCTTCGTCGGTTACCGTAGGACTTGTGGAAACCTCTGATGTAGGGTAACGAAGTCTCCACTTTACACTTCCCGACAACCCGTAATATGATTACCACAGCCAGATACAAACACTATAAACACTATTCTACAATTTTCAAGTAGTTTGGGATCCATACTAAAAAAAAAAAACACTGTGAAAGCAATGGAAATTACGAGCGCGTCTGATCGTCGCACTGGCACTAGTTCGCTCCTGGTACTCTGTCATTTATTATTCATAAAACCCCTCACACTTTATATTTCTATTACTATATAACACTTATATATATCTACAGTCTTTATCCATAAGTTTCCTTCAGTAGTATTAGTTTATTGTCACTGTAGGGATTCAATTTCTTTCAGTAAAATACGTAGCATTCACTTTCTCGTCCTGTATACTGGCATTGAGAGTGAATGTCACTTTCATCTTCACTCTCATAACTCATAGCATTCAGACATGCTAGAGTGAAACTTTCACTTTCATTACTCCTAGGGTATATACTCGTATTCTTATAATACTACTCATTTACATTTCTATTTACGTTCTCTATTTTATTTACGTTATTTACATTTCTATTTTATTTACACTGTTATGCACTGTCACTTGAAGTAACTTATAAAACTATTTTCCATTGTTCACGTATATTTACATTCATTACTTTCACTTGCTGTTTACACATTATTTACACATTATTTACAATTCCACTTGCACTGTTTTACTCAATAGAAAGATCGTAGTCACTCTTTTATCAATTGTCAGCCCTTTACCTCTTTCCACACGAGGTTTAGTACGGGGTAAAGGTCACAGGGCCCTTTGCATTGGGGTGAAAAAAGGCCTTGAAGTCAGCAAGAAGAAACATACGTACCCTCGCTTCGGAAGATGAGAGTAAACTGATAACGGAGGGCCGGGGTGGAGGCCTGCTTAGGGGTTATTCAGAGCTACCAATGTTAGGTCTTGAAACAGCTGTGTCTAGCACTGAAATGATTGGCAGGAAATCTAGACAATACATTATAAATTAGGTAGTTCCAGGTGAATGTAAATATCACTTAGGCTTCTCCCTTCCCTCCTTACATGTATATTTATTACGAAAATAGATTAGAGGCCTACTTAGGAGATATTCAGAGCTACCAATGTTAGCTCTTGAAACAGCTTTGTCTAGCACTGAAATGATTGGCAGGAAATCTAGACAATACATTATAAATTAGGTAGTTCCAGGTGAATGTAAATATCACTTAGGCTTCTCCCTTCCCTCCTTACATGTATATTTATTACGAAAATAGATTATACGGCATATTTCAGGGGGAAAAAAAACAGCGAAAATTAGCGAATGAGTGCACGTGAGGTGTTGTCAGGTGATAATTAGCCAATTCCAGGTGTATGGCACTCTCACTTACCTTATTTCTTTCTTGTATATATTATTTGGTATAAGAATAGGACATAGGGCTTATTTCAATGGATGAAATCAGTGAAAAATTCCAGGGAAGATTTACTTAGCGTAGCACGGCCGGGCAGGCGAGAGGATAGGGTAATGGAGGGGGGGTAGGGAGGGGATTCAAGAACGGGGAGAAATGGCTAAATTGTCAACAATGGATGGGAGTACAGATGAGATTAGGAGTGCTGACTAGTGTTGGACATTGGCATTACTGATAGATGATACAAGCCCCCACTTGGAAGCCTGGGTGAATTCAAAATAACACAGAATCACAAAAGCGACGCCTCGCGGTATGATCCCTTGCTCCCAAGCGTCACGAAAGTGACGCCCCGCGGTTAAGGGGTTAAGGAAGAATATATGAGGCATCCCACTGAAAAAAGACTCATACTCTAAAACATGGTTTTGAGATAAATGAGTGTAAAGGTTTGAAAGTTAATAACCCCCACAGTGCTTGCATCAGGATTGTTTGTACATCCACCAAAAAAATTTGCAATATCATGGATTTTCAATTACCAATGGTATAAATAAAACATATCATGTTATATAATATTTAATTTAGGGTTAAATGGGGGGGGGGTGACTTCGAGAGCCTGTTTTCATAGGCTTTGAAGCCAATAGCCACCCACAATAAAGGTTTGGATGTGAGAATATAGAAAATAGTAATAGTTATTGTCAGCCCAGCATACCCAGCATTCATAGTAAATATTGATATTTCTTCTTCCCCCGAATGGAAAATAGTGATGCACCACTAAGGTTGTTATTACAGTCAAAGCTTCATTATCCAGGTTTGGGTATATCTAGCCCATGACCGAATGGTTCAGTGTTACTGTAATACATAAAATTATCCATACGATAGCTCCAGTTTAAACAGCAAACATCCGGTTGGGTGAGCGAGCCACAGGTAAGTGGGTGTGAGTATACCACCCACTCACACCTCCTGCTCGCAACTCGATCACAGAGGTGGTGAGGTGGAGTCTGGTGAGGCGACTGATAACCAAACTTAACCTAACCTAACTACCTAATAATTTAACTTAACCTGGGCTGCAGCTGGGAAATCTGGAAAGAAAATTCACCTTTGAGTACAGTGAGTAAGTTTCTTCCATTATGCAGGAAACAGTAGTAGGTACGGAAAGTGATGATAATAAGGGGGAAAATCTTTCAGCGAGAAGGGTAGTTTACCACCCTCAAAATAGTCAGAAAAATGCAGAAAACAAACTAGAGGAATATGAATTTAATTGGTAATGTCTTTGGGCTGTATGCTTAGACAAAAATTTATGGGTTTCACAATTTTAGAGGATGAAATGGAACAAAAATGTTTGCTAATCAGAAAAAAATTACTTTTATCATCCCACATATTCTCATAAGTTAGCATTCAGTTCCACATTCTTCGTTTGATATTGCGCATCCCAACACATTTCCGACCGACTGAGCATACAGTTATTTCTGCTCCTTAAAGTTAAGTGTACACACAGCAAAAAAACTATCGTTACAGGGGGGTCCGATGTGTTTCATACTGAACAACCTGGCTGTCTCGCTATAGTTGGTAAGCCTGACAGTGGGTGAGTTGCCAAATAGGACGAGGTAGAAATATGCATGGGAGAAGCAGTGGATATAGCTTATAATAAATATGCAACAAACACACGCAGGGATACCAATGGAGGAGGCTGTTATCAAAAACCTTCATTCGTGTGTCATTATATCGCGCAGAAGGTGTAATGATATTTTTATTGTTGTGTGTACATTTACTGCTCATTCTTTTGTCCATTCATATATGTATTGTGAAAGAGAGTGTATTGATACCAACAATATTGTATTCCATTAACCCCTTCATAGCTGCCAGCCTTGAACAACACTTTACTATACCAGTTTCAGTGACATTGAGTTAGGGCGAGCAGTAAAAATCTGCAAACAATTATGAGAAGGAAATGGTCACTGGTATGTTTACATGACCCTACTCTACCATCCCAAGCAATCAGGCGTTCACTTCATCCCAGATGTTTTTGCCATTGTTTACATGCTAATGTAACATGCACCCTAATTTTGAGTAAAATTTTTCCATTATGCCTGAAACAATCGTAGGTACAGCTTATGGAATGTCATGATAATAAGGGAGGATGACCATGATAAGGGAAGAAATCTTTCAGTAAGAGAAGATAATTTACCACCCACAAAATAGTCAGAAAAATACAGAAAACAAACTAGAGGAATATGAAGTTACGTGATGAGGTCTTTAGGTTGTATGCTTAGACGAAAAGTTGTGGGTTTCACAATTTTAGGGGATGAACAAAAATGTCTGCTAATCAGAAAAAAATTACCCTTTCATTCTATGTGTTATCATAATTTAGTATTCAGTTCCACATTCATCATTCGATATTGCTCTTCCCAACACATTTCAGACCGACTGAGCATAGTTATTTCTGCCCCTTAAAGTTGAGTGTACATTTACTGCTCATTCTTTTGTTCATTGTAATATGGATGTGTGAAAGAGAGAGTATTGATACAGACAGTAATATATTCCATTAATCCCTTCATAGCTGCCAGCCTTGAACAATTCCTTGATGTACTGGTGTCAGTGACGTTGAGTTAGGGTGAGCCATAAAGTACTGCAAACAATTATGGGAAGAGAACGAAGGTCGCTGGTATGTCTACACGACCCTGCTCTGCCACCCCAAGCAGTCAGGCATTCACTTCATCCCAGATGTTTTTGCCGATGTTTACATGCCAATGTAACATGTGCCCTAATTTTATTAATTCTTTCACGAATCATAGCAAATCACAGGATGGGTTTAAGGGGAGAAAAAAAGCCAAGTGCACCAGATGAGTCTTTTCACATCTGTAAGAAAAAGAAATTGATTTTGGAATTTTGAAAAAATGGTTCCAAGGCCGGCCATGGAGCATGCAAATTTCTGAACTTACGGCCATTGAGGGGACCAAACATACATTGTACTTTAAGCAATAAAAGCACTTACCAAATCAGTTCTTCCTGAGAGTCTGTTATATTTTTCTGATTATTTCTGGGTTAAATCTGTTTCTTTTTAAATCTGTTTCCTTGTTTTTAGCTCTTCTGCAGTGACAGCTCATGTTTGATTCATTAACTTAATGGGAGAAAGGACTGTTTTAGCTTGAGTGCTTAATTAAACCTGACCTAACGTAGCTTAACTGTACAGTACCTAATAATTTAACCTAACCTAACCTCCACTTGGGAAATTGGGATACAAAATCCTCCTTCGAGTATGTTGACCAAGGAACGGGCAAAGGACATTCTAAGGATGGGAACATGGAATATGAGAGGAGTGAATGATAAAGTGAAAGAGAGGGAGATTCTTCAGGTGCTCGAGGATGCAAGAGTGTATGTATGTGGATTGACTGAAACTTAATGGAAAATTGAAAGGGTGAGAGAATGGGAA
The DNA here is from genome assembly GCF_032717465.1 of Coenobita brevimanus. Classification (NCBI taxonomy): domain Eukaryota; kingdom Metazoa; phylum Arthropoda; class Malacostraca; order Decapoda; family Coenobitidae; genus Coenobita; species Coenobita brevimanus. Next base: position 36,195,939 of record NC_136979.1, read on the forward strand.
TATGGTTTAGGAATATGTGCGGGAGTTAATGAGAATGAGAGGGCAAGAGAGGGAGTATGTCTGATGATAAGCAAGAAGTGGAAGGAGAATATGAGAGAATGGAACAGTGGGTGCAAGGATTGTGTAGGTGAGGATGAAAGTGCGTTAGTGGACATTTGTGCTGGGAGGGGGTTGGTGATAGCCAATACCCTCTTCAGGCACAAAATAATCCACAGGTATACATGGTGAGTGATGAGAAGGGTGGGTGGTGAACTGAATAAAAGGAAGGCAATGATTGATTATGTGTGTATGGATGAAAGGATGCAAAAATGTGTAATGGATGCAAGAGCTTATAGAGGTTGGGGGAGTGGTCTTTCTGACCACTACTTGGTGGTGGCCAGACTCAAGATCCAATTAAGATGGAGAAATAGAAGAAGGGAAGGACGGGAAGAAGGAGTATTTGTAAGGAGAGTGGAAAGGTTACAAGAGGATGAGAAAAAGGCAGAGTATAAGAGAGAAGTGGAGGAACGATTAGGCAAATATGAATTGGAGCAGATGGGGGATGTGCAAGGTGTGTGCAGGATATTCACAGAAGATATATGTGTAGCATGTGGTGTGGTGTGTGGGATGAAGAGAAGACGGAGGGGTGTGCAAGGAACAGCGTGGTGGAATGAAGAGGTGAGACAGGCTGTGGCACAAAAGAAGAAAGCATACAATGAATGGATGAGAAATAGGGGCATGGAAGAAGTTGAGAGGCAGAAGAGAGAGATATATGTAGAAAGAAAGAGAGAGGTGAAAAGATTAGTAAGAGAGAGTAAGAAGAGAGCGGATGAGGAATTTAGAAGGAACTTGAGTGTAAAGTGGAGGGACTGTAAGAAAATGTTCTGGAAAGAGGTGAAAAGAGTAAGACAAGGTGGAAGTGAAGTTAGAAGGGAAGTGAAAGATAAAAATGGTAGATTACTTGTGGAGAAGGGAGAAAAAGTGAGCAGATGGAGAGAACACTTTAAGGAATTGTTGAACATAGAGGATGGAAGTAATGAGAGTATAAGTGGCTGGGGAATTGCTGGGAGAAGGAGGGAGGTGAGAAGACAGGAAGAAATCAGTAGGATAGAAGTTGTGGAAGCAATGAAGAAAGTTAAATTGGGGAAAGCCCCAGGAATTGATGGAGTGTGTGGTGATGTGCTGAAGCATTGGGGAGAGATAGTAGTAGACTGGATGTGGAAAATGTGCGGATAGGCCTTGGAGGAAGGTAGAGTTCCGGAGGATTGGAAGTCAGGTATAATTATTCCCTTGTACAAAGGGAAACGGGAAAAAGAAGTGTGTGGTAATCATAGGGGCATTTGTCTTCTTAGTATAATAGGAAAAGTGTATGGTAGGATACTTATTGACAGAGTTAGAGAAAGAACAGTGAAATTAGTTGGAGAAGAACAGGGAGGCTTTAGGAAGGGAAGAGGTTGTGTAGATCAGAAATTCATTCTTAGATCTTTAGTGGAAAAGTTTCTAGAGAAAGGAAAGAAGTTGTATGTGGCCTTCATGGATTTGGAGAAAGAATATGACAGGGTCGTTAGACAAGGATTGTGGAAAGTATTAAGAATATATGGAGTAGATGGGAAGTTGCTGAATGCTGTGAAGAGTATGTATGATGGTGCTGAGGCTGCAGTGCGTGTGGATGGTGAATTGAGTGAATTTTTCTCTTTGAAGGTTGGGTTGAAACAGGGATGTGTCATGTCTCCATGGTTGTTCAATCTGTACATGGATGGGGTAATAAAAGAGGTGCATTGTAGGGTAGTGGATGTTGGAGTGGCTCTGGTGAGAGAGGGTAGTGTTTGGAAACTCCCTGTACTGTTGTTTGCAGATGATACTGTGTTGTTGAGTGAAGACGAAGGAGAGCTGCAAGGCTTGGTGGATGAGTTTGAGAGAGTGTGTAAGAAACGGAATCTAAAGGTGAAATTAGGGAAGAGTAATGTGATGGTCCTTGACAGAGGTGAAGTCAGTGAGTGTACAGCGAGGTTGGATGGGGAGGAATTGGAAAATGTGAGTACGCTTAAATACTTGGGTAGTGTGATGAGTAAGGATGGAGGTTTGGAGGGTAGTGTGATGAGTAAGGATGGAGGTTTGGAGGGTGAAGTGCTTGAAAGGGTACAGTAGGGAAGAAAAGTTGCTGGTTCCTTGAAAGCAGTGATAAGAAACAGGGAAGTGAGCATGGAAGTGAAAAATTTACTACATGACAGTATTGTGATACCAACTCTAACGTATGGAAGTGAAGCTTGGACGTTGCTGGAAGGACACAAGTCAAGAGTGAGAGCAGTGGAAATGAGTTATTTAAGAGGAGCCTGTGGAGTCACATGGAGAGACAGGCTGACAAATGAGGATATAAAGGAGCATTGTGGTGTGGATGTGGATGTGATAGGAAGGGTTAGGAGGAATACACTGAGGTGGTTTGGCCATGTGGAGAGGATGGAGGGTGAAACTGACAAAGAGAGTGTATGTGAGTGAGGTGGAGGGGGGGAGAGGGAGGGGGAGGCCAAGGATGAGATGGAGTTTTGATGGGGTGGAGAGGTATATGAGAGAGGGGGATGTGAGTTGGGAGCGGGGCAGTGAAATGGCGGAGGACAGGGTGACGTGGAGGCGATTTGTTTGTGGCCACCCCGAACGGGATTGAAGCGTTTGATAGTAGATACTGTAGATAGATAGATAGATAGGATGAAAGTAGGTATACATGCTTGGGTGATTGTATGTGCATATGCGCCGACAGAGGACCAAGTGGCAAGAGTGAAAGGTGAGTTTTAGGCGAGTGTAGAAGCATGTATGGATAAGTTTGAGAGGAACGAGAGAGTGTTTTTGATTGTAGACAAGAATGCAAAGTCGTGAATGTACGAGTGGATGGAGTGGTTGGTCTGTGGGGTGTGCCAGCTGAAGTAGATGGGAATGGTAGTGCTTTGGTGGGCATCTGTTCTAGTAAGGGGTTGGCAATAGCCAACACCTTCTTCGGGCAAAAGATAATCCACAGGTGTACATGGAGAGTCATGAGGAGGGTGGACGATGAACTTGTTGAACGAAAGGCAGTGATAGTTTACGTGTGTGTGGATGAGCAAATGAGAAGACAAGTGCTGGATGCAAGAGTGTGGAGAGGGTAGGGGAATGGAATCTCTGACCATCACTTAATGATGGCCAAGGTAGGGCTGCAAAGAAAATAGGTGAAGAGACAAAGGGGAAGGCAGGAGGAAACTCTCTAATGCAGGAGTTAATCGTTACTCCCAGTCCCTCATTTATGCAACAGGTCAACTCTGGAACTGTCTCCCTCTGTTTTTTTTCTGCTTCCTATATGATCTCCGGTCTTTCAAACGCAGTGTGTTCAGGCATCTCGAAATGAACGGATCTTGAAGTTGGCTTTCTCTTGTACTGGTATTTTGTTTTTCTTTTGGAAGAAAGAGTTATTGCGGGCTTATGGCCTTTGGTTCATTCTTCTTCGCATTAAAAAAAAAAAAAAAAAAAAAAAAAAAAAAAAAAGCTCCTGTGAAAAGAGTGGAGAAGTTGCAAGAGAGTGAGAAGATGGCAGAGTATAAGAGCATAGTGGAAGAAAGATTGGGAAGGTATGAGTTAGAGCACATGGATGGGGTGGAAGAAGTATGCAAGATATTCACGGAAGAGATAGGTGTAGCGTGCAAGGTGGTTTGTGGAGTGAGGAGGAGAAGCAGGGGTGTGCAAGGGACAGCATGGTGGAATGATGAGGTGAAACGAGCTGTGGAACAAAATAAGAAGGCATATAGTGACTGGCTAGTGAGTATAGGTAGGGGAGAAGATGAGAGAGAGAAGAGAGAGGTTTATGTGAGCAGGAGAAGGGAGGTGAAGAGATTGGTGAAGGAGAGTAAGAAGAGAGTGGATGAAGAGTTTGGGAGGAATCTGAGTGTGAAATGGAAGGAGAGTAAGAAATCGTTTTGGGAGGAGGTGAAGAAAATAAGACAGTGTGAAAGGGGAAACAGTAGGGGAGTGAAAGATAGGAATAATAGATTGTTGGTAGAGAAGAGAGAGAAAATGAGGAGATGGAAGGAGCACTTTGAGGATTTGTTGAATGGAGAGAGTGAGAGTAGTGCGAGTATAAGTGGCTGGGGAATGGCTGGGAGAAGAAGAGATGCGAGGAGGGAGGAAGAGATCAGTAGGGCGGAAGTAGTGGAAGCAATGAAGAAGATCAAGATGGGAAAGGTACCAAGAATTGATGGAGTGTGTGGTGAAATGCTGAAGTATGGGGTGAGATTGTTATGGAGTGGATATGGAAGTTGTGTAGATTGGCTTGGGAAGAAGGAAGGGTTCCAGAGGACTGGAAATCAGGTATAATTGTTCCTTTATACAAAGGAATTGGGGAGAGAGTAAGAAGAGAGTGGATGAGGAATTTGGAAGGAATTTGTGTGTAAAGTGGAGGGACTGTAAGAAAATGTTCTGGAGAGAAGTGAAAAGAGTAAGACAGGGTGGAAGTAAAGTTAGCAGGGGAGTGAAAGATTAAAATGGTAGATTACTAGTGGAGAAGGGAGAAAAAGTGAGCAGATGGAGAGAACACTTTAAGGAATTGTTGAACGTAGAGGATGGAAGTAATGCGAGTATAAGTGGCTGGGGAATGGCTGGGAGAAGGAGGGAGGTGAGAAGACAGGAAGAAATCAGTAGGATAGAAGTTGTGGAAGCAATGAAGAAAGTTAAATTGGGGAAAGCCCCAGGAATTGATGGAGTGTGTGGTGAAACGCTGAAGCATGGGGGAGAGATAGTAGTAGAATGGATGTGGAAGATGTGCAGATTGGCCTGGGAGGAAGGTAGAGTCCCGGAGGATTGGAAGTCACGTATAATTATTCCCTTGTACAAAGGAAAAGGGGAAAAAGAAGTGTGTGGTAATCATAGGGGCATTTGTCTTCTTAGTATAATAGGAAAAGTGTATGGTAGGATACTTATAGACAGAGTTAGAGAAAGAACAGAGAAATTAGTTGGAGAAGAACAGGGAGGCTTTAGGAAGGGAAGAGATTGTGTAGATCAGATATTCATTCTTAGATCTTCAGTGGAAAAGTTTCTAGAGAAGGGAAAGAAGTTGTATGTGGCTTTCATGGATTTGGAGAAAGCATATGACGGGGTGGATAGACAAGGATTGTGGAAAGTGTTAAGAATATATGGAGTAGATGGGAAGTTGTTGAATGCTGTGAAGAGTATGTACGATGGTGCGAAGGCTGCAGTGCGTGTGGATGGTGAACTAAGTGAATTTTTCTCTTTGAAAGTTGGTTTGAAACAGGGATGTGTCATGTCTCCATGGTTGTTCAATCTGTACATGGATGGGGTAATAAAAGAGGTACAAGGTAGGGTAGTGGATGTTGGAGTGGCCCTGGTGAGAGAGGATAGTGTTTGGAAACTTCCTGTACTGTTGTTTGCAGATGATACTGTGTTGTTGAGTGAAGACGAAGGGGAGCTGCAAGGCTCGGTGGATGAGTTTGAGAGTGTGTAAGAAACGGAACCTAAAGGTGAATGTAGGGAAGAGTAAAGTGATGGTCTTTGAGAGAGGTGAAGTTAGTGAATGTACAGTGAGGTTGGATGGTGAGGAATTGGAAAATGTGAGTACGTTTAAGTATTTGGGTAGTGTGATGAGTAAGGATGGAGGTTTGGAGGGTGAAGTGCTTGAAAAGGTACAGCAGGGAAGAAAGGTTGCTGGTTCCTTGAAAGCAGTGATAAGAAACAGGGAAGTGAGCATGGAAGTGAAAAAGTTACTACATGACAGTATTGTGATACCAACTCTAACGTACGGAAGTGAAGCTTGGACATTGTTGGAAGGACACAAGTCAAGAGTGAGAGCAGTGGAAATGAGTTATTTAACCCCTACACCGCGGGCTTGTTTACCAAATACTTGCGTGTGCCGCGGGGTTATTTGGGCTCCGACAGACTCTCAAAAAATATTTGCCAAAAATCAGTTATTAGTCCAAGAATAATAAAATTACATATGCTTATGGCACATACCTTCAGCTTTCTCCTGGAATGATTGTTGAGCCTTCGTCGGTTACCGTAGGACTTGTGGAGACCTCTGAAGTAGGGTAACGAAGTCTCCACTTTACACTTCCCAACAACCCGTAATATGATTACCACAGCCAGATACAAACACTATAAACACTATTCTACAATTTTCAAGTAGTTTGGGATCCATACTAAAAAAAAAAACACTGTGAAAGCAATGGAAATTACGAGCGTCTGATCGTCGCACTGGCACTAGTTCGCTCATGGTAGTCTGTCATTTATTATTCATAAAACCCCTCACACTTTATATTTCTATTACTATATAACACTTATATATATCTACAGTCTTTATCCATAAGTTTCCTTCAGTAGTATTAGTTTATTGTCACTGTAGGGATTCAATTTCTTTCAGTAAAATACGTAGCATTCACTTTCTCGTCCTGTACAGTATACTGGCATTGAGAGTGAATGTCACTTTCATCTTCACTCATAACTCATAGCATTCAGACATGCTAGAGTGAAACTCACTTTCATTACTCCTAGGGTATATACTCATATTCTTATAATACTACTCATTTACATTTCTATTTACGATCTCTATTTTCTTTACGTTATTTACATTTCTATTTTATTTACAGTGTTATGCACTGTCACTTGAAATAACTTATAAAACTATTTTCCATTGTTCACGTATATTTACATTCATTACTTTCACTTGCTGTTTACACATTATTTACACATTATTTACAATTCCACTTGCACTGTTTTACTCAATAGAAAGATCGTAGTCACTCTTTTATCAATTGTCAGCCCTTTACCTCTTTCCACACGAGGTTTAGTAGGGGGTAAAGGTCACAGAGCCATTTGCATGGGGGTGAAAAAAGGCCTTGAAGTCAGCAAGATGAAACATACGTCCTCTCACTTCGGAAGATGACAGTACACTGATAACGCAGGGGCAGCCTAGAGGCCTGCTTTAGGGGTTATTCAGAGTTACCAATGTTACTTCTTGAAACAGCTAAGTCTAGCACTGATATGATTGGCAGGAAATCTAGACAATACATTATAAATTTGGTAGTTCCAGGTGAATGTAAATATCATTTAGGGTTCTCCCTTCCCTCCTTACAGGTATATTTATTACGAAAATAGATTAGAGGCCTACTTAGGAGATATATAATCAGAGCTACCAATGTTAAATCTTGAAACAGCTTTGTGTAGCACTGATATGATTGGCAGGAAATCTAGACAATACATTATAAATTAGGTAGTTCCAGGTGAATGTAAATATCACTTAGGCCTCTCCCTTCTCTCCTTACATGTATATTTATTACGAAAATAGATTATACGGCATATTTCAAGTGGAAAAAAACAGCGAAAATTAGCGAACGAGTGCACGTGAGGTGTTGTCAGGTGATAATTAGCCAATTCCAGGTGTATGGCACTCTCACTTACCTGATTTCTTTCTTGTATATATTATTTGGTATAAGAATACGACATAGGGCTTATTTCAATGGATGAAATCAGTGAAAAATTCCAGGGAAGATTTACTTAGCGTAGCATGGCCGGGCAGGCGAGAGGATAGGGTAATGGAGGGGGGGTAGGGAGGGGAGTCAAGAACAGGGAGAAATGGCTAAATTGTCAACAATGGATGGGAGTACAGATGAGATTAGGAGTGCTGACTAGTGTTGGACATTGTCAGTACTGATAGATGATACAAGCCCCCACTTGAAAGCCCGGGTGAATTCAAAATAACACAGAATCACAAAAGCGACGCCCCGCGGTATGATCCCTTGCTCCCAAGCGTCACGAAAGTGACGCCCCGCGGTTAAGGGGTTAAGAGGAGCCTGTGGAGTCACGTGGAGAGACAGGCTGACGAATGAGGATATAAAGGAGCGTTGTGGTGTGGATGTGGATGTGATAGGAAGCATTATGAGGAACACACTGAGGTGGTTTGGCCATGTGGAGAGGATGGAGGGTGAAAGACTGACGAAGAGAGTGTATGTGAGTGAGGTGGAGGGGGGAAGAGGGAGGGGGAGGCCGAGGATGAGATGGAGGAATGGGGTGGAGAGGTATATGAGAGAGGGGGGTGTGAGTTGGGAGCAGGGCAGTGAAATGGCGGGGGACAAGGCGACTTGGAGGCGATTTGTTTGTGGCCACCCCAAATGGGATTGAGGCGTCTGGCAATAGATAGATAGATAAAATTTGGGAGAGAGAAGTTTGTGGTAACCATAGGGGTATTTGCCTTCTTAGTGTGGTTGGAAAAATATATGGTAGAATTCTTATTGATAGGGTTAGGCATATAACAGAGGAGCAAGTTGGAGAAGAACAAGAGGGATTTAGGAAGGGAAAACGATGTGTAGATCAGATATTCATCCTAAGATGTTTAGTGGAGAAGTATCTAGAGAAGGGAAAGAAAGTGTATGCTGCCTTCATGGACTTGGAGGAAGCATATGACAAAGTAGATAGGCAAGGTATATGGAAGGTTTTAAGAATATATGGAGTGGATGGGAAATTGTTGAGTGCTGTGAAGAGTACGTACGAGGGAGCTAGGGCTACGGTGCGAGTGGATGGTGTGCTGAGTGAGTTCTTTGATCTAAATTTAGGACTTAAACAAGGATGTCTGATGTCTCTATGGCTGTTTAATATGTTCATGGATGGGGTTGTAATGGAAGTGCAAGGTAGGGCAGTGGATGTGGGGGTGGCTTTAATGAATGTGGGTGAGGTGTGGAAGATTCCAGTGTTGCTGTTTGCTGATAATACAGTATTGTTGGGTGAAGATGAGCGAAAGTTGCAAAGTCTGATGAATGAATTTGGGACAGTGTGTAAGAAGATGAATCTGAAAGTTAATGTAAACAAGAGTAAAGTTATGGTGTTTGAGAGGAATGAAGTCACAGAATGCACAGTGAGGTTGGATGGTGAGGATATGGAGAATGTGAGTCCATTCAAGTATTTGGGTAGTGTGATGAGTAAGGATGGAAGTTTTGGAGATGAAGTACTTGAAAGGGTACAGCAGGGAAGGAAGGTTGTTGGTACACTGAAAGCAGTAATGAGAAATAGGGAGGTGAGTATGGAAGTTAAGAAGTTACTGCATGATAGTATTGTGATCCCTACCCTGACGTATGGAAGCGAGACGTGGACCTTGCTAGGGGGGAACAAGTCAAGAGTGAGAGCAGTGGAAATGAGTTACCTGAGAGGAGCATGTGGAGTGACATGGAGGGACAGGTTGACAAATGAAGTGAAAGAACATTGTGGGGTGGATGTGGATGTGATTGAGAGAGTTAGGAGCAATACACTGAGGTGGTTTGAACATGTAGAGAGAATGGAGAATGAAGGACTAACTAAGAGGGTGTATGTAGGTGAAGTGGAGGGAGGGAGAGGGAAGGGGAGACTGAGGATGAGGTGGAGGGATGGAGTTGAGAGGTATATGAGGGAGGGGGGAGTGAGTTGGGGGAAGGGCAGTCAAACGGTGGGTGACAGAACAACTTGGGGGCGTTTTGTCTAAGGCCATTCTTTGCGGGATTAGGACATCAGGCTGTAGGTAGTTAGATAGTACGTTGAGTTTCTTCCATTGGGTTGGAAACAATCGTAGGTATGGTTTAAGGAACGTGATGTTAATAACAGGAGGTTGGGGTTTATTGCTCACTTAATGCTAGTCTGGGATGAGTGAGGCTGGTCACTCACATAAATGTCAGGACCAACTTGCCGAGCCCTGGGCTCCTGCACTCCTCTTGGGGCAGTGTAGGTTTGGATGATGAATGAATGATGAAAAAAAAAAAAAATCAGGAAGAAAAAGTAATTTATGAAAATGAAAATTGCCAGAAAAATGCAGAAACAAGCAAGAGGAATATGAATTGAATTGGTAAGGTCCTTCTGCTGCTTAAAGTGTACATTTACTGGTAAATAAATCAGTCTAACAGCACTGGTCTTATGTTTCCGCCATATTAATCATAATTTTGGACTGTTTGGGCACCCCTTCACACCATATAACCTGGATAATCGAGCTATCTCTCAATATTGAATTAAGACAATGAATTTAACCAATTTAATGGATGAGATGCCGTACAACTCATAGCCTGAGCCTCTACGACATTGGCTGTCATTACACTAACCTACATTCCACCCATATCTTGCTACACTTCACTTTCACTTAGATGGATCATGAGTGTGTTTCCTTGCATGTGAGGGCCTCCCAGAGGAGGAGGAACATGTATTAGAGTCCTCCATGATAACAGTATAATAAGTAAAGAGCTGATAAATCTAGTGGAATGGCAAACATGTGTACTCCAAGAAATCCTGGCTAACTGAGTACAGTAGATGATGGTGAAGGAGCAGGGGTGGGTGCATGCTGGTTGGCTGAGGCCAGGGGTGTGGTCAAATCCACATGCCATATTTATTGGCTGTGAGGCTGGGTATCATACATCCTTATCTCTACTTTTCCCCGGCACAGTCCATTGGGCTTATATAGTGTAGTACGGTCGAGTGCTGGGGTTGAACATACAGTATGAGTTTTGACTGTACTCCAAGGGCTTATGTGCTTTTTTTCGGGGGTAAGAAAGTGGGATCTAGGCCAGGGGAACACATTGCTGCTTGTACCCCAGTTTTGCCATTTTGGTTGGTGTACATTTGTTACGTGAGACGCCTTGTGTGTCTTTAATGATATTGCTTAGGCAAAATGTATGTAATAGTCACTTAAGTTGCTTCTCTGTATTTAAATATTATGTCCAGTAGCATTTCTTCCTGTTTTAATGCTAAACAAGAAAGAACCCAAGGTTTAGAGACTGCAAAATCTCTCTCTTCGAAACCAGACAAGAAAAAAATAAAATAAAAAATAAAAATTCATATTTAAGGTCCATTTGTTTTGAGATACTTGGAGACAGTATTTATAAAACTGGATGTCATGGGAATTTACTATATTGTTGTGCCAATCCATTAATTTTGTGATGCCTGGACATATTGCATTTTTAAGACTGTATGTTGTAGGAATCTACTATATATTTATGCCTAACTCTGTTGTATTCAGGATGCTTCTCTCCCTGCATCAGATCCACAGATCCGTACCGTCTGTACAACCTGGATGTGTTTGAGTATGAGCTGGACAACCCCATGGCTCTGTATGGCTCTGTGCCAGTCATGGTCTCTCACACTCCACGCCACACTTCTGGCATCTTTTGGCACAATGCAGCGGAGACATGGATTGACATTAAGGTAGGTTAGGTAGGGAGCAGGTGTTTTTAATGTGAGGAAAGTTTTGTAAAAATTTGCAGTAGTATCAAGTACAGCAGACCCTCATTATATGATGAACTAGTACAGTATACATAAGTTTGGTATGTGATAATTTGATAGAACGGTGAACAAAAAATTATATATACCCAGTTTCATGATAACAGTGGTGAAATTTGCATATACGATAATTGTGGTGGCTGCGTACATCAATCCTGTGCATACATAATGCCTCCCACACAGGCCGATAGTCAGACATTTGAGTCAAGATGGCCGGCCAGTATTTACATTTCATTCTGTTTTGTGCATGCAAGGCCATTGGAATGCCATTGCTATCACCAAATAACAGTGCAAGTGTGCTGTGAATAGTGCAGTGTGCAGTACAGTATTGAGTGGAGTGGTAACTATTTTTTTTGTGATATTTTGAAACTTGTGACCTGGAAATCATGTCTGTCAGGGATGTTGCTCCGAGTGGAACACATGGTGCTACTGAGGTCACCCAGGACAAACTTGAAAGGGTAATTTTATTTTTTAAGATTTATGGTTAAGCAGCCCTTGTCCCTCTCCCAGTCCCCATAGAACCTTTGTTATCAGCCGTGGTACAGTAAAACCTCGATATAATGGACTTCAGTAGACTGGAATTCGCTTTTATCGGACTTGAGGAGCAACCGGATTAAATTCCTATACAGTCACCTCTCACATAACGCGTGATTATTGTTCCTGGCAGGTCACGCTTTATGAAAATTCTATGTTATACAGCCATATGTTTACTGTTAAAGGGTTTTAAGGTGCCCAAGCCAGCCCCAACTTTACCTTTTAGGGCAATTTTCTGGGATTTTTCGCAAGACATTTACCTACTTAAAAATGACTTCAGTACACACAAACACTGAAGGATTCCTCACCTTGAATTGAAGAGTTTGTGGGCTTCCTGGGGGGAGGAGGAGGAGGGGTTTCAAGGCAGGGCAGGACTCCTACTGGTCCCCAGCATGGTCCTCTGGGCACTCCAGCTCCACGGAGTCCTTTGCACATTTATAGAGTCGATTGGAACTCCTTCCCTCTTCCGTTGGTTGCAGTACATGACCAGGTACCTTTCCATCATAACAAGCGCTGGGTCAGACAAACAGTCAACTCGTTGACTTGGTATGCTTTGGCGATGGCACAATTATGTCCTCCTCTCTCCTGCCGTTTGATCATGTCAAGTTTCTGCTTTTGGGTCAAACTCTTCCACCGTCTTGCTGAGTCACAGTAGGGTGGCATGGTTAGGCTGGGTCAAGTGACAAAAAAAAAGAGAGAGGGAGGGAGAGAGCAAAGTTAACACACAGCACGTGTGGAGGCAGAGAGCGTGCAGAGGGTTGACTGGAGTGGCCCAGGAATCAGGGTTGCCAACCCACATTTTCAAATGTAGCTATGCTTATGCCTAAGAGTTGCTAAAATTCTGCTAACCATTTCATCAGAAGTCACTAATATTACTCCTCCCCCTCCCCCCCCTCACATTTGTGTCATCAAGTTATAGCAGTTTTTTCCGCACAATATTGACAAAATTGTTCAAAGTTAATCAATAGGTCAAACATGGCCAGAGTTTCCTCCACTTTTTTTGCATCACCAAGTTTCTTAAATGGGAGAACTGTGTGTCGCACTCAACTAAAAGGTTCTGCTGCTTTCTTATGTTTGTGTTTCTGTGTTTCTCAAGGTCACACAGTTGTGCAAAGTACATTTGCAGATTTTACAAGATCTGTTTCTGTCATCTCCAGAGACCTTGAGAAGCCAGTTTTTGTACTTTTCGTCTTTTAGCCATGCCTTTCTAAATTTCTGCAAATATTATGGCTTGCCCATTTTTAAGTAAATCCAGGCACTTCCTTCTGGGCTCGTAGTAGACTCGTGACTGAGTGCGTCGTGTGCACTGTGTAGGTCTAATACGTACCAGAGTTTCATGAAGACATGTCCTATATGGGTGCTGGTGCCACTTCTTAAATAAAGTTAAACAGATTATTTCTTTTATATTATGCCCATTACAGATCAGTAACAGAAAATTGGTTGTCATTTTTTTTTTCTGAGTCGTACCAGTTGTACTTAGCACTACCATGAGTACCAAATCTCATACATGTATTTTAGTACCCAGCAAAATCGGCATAACCTGTGGCTTGGTCTGGGCAAACCGCCAAGTGGGAGGGAGGATCAGGGGATATGTCACGGGCAGATGCAATGAGCACTATGACTAAAGCTGCCTGTGTTTTGCCTGTTTTTTACTATGTTTTCACCAGTTTTCTCATGTAATGACTAAATATTCCATAACTTTTGGCCTCAGGCCACGTTTTCACTATCATAGCAGCGTAGTACGTTCTTTTAAGAAATGGGCAATTTCTCCATCCGCGTAATATTTGTTAAAGTTGCATTTTGACGATTTCTTGGACTTAAAAAAACAGGCCATGCTATGACTGTTTCCGCATTCTCTGATCGCGCATTATGTGAGAGGTGACTGTATATGAGAAAAGGTCTGATAAAGCCAGAAGCAGTCCAGACTGCCTGACCACTTCAGCTGTGTTCACCACAATAAGGTAAATAAAAGACATGTTTATCAGTGTACAGTACAGTATTATTATATATATTATACCATTTGATTAATGTAGTGAAGTTAAAACACAGTACAGTACCGCAGTGGTAGTCAAAACAGTTTAAAAACCGTTCATGCGATCCGGACTAATGTCTGATATATCGGAAAAAGTCCGGATTAGCAGGGGGAAGTCCAGACGTCGCTTTTGTCAGAATTTTGCATTTTTCGGAATGGTTTGGGCCCCAATTAGTCCGTTATAGTGGGGTCTTACTGTATATGATAAATTGTCATGTAGTGAGCTTCACTTGACCTTACTGTATCGCATACCGAGACATTAATGTATGTGATGAATCACTTACTGGTATATGATAATTAAAAAGCTAGGAACTTTTTGATATTCTGTATGATGATAATGAGCTCATATGAAGCCTCAGTGATCAATATACGAATGCTATTTTCACATACTGTATTTCCTGGAGTATAGCGTGCTCCGGCACGTATCATGCACCCTAGTTTTCAAGAGAAATTTAGGGAAAAAACTAGGTCTAGGCCTAGCCCAACAAGAACATGAGGTTACAAGACTTCCACCTACATTACCACAATGTTTCATTGAATACTTACTGAGCTGCTCTTAACAAGTTTATTTCTTTACAAACAACAGCACTTTAATTTCAAATGTACTTGGACTTGTATTGTTTCATGCTGTAACTCTGGAGACTCTGAAATCATAGAGAAAAATTATCGAACTGCTTTAAACAACTCCCATATGGCATTTGTTTTGGTGCGGCGGGTGCCCGACACACTAGCTGCCACACAGCAGTGTTACCACAGCTGGTGAAAATTCTGTTGTAACTCTTGACATCATAGTCCTCTGTTCTCTTTACTTAAAGGAAATTGCTGCTTTTTTACAGATAGTCATGTAACTTCATTATTTCAGATACTGTAGTAAGTTTAGCAGACATCCTTTTAGGAGACTTTGCTTTTTTATTCATGGTGAATGTATTTTTTTAATCTGCACATTTTTACTTTGCTTTTTTTTGTTCATGCTGAATGCTTGTTTATATTTGCACTAGGAATGTTAATGGTAATGATTAAGCACATGGATATTTTCTCTTCCCCAGAAGTAACTTATGAAATATGAATGAATCACTCCTAACTGATACGGGTGTTGCACTATATTTTATCGTGTTTTTAAGTTGAGCTTAGGGCTTTTGAAGTTTTCTGCTTGGCAGCAATGTCCATAGAGTTGCCGGTAAACAAACCATTCAGAGCATCGTCGATCATATGAAAAGCAAAAGTATTGATGTCCTTACAATACTTTGATAGAAATTGAAGAATTGTTCACTGTATGATAACATAATACTACAGGCCTAGTGTAAACACAGCCATGTGACTATGAAGGATAAAAAACAATACAGTACAGAGGTAATTTCATCAGTTTCAGGAGGACATAGCCACTTGTGGGTTTGACTGTGACCCATTCCTTCCCTGCTAAAGTAGGTAGCTTCATTGTATGAAGCACGGGACATACTTTGAAAGTTTTTTTTTTTTTTTTTTTTTTTTTTTTTAAGAATGTGCATTATATGCCAGGAAGTATGGTATATGATTACCCATCCTTGTCCACAGTCATTTGCATTCCAAGGTGGGCTTTGCACTCATCACTGTTGGGTGTGTTACCGCTCCATCACACTAGTCCCTCATTTCTCCAGGAGAAATCATTCCAGGTACAGGTTCCCAGGAACCAGAGACAGCCTTTATTACACAACACTGTGCCTTGTACCTCAAATATGTGACAGATACATCTTCTTTTCTGTCGAGTTAACCCTAGTTTTGTGGACCTGTGATCATCTAATAATGTTAAGGCCACGCTTGCCAGTAGCTTTCTTTACCATCCCTGTCTTTATAGAAGTTGTCTAACATGGATGAACTGGCCTACTTAAGCTATGTGTTCCTATATTCTAATATATGATTTCTCTAAACTTACAATAAAAAGCATACGGTAAGATTCTCCGGCAAAGACATTTGACAACTGATCAGCAAAAGGAGAAAAATACAGTAAGACCTCGATATAACAGATTTCAGTAGACTGGAATTTGCTTTTATCGGAATTGAGGAGCTACCGTACTAAATTCTTATATATCGGAAAAAGTTCGATAAAGCCAGAAGTAGTCCGGATTGCCTGACCACTGCAGCTATGTTTACCACAAGAAGGTAAACAGAAGACGTGTTTATCAGTGTACAGTACAGCATTATTAGGTATATTTTACCATTTGATTATTTTAGTGAATGTATAATACAGTACAGTACTGCAGTGATAGTGAAAACAGTTTGAAAACAGTTGGTGCAATCAGGACTAATGTCTGATATATCAGAAAAAGTCTGAGTTAGCAGGGGGGAAGTCCAGATCTTGCCTTTATCGGAATTTCGCTTTTTTCGGAATAGCTTGGCCCTCAATTAGTCCATTATAGTGAGGTTGTACTGTACTGAAATTGGTAAACGTATGCTCTATCTGAAAAGCTTTCCCTTGAGTAAGAGATGAAAATTAAACGTAAAGTACTATACAATAATGATACAGTACAGTAATACAGTGCCTGTTGGCTGCTGCTTATGAGCTGGTTGATACGCCTTGACACTGGATATTGCATAGAATCGCCAATTATGTCATGTTTCAATACCGGATGTTGCATAATTTCACTGGATAATGCTTTAATAGACCCTAGCCAGCAGCACTGAATATTGCGTTGGGCCAGATATCATGATGACGGACAATTACAAGTTTACTGTACTGTGCTAGTCATGAAGAAGTGTCAACAAGGTGTGAAATTATGGGCCCAGCTAGTGTATTAATGGGTATAGTTTTCATTTTTAGCGTTAGAATATGCTACCGGTATTTTACTCATTTTCTAATATGTGCTTAGAATCCCACTTCGGGGTGGGGGAGGGACCATTGGATTTACCAGATTATTGACTTTATTGGATCAGGCTTCCCCCAGTTGATCCCGTGTAGTGAGGGTCTGCTACAACTACCAGCTTAATTGAGTTGGAAACCTGTTTTTATGCTTACATTTGGCAAGTGAAGTGCAGTGAAATTAAATAACTTACCATTTTAAGTGAGTTGCAAACTTGCTTTTAGATTTTGTTAGGCAAGTGGCCCCATGTCCAAAAATGTATCCCCATTGAACCCATATTGTAATTGACTACTTGGTGAATCATTATAACAGAGGAATTAGTTGGAGAAGAACAGGAGGTTTTTAGGAAGGGAAGAGGTTGTGTAGATCATATATTCATTTTTAGGTCTTTAATGGAAAAGTTTCTACAGAAAGGAAAGAAGTTGTATGTGGCCTTCATGGATTTGGAGAAAGCATATGACAGGGTGGATAGACAAGGATTGTGAAAAGTATTAAGAATATGTGGAGTGGATGGGAAGTTGCTGAATGCTGTGAAGAGTATGTATGAGAGTGCTAAGGCTGCAGTGCATGTGGATAGTGAACTGAATGAATTTTTCTACTCGAAGGTTGGATTGAAACGGGTGTGTCATGTCTGCGTGGTTGTTCAGTCTGTATATGGATGGGGTTATAAAAGATACAAGGTAAGGCAGTGGATGTTGGAGTGGCCCTAATGAGAGAGGGCAGTGTTTGGAAACTCCCTGTACTGTTGTTTGGATTGGATACTGCGTTGTTAAGTGAAGACGAAGGGGAGCTGCAAGGCTTGGTGGATGAGTTTGGGAGTGTGTGTAAGAAACGAAATCTAAGGGGAATGTAGGGAAGAGTATATGATCTTCGAGAGAAGTGAAGTCAGTAAACGTACAGTGAAGTTGGATGATGAGGAAATGGAAAATGTGAATGCATTTAAGTACCTGGATAGTTTGATGAGTAAAGCCCTGTCCACACGAGCGGGCAATGCCCGCGGGCACAAGTGAGCAGTTTGCCTGTTGATGGGCTCACCGCTTGTGCCCGCGGGCACAAGTGGTGAGCCCGTCAACAGGCAAACTGCTCGCTTGTGCCCACGGGCATTGCCCGCTCGTGTGGACAGGGCTTAAGGATGGAAGTTTGGAGGGTGCGGTGCTTGAAATGGTACAGCAAGGAAGAAAGGTTGCTGGTTCCTTGAAAGCAGTGATAAGAAACAGGGAAGTGAGCATGAAAATGAAAAAGTAACTACATGACAGTATTGTGATACCAACTCTAACATATGGAGGTGAAGCTTGGACCTTTGTTGGAGGGACAGAAGTCATTAGTGAGAGCAGTGGAAATGAGTTTTTTGAGAGGAGCCTGTGGAGTCGCTTGGAGAGATAGACTGACAAATGAAGATGTGAAGGAGCATTGTGGTGTGGATGTGGATGTGATAGGAAGCATTAAGAGAAACACACTGAGGTGGTTTGGCCATGTGGAGAGGATGGAGAGTGAAAGACTGATGAGGAGAGTGTATGTGAGTGAGGTGGAGGGGGGGAGGGGGAGGCCGAGGATGAGATGGAGAGATAGAGTGGAGAGGTATATGAGAGAAGGGGGTGTAAGCTGGGAACAGGGCAGTGAAATGGCTGGGGACAGTGTGACATGGAGGCGATTTGTTTGTGGCCACCCCTCTTGGATTGAGGCATTTAGATTATGCAGTTGATCATAAAATGAGGGTGTGCTGTAGTAGTAATAGATGCAGCCCCAGACCCATATGGATGTGAACCCAGTGGATTTCAGATCAAAGTTGCCTTTCATCCGCAGCCCACCATCCTCCTTTCAGGGGATAGGGAGGGGACTGAGGGACAATTATAACTGGGCGGCTCCCCCATCTGGTGATATCGGTGCCACCACTTGAAGGTTATTAACCCCTCGCTGCTGGGGGACTGTTATAGTTGACACGAAATTGGTGGGCCATGGAAGTCAGGTGTCAGATATAACTGCAAGTGTTTTTGGAACACAGTTTGAAGTGGCCACCACTTGATCTCATCACCACAGGGTCGGGATAGACTCCCCCCACCCAAGGCAAGCATACCTCTTTCGTCCCTGTGACGTTGCCAAGTGTGGGACGATGTTTTCTTAAACCTCTCATCCGATTCTGTTCCTGTCTCTCGTGGACCCCTTGCCTTATCCACCCTTGCCAAGCCTCTTTCCAAGGATACTAGGAAAAGGCTCAATGATGATGCCATAGGGTGTACCTTGGATGCAACTGTGTCTAATTTAACTAGTAATGGAGAAGTTATCATGTTGAGAGCGAAGCCAAAGTTGGGGACACACACACGCGCACAAATTCATCCAGTCTCGCGTGCCAAAAGTAACTTATCTTCTTCACATCCCTACTCATCAATGCAACCCTGTACAGACGTGGAGATGCTTTTATTCCCAAGAAGAGTTGGTGAGTAGTGTTGTTTTAAAGTTGTTTCCCTAACTGCTATATTTTCTGAGATAATAAGGTTTGAGAACAAGCAACTTTGGAAAAATTGACTGTACTGAGAGGGTGACAGAGGTGTAAATAGCCCGGTCTCTAGGGGTTAACACTTTCCATGGCACTGGGCATATTAAGGATTTTATTTTGCCAGGGAAAACTTCTGACATGGCTGGTAGTAGGTTAATGTTAAGGATGGTATAGTTTATCTAGCTTAACTTGGCAGAGCTTTGGTCTCCTGCAGCTTATTCCCCATAGTTCAGTATTTTGGCTCATCATCCTGTTCATAGCACTTTGTGGCAAATATCTTATTTCATTATTAATCTTTTGTTGTAGTTCAGTTTTTAGATGTATGTACAGTAGTACTGTACCGTGCTCGTCAGCGGAGAAGTGAAAGTGCTGCCTTATTCTTCACCAACATCTGTGGTCTTTGTACCAATTTGAATTCAGTTCATTTTTTCCTGCGGTCCATATCCCCTCTTTCCTTATTCCTCACAGAACCACAAATATCACCCTCGACTGAAATATCCCCATTTTGTTTTCCCAGTTACCATCTCTTCACAAACATTCGTAACAAGGTTGGCACCTGGTATTACATCAAATCTCAGTGTGCAGTTGACACCATTTTAAACTTCACTTCATCCAGATTTGATTACTCCTTGTATAAACTAAATTGTCAAAATATTACCAAATATATCTGTGTAGTCTATTGCTCCCCCAATACTTCTTGGGAACCCAGTGTATTTGATTCCCTATCCACACAGTTGAGTAACCTTAACCTTGCCCTTAGCACCTAAGTTACCATTCTGGGTGATTTTAACATACATAATGTTGAATGGTTATTGCATTCTGCCAGGACTGATGATGCTGGTCTAGAGTGTGAGCTGTTTGCAGAATCGTTTAATCTCTTGCAGCTGGTAAAGCAACGAAACCGGAATACCAGATAATCCTGACCATAATGCCCTTCTCTTGGATCTATTCCTGACAAATAATCCAGATCAGTACAGGATAGGGGTATTGTCTCCACTTGGATCCTCTGACCACAATCTCATCAAAGCCTCATTAGTTAGCCCCCCCCCAAACCTCCCCATTTTGAACCTGTCAGGGTGACCTGATGGCACTTTGATAGGGCAAACTGAGATGGATTTAGAAATTATCTCCCCGACATTCCATGGCAGTCTTTTTTCTCTAGTGATGCCAATTCTACCCAGTCCCACATTTGCAACTTAATACTAGCGTGTATAGATTTATTCATACCAAGCCAACAGTTCACTAAAAGATCGAATTCTCCAAAATGGTTCGATAGCAACTGTGCCAGAGTAACAGCCCAAAAGTCATTAGCATATAACTCTTACTTAAAAAACATCTGAATCACTCTCTCAATTTTAAATTCCTAGAAACCATTCAAAAGCTGTAATAAATCTTGCTAAATCAAACTTTCTTCAAAATCAAGCATTAAAACTATTTAACAGCCCTCATGACAATAGAATATTCTGGTCAACTCTCAATTCTTTCAATAATAACTTTAACAAGTCATCATCCACCCCCACTAAAATCTTCAGATGGCAACATAACAAATGACCCCGGTGGGAAATCAGACATCTTTGCCAGTACATTTGCCAGGAACTCCACCTCAGAGGAAGCCAGCCATAATGTCCCAGTACTAGAACTTGACTGTCCCGGAATTGTTCCACTTAAAATACAGACAAGATACGTAAAATCCATCCTAGACAATTTACCAACCAACAAAGCTCCAGGCCCAGATGGAATTCCGCCAATTGTTTTGAAAAAGTGATCCCCAGAACTTGCCTCTGTTCTTACTAAAGTATTCAGACTATGCATACGTACTATCTTCGTTCCCTAATTCATGGAAAGAAGTCAATATCCACCCAATTTCAAAGACAGGAAGTTCCTCTGATCCATCTGTTTACAGACCAATAGCTGTCACATCCTTTCTTGGTAAGGTATTTGAAACTTTAATTAATAAGCACATAGTTAAACATCTTGAATCCAACAACTTAATTAGTGATAGACAATATGGTTTTTGCCACGAAAGATCCACCATTGACATACTCAATCTCCTGAGTCATACCATCCATCAGTCAATTGACCTACATGGAGAAACTCATGCAGTAGCCCTTGATATTTCTAAAACTTTCGACAGAGTATGGCACCGTTCCCTGTTGTCCAAACTCCCTTGCTGTGGACTAAAGTCCTTTGTTCCTTTGATTTCCTCATATCTTAGTGACAAATATAAGAGTAAAAATAGATGATGTATATTCCTATTTCCACTCAGTTAATGCCGGCATGCTGCAGGGATCAGTTCTGGTGCCAACCCTGTTCCCGGTTCATATTAATGATCTCTTATCTGTCACCCACAATCCCATCCATTCATATGCAGATGACTCAACACACCATAGTTCATTCATACTCAGACACCCATTTACAAAGTTTGATAACTCCAGCTCTCAACTCAGTACAGCCATCTCCATAAATCAAAACTTACCAATGATCAGTGAATGGGGACACTACAACCTTGTCTCATTTAATGGTAGTAAAATTAAATATATGCAGCTTACTAATAGACAGGTATTGCCAGATTCTTATATGCTACAAATATTCCCATCTCCAAAAGTCTTGAAATCCTCGTTGTCTCACTTAACAATGCCCTCAGCTGGACCTCTCATGTCAGATCACTTGCTAAAACCGCCTGAAAGAAACATGGATTATTGTACAGAGTCTGTAACTTCTTCACTGACGAGCAGTTAGCTATAATTTATAAGAGTCGTGTGCTCTCAGCATGAATATTGCTCACCCTTGTGGAATGGATGAGGAGAGGTTGTATTAAAACAACTAGACAAAAATTTACAGAAGAAATATGTGCAGCATGTGATGTGGTGTGTGGAAGGAAGAGAAGACGGAGGGGGGTGCAAGGAACAGCGTGGTGGACTGAAGAGGTGAAACAGGCTGTGGCACAAAAGAAGAAAGCATACAATGAATGGATGAGAAATGGGAGCATGGAAGAAGTTGAGAGGCGGAAGAGAGAGTTATATGTGAAAAAGAAAGAGAGAGGTGAAAAGATTAGTAAGAGAGAGTAAGAAGAGAGTGGATGAGGAATTTGGAAGGAATTTGAGTGTAAAGTGGAGGGACTGTAAGAAAATGTTCTGGAGAGAAGTGAAAAGAGTAAGACAGGGTGGAAGTAAAGTTAGCAGGGGAGTGAAAGATTAAAATGGTAGATTACTAGTGGAGAAGGGAGAAAAAGTGAGCAGATGGAGAGAACACTTTAAGGAATTGTTGAACGTAGAGGTTGGAAGTAGTGCGAGTATAAGTGGCTGGGGAATGGCTGGGAGAAGGAGGGAGGTGAGAAGACAGGAAGAAATCAGTAGGATAGAAGTTGTGGAAGCAATGAAGAAAGTTAAATTGGGGAAAGCCCCAGGAATTGATGGAGTGTGTGGTGAAATGCTGAAGCATGGAGGAGAGATAGTAGTAGAATGGATGTGGAAGATGTGCAGATTGGCCTGGGAGGAAGGTAGAGTCCCGAAGGATTGGAAGTCAGGTATAATTATTCCCCTGTACAAAGGAAAAGGGGAAAAAGAAGTGTGTGGTAATCATAGGGGCATTTGTCTTCTTAGTATAATAGGAAAAGTGTATGGTAGGATACTTATAGACAGAGTTAGAGAAAGAACAGAGAAATTAGTTGGAGAAGAACAGGGAGGCTTTAGGAAGGGAAGAGGTTGTGTAGATCAGATATACATTCTTAGATCTTTAGTGGAAAAGTTTCTAGAGAAGGGAAAGAAGTTGTATGCGGCTTTCATGGATTTGGAGGAAGCATATGACAGGGTGGATAGACAAGGATTGTGGAAAGTGTTAAGAATATATGGAGTAGATGAGAAGTTGTTGAATGCTGTGAAGAGTATGTACGATGGTGCGAAGGCTGCAGTGCGTGTGGATGGTGAACTAAGTGAATTTTTCTCTTTGAAAGTAGGTTTGAAACAGGGATGTGTCATGTCTCCATGGTTGTTCAATCTGTACATGGATGGGGTAATAAAAGAGGTACAAGTTAGGGTAGTGGATGTTGGAGTGGCCCTGGTGAGAGAGGATAGTGTTTGGAAACTCCCTGTACTGTTGTTTGCAGATGATACTGTGTTGTTGAGTGAAGACGAAAGGGAGCTGCAAGGCTTGGTGGATGAGTTTGAGAGAGTGTGTAAGAAACGGAACCTAAAGGTGAATGTAGTAGGGAAGAGTAAAGTGATGGTCTTTGAGAGAGGTGAAGTTAGTGAATGTACAGCGAGGTTGGATGGTGAGGAATTGGAAAATGTGAGTACGTTTAAGTATTTGGGTAGTGTGATGAGTAAGGATGGAGGTTTGGAGGGTGAAGTGCTTGAAAGGGTACAGCAGGGAAGAAAGGTTGCTGGTTCTTTGAAAGCAGTGATAAGAAACAGGGAAGTGAGCATGGCAGTGAAAAAGTTTCTACATGACAGTATTGTGATACCAACTCTAACGTATGGAAGTGAAGCTTGGACATTGTTGGAAGGACACAAGTCAAGAGTGAGAGCAGTGGAAATGAGTTATTTAAGAGGAGCCTGTGGAGTCACGTGGAGAGACAGGCTGACGAATGAGGATATAAAGGAGCGTTGTGGTGTGGATGTGGATGTGATAGGAAGCGTTATGAGGAACACACTAAGGTGGTTTGGCCATGTGGAGAGGATGGAGGGTGAAAGACTGACGAAGAGAGTGTATGTGAGTGAGGTGGAGGGGGGAAGAGGGAGGGGGAGGCCGAGGATGAGATGGAGGAATGGGGTGGAGAGGTATATGAGAGAGGGGGGTGTGAGTTGGGAGCAGGGCAGTGAAATGGCGGGGGACAGGGTGACTTGGAGGCGATTTGTTTGTGGCCACCCCAAACGGGATTGAGGCGTCTGGCAATAGATAGATAGACAAAATTCAGAACAAACCTGTTAGAATTATTTATAACCCTGTTATACTAAAAAACTACCTCCCCTACAAGTAAGAAGGAATGTTGCCTCCCTTGCATTATTTTACAGATATTTTTATAACAAATGCTCAGACGAAGTTGCATCCATTGTGCCACCTCTTCATGCCTTCCCTCATGCTACACAGGCATCTGGTAGAGCTCATGACTGGAATGTCACTCAGCCATATTGCAGATCTTCTGCCTATCAGAATTCTTTCATTCCCTGAACTGCATCTCTCTGGAACTCGGTTTGCCAGAGTTGTTTCCCTCAAAACTTCAACCTACAGTTGTTCAAGTCTAACTGTTACAGATATTTTATGAACAGAGGACACCAGTAATCAAGTGTATGGATTAGTATGGTTTTTTTTTATTCAGTTGTTTTTCCTTCCTCAATTCTTTTATTAAACAAAAAAAAGATTGGAGTGTGCCAGATTAAGCTAAAAACTTTGTAAGAATGCAGTGCGGGTTTATGATTGTAGTATTTTTTTTCGCTGAGTATATCGTAGCTATATTGAGCATAATTGTCCTCATAATAGTTTATTTTATGTGTTGTGACAAGAGATCGAGCTGGCTGGATGAATGTTGTGAGGAGAAGTGCATGATCAGGGATTTGACATCCCTTTTTAGCATGCCAGCATCCGGATTGACTTCATTAGATACATTTATGTGAAGCTACAGAACGTGGTGCATGTTTTTGCGTATCCGATAGAGCCAGGATTCTGGGGGCTTGAATGATGAGTGAATGGAAGCATGGCCCATTGGATTGGGCAAATTTGGGCTGTCTGGACATTGCTACTTCTCACCCTGCCCTAGGGTGGGAAAAGAGGTCTGGATGATGATGATGATGATGATGATATTTTTAGATGATGGAGTATCTTGTGGAGTCTTACTAGTAGTCACTCTTTGAGTTTTGTTTTATTTTACATGAGGTGTTTCACTCCCATAGACTTTAGCAAAGCCCAGTATTACTGCCCTGATGGACTAGCATCTTTCTAGTGCTTCTGTACTGTTAAATTTTCAACACTCTTACTTTTCAGAAACTACCTGACACCAATGTTGTGTCCTCCATTACTGGCTTTTTCTCTGGTGGTGAGTCTGATCCACCACAAGTTTCCACTCACTGGTTTTCTGAGTCTGGGATCATTGATCTGTTTGTGATGCTGGGACCTCGACCACTTGACGTCTTCAGGCAATATGGTTCACTCACTGGCTACGCCAATCTTCCCCCGGTGAGTATTTTTCATTGACTTATCATTAATGTACCACGTTGGAGACATAGTTACCCTGACATTGACAGAATTTCAGTGTAATTTACACTACAGATCTCATGAGTGCTTCCTGCCAAACAGTAAGCCAGTGTCAGCAGCCCATCAGTTCATTGACTTGGTAAACCAGGAGCAGTAACAGTAGCAACATAGTAAGGGATAATGTAATATCGTGTTATGCATCATGGATTGTATTCACTAATATTAGTATCAGTAGCATGATATTGTAATTGGGGTAAAAAGAAGGATTAAAGGAAAGATAATATTTTTGCCTAACACTTTATAAAAATATTTTATTTGAGTGGTCACCATTCACTCACTTGATGTAGTGCTGCTTTGGATGTCTGTCCTTTCCTCTCTTCCTTCCTTCCTCTTCTCTTTCTTTCCTTCATTCTTTCCTTTTCCTTCTGCCTACGGGTGACTTTACACTTCCTTTTCTGTCTTTCTTTACTTCATTCTTTCCTCCTCCTTCTGCCTATGGGTGACTCTACACTGAGTGACAAGCTAAATGGTTTCCTGTACACCAGGAAACAGTTTACTACACTGGGTGGTAACCATATAACCAAATTGTGGCACCTGATGGTTTAGTGGGCAGTAAAGGCACTCTTATCAGATTAAGCCTGTGTAGATTTATATCCAAGGGGTGGTTGAGGTTTATTGCTCATGTAATGCTAGTCAGGGATGAGTAAGGCTGGTCACTCTCATCTGAAATGTCAGGACCAACTTGTCTAGCCCAGGGCTTCTGTGCTCCTCATGGGGCAACATAGGATTGGATGATTGATGGTTGGATGGATGGAAAATAACTGCTGAGGATCTTATTTTGGCCGACTCCAGGCAGTTTTATTCATGTGAAGGAGACCAGAATACTTCTGGGGTTAGGTAGCAATAATGTAACTCAAGTTGTTCATTCATTTGTTCAGCTGTTCAGCTTGGGATATCACCAGTCTCGTTGGAACTACAATGATGAAGAGGACGTGTGTCAGGTTAATGAGAAATTTGACACCCATGATATTCCATTGGATGTTATCTGGTTGGACATTGAGCATGCAGATGGAAAGAGGTAAGAATCCTGTATGAATTTTATAATTACTTCTGCCCCAATGGTGCTATTTCTGTTAGATGATATTCACTTTATTCATAGTGCCCATGGCACAGATGGTGTCTTACATATAGGTATTTGAGTCAGTGAATCACATAACAGTCTAGCCTTCAGAATCCTAGCCTTGTCTCACAGGTTTGATCATTGTACATATTTTTTGTATTTTTCATTACACACACACACACACACACACACACACACACACACACACACACACACACACACACACACACACACACACACACACACACACACACACACACACACACACACACACACACACACACACACACACACACACACACACACACACACACACACACACACACACACACACACACACACACACACACACACACACACACACACACACACACACACACACACACACACACACACACACACACACACACACACACACACACACACACACACACACACACACACACACACACACACACACACACACACACACACACACACACACACACACACACACACACACACACACACACACACACACACACACACACACACACACACACACACACACACACACACACACACACACACACACACACACACACACACACACACACACACACACACACACACACACACACACACACACACACACACACACACACACACACACACACACACACACACACACACACACACACACACATTGAACAATCATTGTGAGCTGCAAAGTTTGAAAAATGGGTGCTGTACCCTTGTCACATGTTTTTGTATGCGTACTTCATCCACCCATTTATATTTCCATATTTTGCTTTCTCGCATTCATTTACATAATCCATCTACTTTCCTGGTCTGTCAAGCCTCCTTCCACTCTCAGATTCATTAACATATACCTTAGCCATTTCGCTATCCTACATTATTTATTTTTGTTCATCCTATATGAATATATCTAAATACATTCTTCTGTTTCACCACCCTGTCTAACTCCATTCCCAATTTGAACATATCATCTATACACATTCTTCTGCTTTTTTATTGACAGACATTCTTACCTCACCTAGAGAAATGTGCACCAGGTGAAGCAGTAACTTAACAACTTGTCAGTTTTGTTAGAGGAATCAGGGCTGACATTGTTGATCGTAATGACCATTTAGCACATGGTAGATATTTAACGTACATGGTAAATATTTAACTACTAAATGACTAGGAAGATGTTACTGTACTTGACTCATTTTGATGACAGTGTGACTAGATTTAGCTTTGTTAGTGGGGATGTCACTGAAACAGGGGTAGTTTAAAAGTGCCAGTAATTGTTGAAGTCTGCCCAATAACTCCACTACCCCTGTTTAGCACAGCTACAGTCATATGATCATTTTAGTGTTGTGTATTTAACTTTAGATGCTCCCTAGTTAACACAAGTAACATTACTTTCCTATGAAAGCTCAACATCCATGGTGCCATTTGGCAGAGTCTAATTTACATCAGATAATTTTTAACTAGTGTGGGTGTGTGACAAGGTTGTGTGATGTCCCCATGATTGTTCAATATATATATGGATGGAATGATGAGAGAAGTAAAAACATGAGTAATGGAAAGGGGGATGGCATTGGTAATGAATGGTGATAAATGGAATATCTCAGATTTGTTGTATGATGATGATCCAGTACTACTGTACTTGTAAATACCAGACAAGAACTTGGTAGACTAGTGCAGAGTTTTGGTGATGGCTGTGAGTGCCGTGCCTTGAGAGTGAATGTAGAAAAGAGTAAAGTGATGTTTATTGAGAAAGAAGGTGACTCCTAGTGTGATGTTACAGTGAATGGAGAGAGGCTGGAATTGGTGAGAGTTCAAATACAGTAAAAGCTTGATTAACCGGCATCCGATGCATTGGCACATCCGTATAACCAGAACACAAGTTCGATCCAGCATGGGGTCGAAAATATTCCAGATATTGGTCTTCTCCGATTCAAATCGCAAGCAGCGACAGAAAATTAAATCCTCCACTTCAGCGTCTGACCCTGTTCCTTCTATTTCTTCATCTCCTGATCCTGTTCCTTCCACTTCTTCAGCTCCTGGCCCAGTTCCTTCCACTTCTTCAGCTCCTGACCCAGTTCTTTCCACTTCCTCAGCTCCTGACCTTGTTCCTTCCACTTCTTCTTCTCCACTGTCTGAATCCTCATCTCTTCATCCTGATGATCCCCATATAATTCTTGATTAGTTCTGTACAGTACAGGATAAAGTAGTGTATGCAGCTAAGTTTTCAAAATTATTTTGGCATGTAACATATGCAAAATTTTTCTTTAAATAATTTTTGGTAATGTTTGCTGGTTTGTGTTCAGTCCTGTACAATTTCTCTCGCAGTCTTTTTTTGTGTACTGTGGTGTACCTGTACTGCATCTTACCTTTACTGTATCTAATACTGAAAAATGTACTTTATGAAATAAAGTAAAATCCCAAGTTCATTTGTTTGACCTCCCAGAAAATTTCAAAGAGTAACATTCAGTTATCCAGAAAATTTCATATCTGGAATGGAAGAATCCCCATGCATTCCGGTTAATCGAGCTTTTACTGTACCTGGGTATAGCAATAGAAACAAAAGGTAAATGTGCAAAAGAAGTGGAAAGTAGAGTGACACAGGGAAGAAATGTAGCTGGCACAATAAAGGCCTTGATAAGAAACAGAGACTTGAGTGTTGCAGCTGCACAAGGCTTACGAGAAGGAGTATCAGTGCCAACTTTAACATACGGATGTGAGACTATGGTGTGGCATGAAAATGAAAGGTCAAGAGTGAGGGCATTGGAGATGGGACTGCTGAGGAATGTATGTGGAGTATAGAGAGTGGATAGGTTACGAAATAATGTGATTCGTGAAATGTGGAGTGAGGAAATCTGTGGACACCAGAATTGAAGAGAGTGTACTGAGATGGTATGGTCTTGTGGAGAGAATGGATAACAACAGAGTGGTGAAAAAGGTATATCTGAGTGAATTTGAAGGAGGGAGGAGGTGAGGTAGGCCAAGGAGAAGGTGGAGGGATATGGTGGATGAGTTTGTAAGGAAGAGAGGTTTGGAAGTTGGTGAGGTTAGGGGACTGACAAGAGATTGAACTGGCTGGATGAATATTGTGAGGAGAAGCGCATGGTCAGGGATTTGGCACACCTCTTTAACTTGACAGCGTCTGAATTGACTCAGTGTGGTACGTTTATGTGAAAATACAGAACGTGGTGAATGTTTTTGGCATATCAGATAGAGTCAGGAGTCTGGTGGCTTGAGTGGTGAGTGAATGGAAATGATGCCCATTAGATTGGGCAGATTTGGGCTGTCTGGACATTGCTACTCCTCACCGTGTCCTAAGGTGGGAAAGGAGGTCCGGATGATGATGATGATATTTTTCAGGTATGTTTTACAGTAATGTGCTGTTGCCAGATGAGTGTTAATGTCACCCGATGCATAGCCTATGTTTATGTTAAGTTGCTTAGGTAAGGGGATCTAGATAGCCCACCTGTTGAAATATGTTATTATTCAGTTCTTTTGATATCTTTGATGTTCTTTCATCACCCTTCAGGTATTTCACTTGGGATCAGCACAAGTTTCCTAACCCACTGGAAATGACAGCCAACCTGACTGCCCGTGGCCGAAAACTGGTCACCATTGTGGATCCGCATATCAAACGGGACCATAACTACTTCTTGTACAAGGAGATCCATGACCGTGACCTTTTTGTCCATACAAAGGACGGTAGTGAGTTTGATGGTAAGAAATGGACTTTTCAGTGAGTGTACCAGGGTATATGCCAGTTTCCTAGAATTCTTATCCATAAGCCCAAGTCTGCAGCATGCCTTTCTAAGTGCATTTCTTGTAACCTCTCTGGTGTGCCTTATTCTTATTTAAATTTTCACATTTTCCGTGTTCTTTCGTGGTGTGTAGTACATCTTTATTTTTGATGAATAACTAGACATAAGATGACGCAACTTCTTAACACATTGTGGCCAGTGTTACCTATTCCCCACCTGTCTGGGGGGCTAGTGAGTCAAAGTATACCCTGATGACCAGAAACAAGGAATCTTCATCTTATCACAGTGCATGAACAAGGGCATCTAAAGTTTTCCATTTAATTTCATTTACAAGTCGAAAGATTGTTTTACTAAGGATTTTTATTAATGTTTGGTAAGTAAGGCAGTGTGAAAGGGGAAATAGTAGGGGAGTGAAAGATAGGAATAATAGATTGTTGGTGGAGAAGAGAGAGAAATTGAGGAGATGGAAGGAGCACTTTGAGGATTTGTTGAATGTAGAGAGTGAGAGCAGTGCGAGTATAAGTGGTTGGGGAATATCTGGGAGAAGAAGAGATGAGAGGAGGGAGGAAGAGATCAGTAGGGCGGAAGTAGTGGAAGCGATGAAGAAGATTAAGTTGGGAAAGGCCCCAGGAATTGATGGAGTGTGTGGTGAAATGCTTAGGTATGGGGGTGAGATTGTTGTGTAGTGGATATGGAAGTTGTGTAGATTGGCTTGGGAAGAGGGAAGGGTTCCAGAGGACTGGAAATCAGGTATAATTGTTCCTTTATACAAAGGAAAAGGGGAGAGAGAAGTATGTGGTAACCACAGGGGTATTTGCCTTCTTAGTGTGACTGGTAAAATATATGGTAGAATACTCATTGATAGGGTTAGGCATATGACAGAGGAGCTTGTTGGAGAAGAACAACGGGGATTTAGGAAGGGAAAAGGGTGTGTAGATCAGATATTTGTTTTAAGATGTTTAGTGGAGAAGTATCTAGAGAAGGGAAGGAAAGTGTATGCTGCCTTCATGGACATGGAGAAGGCTTATGACAGAATAGATAGGCAAGGTATGTGGAAGGTATTAAGAATATATGGAGTAGAGGGGAAGGTGTTGAGTGCTGTGAAGAGTATGTTCGAAGGAGCTAGGGCTACGGTGCAAGTGGATGGTGAGCTGAGTGAGTTCTTTTATTTCAGTGTGGGACTGAAAAAGAGTTGTGTGATGTCTCCATGGCTGTTTAATATACTGGGTATACATGGATGGGGTTGTAAAGGAGGTGCAGGGTAAGGCAGTGGATGTGGGGGTGGCTCTAATGAATGAGGGTGAGATTTGGAAGCTTCCGGTGTTGCTGTTTGCTGATGATACAGTATTGTTGAGTGAAGATGAATGGGAGTTGCAAGGTTTGGTGAATGAATTTGGGACAGTGTGTAAGAGGAGGAATCTGAAAGTTAATGTAAACAAAAGTAAATTTATGGTATTTGAGAGGAATGAAGTCACAGAGTGTGCAGTGAGGTTGGATGGTGAGGATATGGAGAATGTGAGTCCATTCAAGTACTTGGGTAGTGTGATGAGTAAGGATGGAACTTTGGGGGATGAAGTGTGTGAAAGGGTACAGCAGGAAAGGAAGGTTGTTGGTACACTGAAAGCAGTGATGAGAAATAGGGAGGTGAGTATGGAAGTTAAGAAGTCACTGCATGATAGTATTGTGATCCCTACCCAGATGTATGGAAGCGAGGTGTGGACCTTGCAAGATGGGAACAAGTCAAGAGTGAGAGCAGTGGAAATGAGTTACTTGAGAGGAGCATGTGGAGTGACATGGAGGGACAGGTTGACGAATGAAGAAGTGAAGGAACTCTGTGGGGTGGATGTGGATGTGGTTGAGAAGATTAGGAGAAATACACTGAGGTGGTTTGGACATGTGGAGAGAATGGAGAATGAAAGACTGACTAAGAGGGTGTATGTAGGTGGGGTGGACGGAGGGAGAGGGAGAGGTAGACCGAGGATGAGGTGGAGGGATGGAGTTGAGAGGTATATGAGGGAGGGGGGGGTGAGTTGGGGGGAGGGTAGTCAAATGGTGGGTGACAGAGCGACTTGGAGGCGTTTTGTCTGCGGCCACCCTTTGCAGGATTAGGGCATCGGGCTATAGATAGATAGATAGAAATATTTTCTCTGAAAATTCTGTAAGTGAAAAAGGCTATTTTTTTCTAAATCTCCCAGACCACAGATGTACATGACATTTTAGGAAAGGTGCATACTGGGGGGGGGGGAAAGACTCTCCTTAATAAATATTAAATCCTTGTGATAGTTTAAAATGTATATTGTATTATGTTTGATGAAATGGCGACTTCCTAGAATGCCTACCTCTGCCATGCTGAGCAGTTCATTAGGGGTGTTTCAGGGTGACCCTATAAGAAGCTTGTGGAAGCTAATCTCTATTTCTAGGATTTTTCTGAAACTGCTTTTAATTTTGTATTTAAAGTACTGTATGAATGTATGTTTACATAGTCACAGTTATCATACTTGATTCACCTCTGTCAGTACAAACATCACTTCAGATTTTGATCATGATTTTTCCCACTTTTTTTTCTATAAATTGTTGGATAGACAGACAGATGAAGTTGCTAAACATCAAGCCACCTTCTGCCATAAAAAATAAACAGTCCAGTAAGTTTATATATTTTTTAGTACAGTAATCCCTCTAATATCCGAACATCCCCATTAACTGGACATAATCGTCCCGGGATCCAATATTCCCAAAATGGGCCAAGAACCGCTAAAAATTCGAAAAAATTCTGACTTTTTTCCCTTCCATAATTTGAAATTGCCGCGTGGTGCCGAACAGCTGTTACACCATGGTCCCTTCACCCCTTCCTTCCTCCCCCTCCCCCCTCCCTTGTCAGGGTTGCCATTTGGTATTTTTCATTGCCAAGTGTGGGCCAATTTGGTAATGAAAAATTCGTTTGGTAATGAATCAGAATAATGCATTACCAAATGGATTTTTCACATGTATAAGGATACACAGGATGGAGATGGTGGATTGTTTGCTCTCTCTGATGAATCTGCTACCCTACATAGCGTGAAAATAATCAACATGGTGTTAATTATAAGGAGAGTGATTGCATGTATTTCCACTTGTATATATAATTAGTGAAGAATAAATGCCAGCTTTATGAATTTGGTAATGAAAAGTTAAATTTGGTAATGAAAGTTGAGGAGATTGGTAATGTGGCCGTTGCGATCTGGCAACTCTGGTACCCTGCCATCATCAACAGTCACAGCCTAACTCTGATCGAAAGCAGATGCTTATAGCAGTGCAAGCCACAGGTCCTTGTTTTTTGTGAATAAACTGCAATACCTCGCCACTAGAACACACGGGAATTTACAGTGTTGTGCAGTGTTAAGAAATTAGAATTTAGAGTGCAGAGGATTAACTGTGGACTGCAAACTGGTGGTTCAAACCAGTCCAGGAGCCAGGGACTTGTAAGTGCCCAGAATGTTTAATATTGTATAAACTCACCTCTAAAACCTCATTTTATAGTTCTTTTGCATCTTTTATGTCCCTTATTGGTGTGATTTGGGTCTTAAATAGGTGCAATGCATGTCCAGAGGGAGTTGTGTAGGTGTTTTTCTGAGTTAGGGTCCATAAGTACAAGTCCAGGAGGCTGGGGCCCAATATCCGGACAGGATCACTATCCGGACATGCCTTTGGCTCTATTACGTCGGATATTGGAGGGATTACTGTAATTGGTTTTGAACGCGGAATGAGTGGTCAGATTATATTCACTCACCTCTAACACGCTCTGACAGGTTGGTGTTGGCCTGGATCTTCATCCTATCCGGA